>NW_019154085.1:37373387-37454266 GCF_002288905.1 Enhydra lutris kenyoni | reverse complement strand
TTTTTTTTTTTTTCCCCATCAAGTTATTCGTCCTGGGTATTGGTGTTGTACTGGTGTTCCCGCTAACACTTGGAGTCATGGAAGGTGAAGGACTAAGGACTCTGCCACACCCAGCTCTGCTTCTGCCCTTCACTGTTGCTTAACCAGGAGCAGGTCATTGAAGCACTTTGCTTCTCTGGAAAATGGGCATCATAAGCCTCCCTCCCAAGGCAATATTAAGGATCTATGTGGCCATCAGAACATGTTTTAAAAGAGAAATAAAAAAATAATAAAAAAAGATTTTAAATTTCTGAAATGATATATACTTGTCAAACATTTCTCTGGTCTTGCCCTGTTTCTCTTGAGTCTTCTTGATTTTAGACCTTGGTCATGTTTCATCACTACTTAAAGACCAGTTGCCTTTTTTTTTTTTTTTTTTTTTTTTGAGAGAGAGAGCGCCCATAGATGCAAGTGGCTGACAGGGGACGGAGGGAGGGAGAGTCATAAGCAGGTTCCATGCTCAACGCTAAGCCCTACATGGTGCTTGATCTCATAACCCTGAAATCATGACCTGAGCTGAAATCAAAATTCTGAAGCTTAACCGACTGAGCCACACAAGAGCCCTTAGAGACCAGACGCTTCACTTAAACCGATGGAAATGGAGATCCCCAAACACTGATTTTGAAAGAGACAAATGATAATTTTGTGGTCCTATCCTCTTTGGGGTCCTACCCTCCCTATTTCCCAGGATGGAGAAAACACATCCCCCCACATGAATGACAGGCATTAAAATACAAACTTTCAATAAACCTCTCAAGTTACATCTTAAAAAGTTCTAGCAGGCAAAGTGTCTGATTTTGCATTTCCCAAGAAGTTTTACAATCTCCTCTGTGCACGGTTATCAGACCAAGAGGCAGCACAGAGAAGAGGGCAGACTCTGTCCCTTATACACTGTGTGACTGGGCAATTTTTACCCAAATCCCAGCAGCTGCACTTTTGTCATGTGTAAAATGGGGATGAGAACCATTCTCTCATGTCCCAAGAATTATATGAGATAAGGATGTTTATCACATGTGAACTGTGTCATGAAACCCAGAGAGTTCATTTCAGTTACTTTTGTTTAATTTTTTTTTAAATACATTGCTTTTAAGCGGTACTCATAAGCCACACTGTAAGTGATGACATTAAAGATGAAGCTGAAGTTTCTCTTGACTATTTCCCTGCGTCCTCTTCATCATCTACTTAGATTTAAATAAAAATAGAATCCAGGGGCACCCAGGTGGCTCAGTGGTTTAAGCCTCTGCCTTCAGCTCAGGTCATGGTCTCAGGGTCCTGGGATTGAGCCCTGCATCAGGCTCTCTGCTCAGCAGGGAGCTTGCTCCCCCCCGCCACACACACACACCTGCCTCTCTGCCTATTTGTGTTAAAAAAAAAAAAATCTAAATAAAGTAGAATCCAGTTTTAAAATCCAGGCACCATGTTTGGTCCAAGTGCAAGAGTGCAAGGTCAGAGTCTTTTCCTTCTTTTCTCTGAGAACTTACTGGGTTTGGAAAAAGGATGGAGTGCTCTTTCTGCCAGAAACCCCTGTTTTGCTCTGGTCAGGAGACACTGACAGTGACCCACTCTGCCAAGAGGACCTGCGGCAGGTCCACACATGAGCTCCCAAGGTCACGGGACATAGTTGCCAGCCCTCATCCACACAGACTTTCCCTTCCTTGGTCCTGTCACCTTAGATGGCAGAATTGGTCCAAGACTGGGGATTCTGTATCTGAGGAAAACCTCAATCTGTCCCTGTCAGGCTATCTTAGTGGAGCCACTGTTTTCTTCAACCCTCAAAGACACACAACTCCCAGACCACCCCGTTGCCCCCGGATCACACTCACCTCCCTCACTGTCTGCTCCAAACATCCTGAACAAAGACCTGAGCAGGTTCCTAAAGAACAAAAAACATTGTTTTTAGTAAGTGATTTCTGCAAGAGAGGATAGAAAGAGAACAGAATAAGGAGCACAGCTGGGCTGTCGTCCCACCTGCAGGCATATGTGACAGATTCATCTGTCCCACGAAACTCATACACAACAAACAGCACACTGGGTGATGTCTGTAGTGAATTCCTTATATCTGCCTTTGTCCAGAAATAACACAGGGGGAGAAGGAGACTGCTGGGGATAGAGACTGCTCAACAAGACACAACTAATATTTTTGGAATTATCTGGAACCTTCCAAAGATTGTGCTCCTGGCTGAACAGGAAAGCATGTCTTCATAATGTTAGACTGACTCCCTTCCTTTCATGCTTGTGTTACTGGCTGGTGCATCCCACCTGCCTGCCGGTTTCCTTTGTGTTTCCGCCCTCTAGTGTTTGCATCAGATACTACACATTCATCCTTCCTAACATTAAAGGCACTTGAGACTCACCAGCCTGAAAAAGCTAAATATGACCTTTGGTATAATATGGTTACTTACATTTCTTCGTTTTAAGATGTCAAAAAGTCAGGTGATTTCTTTGGGATACAGGTGTATCATCGGGAGAGAACAAAGAAATAGAGTTTTATTTAAAAAAAAAAAAAGCCCTCATCTTGTGACATTCTTTTGTCTCTGTCCAATTTCATCAATGGCATTTCCCTTTCCATTTCAATTAGATTTAATGGAGGAATGTTGTTGCTTTCCTTCCTGTATTGGCCCTTCATGTTACTTGCCAACCCTGATCCTTTTGCATTTAGTAATTCGGCAATTTAAACGTATGCCTTAATTTTATCAGTGTTTTAGATTATTTTCCCATTTTGAAGGATGAGTACTTAATTCACTTTTTTAAAAAGAAGAAGTCTCAAAATGGTAACAACTCACCTCTGCGTTCAGCCTTGTTGATGACCTTTGAGTCCTTACATGAGCCATACACGAGAGTCAGTGAAGGAGATAGATGCCTTTTTCATCTAAAGCTCATATTTCTGACTTACATGTATTCACTGTGATAAAACTTCTGTTTCCATCACACTGGTGAAAGTATGTGGTGTGAACATAGGACAATTTGGGACTTTGAGGACTTGCTTGCGGTTTAATATCTTCTAAGAACTACTTGAAAATCTTAAAAACCAGTTTGTGATGAGAGGTCTATATTCTTTTGACAGAATCCAATGTTAATTTCTAATGAATCTACTTTATAATTTATATTGTACATATATTCCATGTGCGTGTTTATCTTTGATCAATTTGAATTCACGAAGACTATTACTTGGGAATTATTTTCTCTCTATTATTCCATTTTTGCTCATTTATTTTCACATATTACAAAAATAATTAGTGCCCATTGTGGAAAACTTGAAGCTTTAGAGAAACACAAAGAATAAATAAATTACCTCTATTACAAAAAAAAAAAATGGCCCTTCCATTCAGAAGTTTGTGTATTTCTCCTTCCATGATTTAGTATCTATGTGTGACACATATGTATGTGTTAGTGTATGATGGGCTGTGTGATACTTTGTAAACTGAACTTATGGAGGCAGGAAATTCATCTCCATCTAGAAACAGCAGCATACAAAGCTAGTCTTCCCAGATGTGGACTTTTGTTCAGGCCCAACTTCGCCAAATATTGATTTAGCTGTATCTGATCTCCCTCTGCTATTGCTATCAGCTACATTGTTAGTGTCCTGATCCATCAGGAAGTCCCATTAAGTCTAGGAAATGAATGCCTCATCATGGAGATAAGCAGCTACATTAGTGAGAAGCTGAGTTGAGGTAAATGTCGGGAGCCCAGAGAATGGGGTTTGGTTGCTCTCAGCTTTCTCCCAGGTGCCTCTGCGTGCTGTTAGACTCTGGTCATCAAGAGTTCCCACAAAAACGGCATCTCCTGTCATAGTCCTCCATCCCTCGTGACTGTACTGACTTCTTTTCCCATCTTTGAGCTCTTCATGCTTTGCCTTTTGCTGCAGTACCTCTTCATGTGACAGTTGCTTTTCTTGTTGAGGTTATTGGTTGTTTTTTTCATTTGTTCACTCAGTTGAGGATGGAGGAGACAAATGTAGGTGGCATTGTCACTTTGTTTCCTTGTCAATCTTATAGTTCCTTTGGATGTTAACAGTTCCATTAGTAGAATCTTAGTCTGAAGATCTTATGGATAAGAGCCCTTAGTTCATGTTTTAAGGTACAGAAGGCCTTTTCTCCTCTAGGGAAGGTCTGTTACTCCAACAGATGTTCTCCTGCAATGACTCTGGGGATCTCTGATGAACCAGGAGACTCACTCTGAAGAGGGCTATCATGGACAGCCTCACAGTGTCTGTCTCCTTCCCTTAAAAGGAATCCAGCTATTAATCCAAACTTATCAGGTCCTTCAGAGTCAGGGCTCTCCCAAATCTCCATCCTCAGGACATTATCCACCCCCATTCCAGACACACTAGTGCTCTTTGGGTCCTTTTTTTACCTTAGAGCCTTCCATGTGAAATCTGAGTTGTCTTGAGCACCAAAGAATGTCAGAAGGAGAAACATTCCCCTCATTTTTCACTCAGCTGGCTTTTTCTCGTTCTTAAGATCTGCTAGGAAACATGGCCCCATTGGAGACAAGTCCTCTTATCACTCTTTCTAAGTTAACCCTTCCATCTTGCTATCGAACACAACACCTTGTTTTTGTTTTTATGGCGCCTATCACAATTTGCAAGCACAGGTGTCCTGTGGTCCCAATTTCTTCCTATTCTAATTCCTGATGCCAAAACTTAAAACCCAAATACATGTGAAAAATTTCCAGATATATCATTTGTATCTAAACATTCCCATCTCACTATTCAAAAGGTAGAAGCCAAATATATTCAGATAAAGTAATATCTTTCACTAAAAAACTCCTGCATAAGATAGATTTGATATTAAAACACACTCGTAGGTAACTGTTTTATTTACTTTTTAGTTCTATCGCTCTACTGTGAGGGCAGGATCTATTTCATTTACTCTTGTGTGCCCAATGCTTTGCAAAATAAATGCATGAATACATGGATGAATGAATGATACTTGCCCAGCACACACTTTTTCTGCCATTCTACCTTTTCTCAGAACTTTTCCTCATGTAACCAACCAGACTTGGTTGCACTGTGATTACTGGCCTTCATTTACAGTGTATTGATTTATTGATTTTAGTTTTGGTCACTTTGGTTTCTAAATGGATGTATTGACATAGAAACTGATAGACATATGGGTAGAGAGAAGTTCCTGGTTTCAGGATAAATTTAGTGCACATTTATGTAAGCATTACCCATTTTTATGGTTAAAGCGTCCTGCAGCGAGAACAGGAACTGGGGAGGACAGTGCTGAAGCAAATTCTTTTTACCCACCTTTTGGGGGACTGTTTTCTCTGCTTCCAAGTTTGATGCATGTGACATCTTGCTCATCTTTCTCTTCCTACTCCATCAATATTTCATTTAGTAGAAATTTCCCTGGAATTTAGTATATGGTCTTCTCTTAAATTTGTGATGTCACCAGGGTCTGGCTTTTTTTTGTCAGAGTGAACTAGAAAGGAAGCACCTAAAGCAGAGAGAACAGGCACATCTAGTCAGCCATCATGGCAGTCCCAAATTCCAACACCGAGGCCAGCATTTCATTGGGTCAGGCATGTCTTTAATTGTGACCTTGAAAATTATGTGTCTTTTCTTATTATTCAGTTGAACTTCAATATTATTTCCTAGAGCAAGAGTGAAAGAGGAGATGACATGGTTCACTGCCAAGGGACACAGTCTGACCATCTAACGACACAGATCAGAACTGACTTTCTATGGTGTGAAGGTCGAAATGCAGAGGGAGCTTCCACACAGCTGCAGAAAAGGGAATGCAGGCCAGCTGGCTTGTCCTAAGGACCCAGAAAGAGGCCAATTGTTTTCCCTCATTAAAGTTTCTGGATGCAGAAGTCAATTGGGGGTTTCCTTAGAAAACAGTGTTAGGTAGAAAAAAGAACCCAAACTTTTAGATCTCAGCAGGGAATGAGTAGAGTCATATTGGAGAATAGACTAAGCTCCGAGGGAACAGGACTCCTGGGGATCTTTGTAGTCATGAAATGGTGTTCCGGAGTTACATCCAGGCACCAAAGCCCAAAAGCCATTCAAGCAGAAAGGCCAACTGTGAAAGCAACTGGCTTTCATTTGGGTAAACACACATTGTAGAGAAGTGTTGGGTGGAACTCACTAGATGCTCTTCCAAATAGCAGTGGTGGTGGAATGAGGCAGCTCTGCAAATCTCCTCATGTGACTTGATGTGGGACAAAGGACTGTGTTACAATGATTGGAAAATCTGGGGGTCACAGAGGCTTTCCAAGAAATATTACAATACAGCTAGAAGCTGAGCACTAAGTCAACCACAGGAGAGAGAAGAGGAAAACAAAAGATCGTGGATTGGTATTTACTTAATCATGAACAATTTTGAGAATTTTATGGTTCCCAGAAGATAATCTAAAGCAGTGAAGTCAGAATGTGCAAGTTTGGCTGTATAAAGGTCACCTGAGAAGAGCTTTTAAAAAATACAGATTTCTGGGTTTCATCCAGACTAATTGTATTAGGGATTGGTTTATACTTCTTTGCATTTCCCCACCATTTTCCAACCTTATCTTCTTACTACTGCTTTCACCATTGGACTCCTCTCCTTAAAAGCTTATCATGATGATTTCCTTTAAGGCGGTAAAATGGACTAGACTTATGCTTTACTGTAAACAGCTAAAAAACACAACAGAATATATGAAATAACTAGTTCTAGATATCAGATAACAGGTGTCAAAGAGCTATCCCCTGGGAAACAAAACAGATGAGCCAAGCCTTGTCAAAGTCCTGGCTTCCTGCTGGCACCCATACACTCTGGATGGTAGTACAGAGGAGTGACCCCAAGCCCAGCAGAGCTGTCTTGTTGAGGTGCATTGAGTTCAGTTCTGTGAAGCTGAGGGGACTGGAAATTGTGGGGCCGAGTTTAGGGTAGGAGGGAGCTAGACAGAAAAATAATCCCAGAAATGTCCACAGAGTTTCCCCCTTGGGCCTGCATATTGAGCCACCCATGCATAAGGTGAAATTCCATGAGCCCAGGCAAAGAAGGACCAGGATGATACAAGATGAGCCATTCCAAGCTCACACAGAGATGGCATATATTGCAGATCTTAAACCAAAAGTGACAGACCTTGCTAATCCTTCAGCCATTCAGTAGAGACCTCAGATGAATCACATTTTAACAGCAGGATTAAATTATCCCTAGAGTAAAAGCTACTCTAGACCCAACCTAGCAAAGCTTAAACATAATTCTCAAAATACTCCAGCTATTGGGTAGCTTAATCATTTTCCAGGAAAAAATGTCCAACATTCTGTTAAGAAAAAGTTCCAATTCTTAAACATATGATATTTGGAATGCCCAATATATAATAACAAATTACAATACATAAAAAAAAAAGAAAACCAGGAAAAAGTGAACCATAACAAGGAGAAAAGTCAATATTTGATAAATTATTTAATAATAAAATATCTAATCTGATTTCTAGTTCTTCTGAGGTTAAATCTGATAATTTGTGTATTTTTTAATTTAATGAATAAAAATCATAATCTCCCAATTTAGATTTAAAAAAAATTATTGAAATATAATTTATGTGCAATATTAGTTTTAGGTGTACCATATAATGATTCAATTCTGTATATTCTTCAGTGCTCATCACAATAAATGTGCCTTAATACCCTTATCTCTGCATCTTTATTCTTTTCTAGGACTTTTATCTACATTTCAAATGACTACTAAATGTTTTACACATTTCATTTAGGCTTTTTTTTCAATTTCCTCAGTATCTTAGATGCTTTCTTATATTTATTCTTAATATTGCCCAACTTTGTGTTTATTCTTGTCCAATCTAGCCAGAGATTTTAATTCTTTAAAAAGGAAAATTGTTTTGTTGCTTACCTCAATTCTTTTCCTTATTTAATTTCTGTACTTTTTTCCTTCTTTCAACATTTTTCTGTGTTTGCTCTCATTTTTCTCTTAATTTGAATGTCACATTCATATATTTTTAATCTAAAAAGTGAAATAAAGGTATGACCATAGGGAAATTTTTAAGCCAGTGTGTTCTAGAGACCAGATTTTCAACTCTTTTGGATTTAGCCACATAAACGTGTTACTACTCATTTGTTCTCTTATACTCACCCTGCTTTTTATAGGTACATATACAAACCTTTAAACAAATAGCACTATCATCATTTCTGGGTATGGCCAGAATAAAACTGCATCTTGATGGTTCCATATTAGTTCTATAAATGGAGAAAAAATAAATTATTATGACAAGATTTTTCTCTGGTTTGTATTTTCTTCTGATATATAGGCAATCAAAGATTTTTTCTTTAATCCAGACAATGTTGTTTTGCAGGAAATGGTGCAGAAAATTGGTCTAGTAATTAAATAAGATGGTTTGTGGTTGGCATAAAACTTTCTTTTCACAAAGTGGTATGAATAGTTGTGAAAGCACTCTCTTATTGGGGAAATCATCTTTTTAAAATGGCTTAGAATATGTCCTGATCCTTGAAGAGCTTTATGACTTCTGAATAATTAAAACATTATGTTTTGGTAGTTGAATAGACTGATCCTTGGTCCAGTTGATGGTAGAATGCAGGGAGACAGGAAAAGGAAGTTGTGCATCTAGCTAGTGTCTGGATCCATTTTTGGGGCAAAGCTCAGCAGGTGTTTGGAGGCTGCTACAAGTTCCAAATACTTTGGGAAAGGTTGGCTGCCCAATTAGAACTGAAAATGAACACACCTGTAAGGAGGCAGAGACAGCTAGGATTTATTCAAGTCTCAAGTTTGCCGTTATATAAATGGTGTCCTGGCCAAAATACCCACGTACTAGCTGCATGTGCAAGAATCTTAATTCTTCATTCTTGTAGTGCTGGGTTTCTTAACATGATTACTCTTGATGATGTATTAAATACTGTAAAATGAAGGTCATAAGCTACAGGCTGCTGATCTCAAAAATTAGAATTTTCCATAAGAAGATAAAACATGGTAGATGGAGATCTTGTAAAGCCGCATGACTCACTAAGAAGATAATGGATTTTGGAGGTTTCTAGATAATGCTAGTGTCTTTGTCTCTGTCTGCCAAATCATCCTCTTTCCATATTTCAGTTTTCTCACCTCTAAAATGGAAGTAAAGTTTTTTCAGTTTGACAAATCGATGCAAAAACTGCTTTGCAAATGTCATGCAAATATTAGCTAAGGGAAACAGATAATTTTCAAGACTATATTACTCCTCAACAATGTATGTTTTTGGTTAAGTGGTACTGATGACTCAAAGCCAAAATCTCACAGAGAACTCTTTTTTTTTTGCTCTGCTAATTTTTCAAAAATTTTTTCTCTATGCAAGAAAGCTCTCTTCCTTTGTTCTGTGTCATCTTTTCTCAGTGTTTCTTTTCTTCCTCTCCTTAAACAAATATTTATTTATTTATTTTAGAGAGAGAGAGAGAGAGTGGGTGCACATGGGGGGAGGGGCAGATGGAGACGGGGAATTGCAACCAGCCTCCCCACTTAGTACAGAGCCCAACACACAGCTTGATCTCATGACTCTGAGATCATGACCTGAGCTGAAATCAAGAGTCGGATGCTTAACTGATTGAGCCATGCTGGCACTGCATGCATGCCCTTCCTCTTAAAGTCCTCTCCATCATACAGAGGTTCTTGTTAAAGTATCTGTGCCTCACTTAGGGACGCCAGGAAAATCAGTCACGGATGTTTCATCGACTAAGACCAAAGATAAGATACTCAGAAATTCTATGTTCACCCAAATCTCTGCTCACCTTTTGCCATTCTTTCTTCTGAAACACCACATTTGGTGTTTGATTTGGTTTTGTCTTCACATGCAATTCAAACAACACTCATCACATTAGTAAATTTAGCTTACAAGCCAATGATGTCAAAATAGGACCATGGTGTTGACACCCGCTTCATATTTTTCATCCAGCAAACAGAATATCCTCAAATTGTTTTCCTAATCAAAGCAGCTGTCCTAAGTAGAAGCTTGGACATTATGATCTTTCCAGGTCAAACATTTTTTATATTACTTTCAATGGCAATATTTGATTCCTTTTTTTAAAATTATAGAATGTAGAATAAATACCATAAAAGAGCAAGATATTCTGAGAGATCTTGATGTGCTACTGATAACCAGATGGTATTTTTTTTCCCAAAGCATCCCATGATCTCGTACTTTCACAAATTGCATTTTTATAAAATGATGAAACGGTCACATTCCAGTGTTTTCTTCTATCAAGATATCAATTAACCAACTAAAAGTTTAGATTTCAATCTTAAGGTCACAAGATATTTTCTTTTAAACAGTCTTGGAATAATGTATTTTGGTTTCAAGTCACATCCTGTGGTCAGAGCATGGGTGAACATGCCACTTGTCATTGCCAGGAAGGACATTGATTACTATTCCAGTTCAAACAGTGATGTTAGTGATGTCCTTTAGTGGACATCTGCATGCTATAGCTTATAGCCATACTTCTCAAACTGTAGTCCAAATTCCAACCATCTCAGCATCAGCTGAAAGCTTGTCGGAAATGCAGGTGGCAAAGTCCCATCCCCAACCCCCTGAATCAGAATTTGCATGTTAACAAGACCCCAAGGACTGTTACACACATTCCAGTCTGACACCTTCTTACTTGGAGGACTTGTTTCCAAAGGAGACACAGCAGGAAATTCTCAGAAATGCATTATAATAGTTAAGTTAGGAGATAGCTGGTGATGTGAAAACAAAACACTGAATATGTGTTTTTCAGATAATGTGACTCACTTTTAACCCCAAGAGTCCAGATTTCATATCTCCAGTTGGGTAAACAGCCATGGATATATACCACTCAAGTATTTTCTAACTCAAATCTTAGATAAAACTTCCTAATTATTTACTTTTTCAAAAAAGGAGGCTGTGACAAACCTGAAAGAATAATATGATAGAAATGGAATTTATTCATTAACCAGTAAAATTTTGGGGAGCTTTTATTGTGTGCCATGTCTGATGTTAAGCACTGAAAATGAAAAGATGAATAAAATATGGACCTTGTGCATATTAAGCTCAGAGTTTAGTTAGCAAGTAAAAAAAGAAATAGATAGGGCACCTGGGTGGCTTGGTCTGTTGAGCATCTGTCTTCAGCTCAGGTCATGATCCCAGGGTCCTGGGATCAAGTCCTGCATCGTGCTCCCTGCTCAGAGGGGAATCTACTTCTCCCTCTCCCTCTGCCCCTTACCACTCCACTCGTGCTCTCTCTTTCTCTCAAGTAAATAAATAAAATCTTAAAAAAAAGAGAAGTGAACAGATAATTAAAATATCACAAATGTGCTTCCAAAGAGAATCACATGTTCTTAATATGCGGTGATGTAGGAAGGGCACTTGCATAGGGTCACATTGGGATGGGGAACTTGTTTGGAGTGATCCACAAGAATAGGAGTTTTCAGTATCCACAGTGAAGACCACAAGGGCTTTAGAACTGCAGTGATTTTATTTAATTAATTAATTAATTAATTATTATTATTATTATTATTTTTAAGAGGAAGAGCAGAGAGGAGGGGCAGAAGGAGAGGCAGAGAGAGAATACTAAACAGGCTCCATGATCAGTGTGGAGCCCAACCTCGGGCTCAATCCCACAGCCCCAAGATTATGACCTGAGCTAAAAATCAAAAGTTGGATGCTCAACTGAGCCATCTAGGCACTGAAAATTTTTGAAAGAAAGAATAAAGACACATCATTTGCTAAGTAGTGCTTTGTCTGGAGACAAAGGCATAGTGTGTTTTCAAAAAAAGTTGCCCCAGAATATCAAAATATAATTGCCATGTATTGAATTTGGTGCAGTTATAAAAATATTTTATGGGTCTCAGTCTAGAAAATTGGGAAGAAGGGAGGTGATTTTCTATGCAAAGAGAACACCTTAGTTAAAGGCAATGGTTTTGAGAGAATATTCATTCATTATTTCATTCGTTGAATTAACACAATGCTATTGATTGAGCTCCTACACATTAGGCATGGACAATCATCAGCAAAATAGTGTCTACTTTCATGAGGCTAATAGTAGGAGAGATGCACAATACATTAGTGAATATACAGCATGAAAGCTGGTAACTTGTGCTACAAATGCTTAAAAGGTCAAGGGAGTACAGTCATGGAGGAAGCAGCACTATTTTTTGAATGGGAGTCAGAGAAGACCTCTAGAGAGGCAGTGACCTTGGAGATGAGATGGAAGTGAGGGTCAGGACATAGAGAAATCCATAGATAGAGCAAAAGCTCCTGAACTCGAGGTATTGCAAAATGGCCTGGAGTGAAGTCATCAAGGTGGAGGGGGGCTGGGTGAGAGAACAAGGGTGTGATGGGGGTGGGAGCTGAGGGTTGCATCACAAAGGGCCTGGCTGGTCATGGTAAAGACATCAAATTTTTCTCTGAATGAGACAGGCACCCAAGGGATGGTTTGAGCAAAGGAATAAAATATGTCAGGTTCTAAAAGGATAACTGACTGCTGTGTGAGAAACAGAATATGGAGGGGCACATATGCAAGCAGCAAGACTCATGTGTGGTACAAATAGGGGATGGGATTATACACTCCCCAGTGCCATGGTATAGTTGCATATGAGGTTCATTGGGAGGAAACATGGGCAGGGAGACATCAGAGTGCATGGTCTTGGGCTTCTTACTGCTCTGCAGAGAGGCCTGCTGAGGTGGAATATAGTTAGATCCATCATGGAAAGGAATCCAATAGAATGGTTCATGTCCTGTATTGCTCTACATACTTATAGGCGGAGAGAGAGTGGCCAGTTCTAGCTAATTGTGTAGCAGTGAGAGTTTCCTGGATAATTAAATAGACTGTTAGAAAAGGCGATTCTCTGGGGGCTCCTGGGTGGCTCAGTCAGTTAAGCATCCCACTCTTGATTACAGTTCAGGTCATGATCTCAAGGTCTTGAGATTAAACCCTGCATCTGTCTCATGCCTGGAGCCTACTTAAAATTCTCTCTTCTTCTCCCTCTGCCCCTTCCCCAAGGAACCACTGCCTGTGCATGTGTGCTTTATCTCTAAAAAAGAAAAAAAAAGTTGATTCTTTGGAGCTGTTTCTGGAATCATCCTTTTTTTGTACTGAGTTAACTCTGACCTGCTACTAAAACAGGAGAAATGTGCCTCCAGAACTATTTGTGTCTCTCCTCAACTAAGATTGAGTAGACTGTATATCCCATCCTGAACAGGTTGTGATTAAATCTCCAGCTTAAAAATCCCTGTGGTCATTTCTTATATGCACAAATGGTTATAAATCTGGATTGTCAAAAAAGGGTTTTGAGGAGATTGTAGTGAGACAAGGAAATTCCCCGATAAGTACATGATAGTCATGAGTTTCACCTTCCTCTGGGATGAGGAAGTGTGGATGGCTGTAAAGTCTTGCAGTGACAGATGGGAATGTGTGTGGGTTAGAGCAGTCAAGTCATTCTAGGAGCTAAGGTAGGACAATTGTCCAAAAGTTCACCTCCTTATGATATCAACAGATGTCTGTCTAGATGAAACCAGTGAAGCTGGACATCAACTTCATTCATGTCTCCATCTATGTCTTTTATACCCAAATCCAAAGATTCATCCAGAATATTTGAGAAGGTGTTGTCTGATGAAAGACGTGTGTTTAGGTGGAAGAAGTGGGAGAAAGGGATAAGACTAGGTTTAAGAGCAGAAAGAGATCAAGGTAAAAATCAGGGGAGGAGGGAGTTGAGAGATAGGTTCCAGGGGGGACCCCAATCTGAAACTGAGTCAGGAGAGAGAGAGGATAGTTTCAGTTTCAATTTCAGATCCTCCACATCTTTGTTAGGCTTTTCGAAGAAGAATTTAAGAGAAGAAATTTTTAAATATCCATTTCTTTCAGAGGCCTCTTATGCCAGTCTAAATTATTTACCATTGAACATTTGGAATATTTGTGCCCTTAGATTCTAAGGTAACACATAAATAGTTTAATTAATTTATATCTCAACTCATCCGGAGTGGCTAATGACAATCAAAATTGTCCCCAGTAATTGTCAGAGATTACAAAACTGGATACATCTGGAGGTTTGTTGAGTGACTGGGGTTGTCTATATTCAAATGTTGAAAACAAGTAAGAGGAAAATCATCAGGCCTTGAGGATCTTGGCAAGTGCAGGCACACCCAATCAGTGAGAGCCTTGAGTAGCGCAGGGGACCAAAACAAATATTTTTCAGCAAAAACTATTAAGAGAAAAAAATAAAACCTTAGATGACACTTCAACACAGGAAAATAGAGCACTTGTCTATCGAGAATAAGATGTAAGCAGTTTCCATATCTCTGGTGTTCCAAGGAGAGGAATCATCAAGGAAACTCCCCTGTACTCTGTCCTTATCAAGGGGCCAGAGCTGACAACAGCATATCCAATCCTAATCTTCTCAGGGCACCAAAACCTATGGAATAGAATAAACCAGTGCAGGGATAATCATAAGACTTTATGTGGAATGCCAGCCATAAGAGAAGTCCGAAGGAGTGTTCTACCTTAGGGAAGAAGGGCAGAATTTAGAAGTACAGGAATTGGGGTCAGCTAGTTTTGGAAAGAGTTGGTCAAAACTTCTTAGAAGAGGGAGAAATTGTTCTTATGGATCTTAAGTAAACTGGGCATTGGAGTTCACCAAGAAGAGTGGTGCTATAGACTGAATTCCCTCCCAGATTCACAAGTTGAAATCTAATCCACAATGGGTATTAGGAGGTGGGGTTGTGCTTGGATCATGAGGGTAGAGCTCTCGTGAATGGGATTAGTCCCTTAAACAAGAGACCCCTCACCCCTTTAGCCATGAATAGGCCTCACCAGATACCAAATCTGCAGGTGTCTTGACCTTGGACTTCCCATCTTCCAGAACTGTGAGAAATAAATTTCTGTTGTCTATAAGCCATCCATTCTATTGTATTCAGTTATAGCACCAGAGCTAAGGAAGTAGGGGTGAGGAGGAAAAACTATAGAGGCTTAGTTCAAGAGCAAGAAGGAACAAGTACATGTTGTGATGAGCCCTGGGTGTTATAGGCAACTAATGAATTGTTGAACACCATATCAAAAACTAATTATGTACTATGTGTTGGCTAACCGAACATAATTTAAAAAGGGGGGGGGGGAATAATGAGGAGCAGCTGCGGAGGTGAAGGACATGTGAGGGCCTCAGTGGAACATGTCCAGTTCTTCCAGATTTCTTACACTTAAAAAAATTCAAATTGTTATACAGCAGCTTTCTATCAAACCTTCAAAGATCAGATAACTCCAGTACAGTAAACTATTTGAACACATAGGAAAAGAAAAATCATTTTTTTTTGTCCAGAGACTAAAACATAGATATCCAAACATGGTAAAGATTGCACAGAAGACAATTCTAGACAAATCCTATCTATCTAAGCTAAGCTAATATAAATACATATCATTTGTTTACTTGACAACTTTTTAGACAAAATATAATAATGCAATCTGGGATTTGGAAAATGTAGACTTTTAGTTATGACACTAAGAGCAAAGGAGATGGTTCAAGATTTTATTTTATTTAAAGATTTTATTTGACAGAGAGAGAGATCACAAGTAGGCAGAGAGGTAGGCAGAGAGAGAAAAGGAAGCAGGCTCCCCGCTGAGCAGAGAGCCCGACTCCCAGGACCCTGGGATCATGACCCGAGCCGAAGGCAGAGGCTTTAACCCACTGAGCCACCCCAGGTGCCCCTCAAGATTTTATTCTTAAGTAATCTCTACACCCAGCATGGGGCTTGAACTTACAACCCTGAGATCAAGAGTTGCCACGTGCTCTTCTGACAGAGCCAGCCAGGCACCCCAGCAGATGGTTAAATGGAATTACATCACTGTCAGGTGTTTTCATCACTCGTGAGTCACGCATTTTATGCATATCATAATCTCTAAAAAAAAAAATGGAAAAAGCACATGACTAGATAAAACTAAAACATGTATAGACAACATAAACATATAAAACAACATATTAAAATAATGGCTCTATTCACCTAAAAGAAGTCATCAAAGATGGAACAGAGAAATAAAGACCAGGTAACTTAAATATAACCATAAGTGCTTAAATAATATGAGTAAATACAAAAGATTTTTCAGTATGGAAAAAAAAAATCCAAATGCAAGTGGTTTACAAGAAAGCCACATTTAAATGCAGCTGCACAGAAAAGCTAAAAGTAAAAAGTTAAGAGAGATACTATGGAAACACTCAACATAATAAAGCTGGCGTGGGTATATTGGTATTAGTAAGTCATGTGCCTCTAGGAAGTACGCTGGAGAAAAGGAGGGGTACTTCACAGTGGCAGAAATGTGAAATCAGCAGTAGGGTAAAATGTTAATAATGTAGATGGCAACATAACTTCAAAATATATGAAGCTAAAATAAATTAAAATAAATGGATAAATATACAAATCCACAAATGTAATTGGAGATTTTCCTACTTCTTTATCAATATCAAATAGAATTAGTTGATAAGAAATTAGTAGAGATAGGAAATATTGGAACAATGCTATCAAACAACTTTATCTAAATGACAAGGATGTAATGCCATAACCATAATTCCAGAATTCTTTTCCAGTGCACAAAAAACCAATATATTCTATAGGCTGGGCCTTACAACAATCCTTATTAATTACCAAGGCATCAACATGAAACAGAGAATGTTATTGCATCACAGTGCAAATAAATTAGAAAGCGATTTAACAGAAATTAACATGAAAATTCTAAAAAATTTAAAATTAAACAACACATTCCTAGATAACCTAAAGATTAAAAAAAAAAGTAAGTTAAAATACCTAAACTAGGAGTTAAAATTAAAATACCATGCATCAAAAGTGGATAACAATAGGGAAAAAAATCCAAAAAATAAAAAAGTTGGTTCTTAGAAAATCTAGCAACACTGATCAATGCCTCACTAGTTTGACTAATAAATGGAAAATAGGAATTAGAGTATCAATAATAAAATGGGAAACATTATAATGCAATCTATAAGCAATGAAAGGACACAAAATTATTTAAAACTTTATGCCAATAAGCACAACTTTGATGAAGTGGGCAAATAAATTCCTTGAAGAACTCAAATTACCAAAACTGATAGAAGAGAACATAGGAAATCTGAATGTTCAGTATCTGTCAAAGAAATTGAATCTATAGTTTAAAAACCTTCCCCAAAGTAAACTCCAAGCTCCAATGGCTTCACTTGTGAATTCTATCAAACATTCAGGTAAAAAATAATAACAATCTCATATCAACCTTAAAACAAAACAATAATATATTCATTTGTCTTCAACAAAATTTAAAAGTCACGCTCATTAAAAGACACAAATAAAACGAGCAGGCATGCAACAGACTGCAGAATGTTCTTAATGGTACATCAGCCTGACGGAGGACTGGCATCCTGAATTTTCATGGAACACCTGTGAAACAGCTGACAGAGTTCACCTGGGTATGAAGTCTTCCTGTGGCAAGATTTTCAGCAGCTTCTTACAGAGTTAAACACGTCTCTACCATGCAAATAAGAAATTCCATTTCTATGTATTTATGGGAGAAAAATGAGTACATAGCCACACATACACAAAAATTGTGTACAGGATTGTTCATAGCATCATTTAAAAATAGTCCCAAATTGGGAGCAAACCAAATGTCCAGAAAGAGAACAGATACCCAAATGGTCACCTATTCGTAGAATGAAATCCAACTCAGGAATAGAAAGGAATGCCTTACTGACATACAGAACAGCAAGGATGAAACACGAGACTCCACATTAAGCCTAAAAAGCCTGACACATGGAAGTAAATAGTGCAAGAGTCCATTTATTTGAAGTCTAGAAACAGGCAAGTCTAGTCTCTGGTGCTAGAAAACACTACGTGACAGCCCAGGGCAAGGCAGGGGTTACTGGCAAAGGAGCAGGGAAGAACTTCCTGGGTTGATGGAAGTGTCCATTGCCTTGTTTTGGTTTGTGGTTGCTAATTTTTACACAATTGTCAAAAGTCGTGACTGAATGCTTAAGAACAATTCATTTTCCTTTATGTAGATTAAACCCCGATAAAGAAAACTAGTTTCCTTTTGCCTGATATGGAATCCATGTCTCCTTCTTCAACTTCTTCCCACATTCATTAGCAGAATTACAAAATGGATAGATAGATAGATAGATAGACAATAGACCAATAACAACGTGATATAATCCATGTGCAGAATACAGAGTTGTCAAACTTCTATGTTTGTATTGCAGCTAATATGTTCTGAGAATTTATAATTTTACTCCCTTTACATAGTGAGATGTATACTGTAAATCGTCCCAATAGCCCCCCCTCCAAAGACTGCCTCTGAGGTAAAGCCCAGTGAGGTTGCATGTCACTTCCGGAAGGGCCACATCCAAAAACCTTAGCTGGAATGCAGGCAGGGGTATCACACACAGGTTCTGTCCACTGACACGGACTCCAGTGAGAACCTGTGTTTGAAGTGGTCATTTTAAGTTCTGAAAGACTGGCACAAGTGAGGCCTTCATTTGAAGATTCCAGGAAGAAAGGGAAATGTTATGAGGAAGTATGTCTATTTCTTTTCTCATTTACTCTGCTGTTTTTTAGTTTTTCCTTCCCTGAAATGTTATCACCAAACCTCAAGGAGGAGCTATCATCACACAGTTTCTCACTGGCCCTTCTGTTTTGTGATCAAAAACAACATAACACTTTTCTTGTAAGCTGCTGCTTTCTTTGATTCATTCCTCAAATTACACTAATTATTTCATTGACCGGATAGGTCAGTGGTCAGTGAATCACACAAAACACATTTTCTACCAATACCTGGTACTAATTTTCTCTTCCCTCATACAAAAACTTCTTGGCTGTGTGAGGAACTTTGCTATTATCTATACCATCTTAACTCCTTTTTTAAAAATGTTGATATGACATTAAATTGTTTTCCATTTGAACAACATGCTCTACGGCTTTACTATCCAATATGGCACCCAGTAGTCAAACATGGCTACTGATATTTCAATTTAAATTCATTAATTAAATGAATTAACAATTAAAAACAATTAAATAAAACTAAAAATTAAATAAAAACTAAAAGTTCTGTGGCAGTCCTGTGTGCATCCAAAGACTCAGTGGCCACATGTGTCTAGTAGTTCCTGTGTTAGAAAGGTATACATAGTACATTTTTGTTATCACAGAAATTCCTATCCAAGAGTTCTCCTCTAAATAACTTTAGTTTATGTGTTCACTTTTGAAGGATAAGACAGAACATATTGATCATAATGATAATTCAGACAGAAAGCAAATTCCCTGACTGGAGAATCATTTTTCCTATGTTGCACTTACTTGATACTGTGGAAAGACAAACATTTTTGCTGACTTTTAAGATATCCCTATATTTAAAGTTTCCCTATTGTTTATGTTACTGTACACATACAAATGTACATGAAGGAGCATTCTGAGCAGCAGAAGTCAGATTCTGTGGTCAGACAGAGCTTCCTCTATGATTCGATAATGCAGAATTCATGGGCTTGGTGAAGTCTCTTAATAGTAAGACAGAAATGGCTTAAATGTCCAAATGTAGTAATTCTTAAAGGGTGAGGTTCTAATACTTAATTTTTTTTTTAAAGTAAAAGGAGTAGTTATTAAAAAGGTAATGGGGTCTGGGGCATGTTCTTTTTTTTTTGTAAGATTTTTAAAATTTATTTATTTGACAGAAAGAGACATCACAAGTAGAGAGGCAGGCAGAGGGGGAGGGGGAAGCAGGCACCCTGCTGAGCAGAGAGCCCATGAGAGGCTTCATCCCAGGACCCTGAGATCATGACCTGAGCTGGAGGCACAGGCTTAACCCACTGAGTCACCCAGGCGCCCGTGGGGCATCTGTTCTTTTAACAAGCTCCAGATAATTCTTATCTGCCATGTGGTTTAACCACTACTGATAAGGTATATTTATGTGTCAGAGTATATCAAAGTGATTTTGAAACAAAAGTTCTGCAGTTTTTCATGTTAGAGGAGAATGCTTCTCCTCTATTCCTTATGTTCCCAAAAGGGGAAGAAACTTCTATTCCTTTGGAGGATAATGAATGGGAGGGACATGCCTGTTCTTTTTCTTTTTACTTCCTTTCTGTTTCTCCCTATGGGAGGAGGAATGACTTTTCTGATAGATCACACTGGAAATTAAAAAAAAAAAAAAATCAGCTCATACATCTTAGCCCTATACGATTTTCTATGGCTCTGCAAGAGGCTGGCCTCTATAGATACAGTTATTTTGGGATGGTCAGTCCAGGAATTTCATAAAAGCATGTCAGGGAACCCTATTGTGACCAACATATGAGATACATTCTCCAACTCAGCCTTATCAACAATAGGGTTCATAACTTCCTCCTCATCCAGTTGGTTCCAAACCCAAGAGCCTGACTCTCTCAAGCCCTAACTGACATTGCAGCAGAGGTCCTGAATCAAATCCAGATCATCTGCTTGGAAGGGCAGTATGCTCATAGTTTGTTTATTTTATATCTACCCTTGTGCAGACACACACCACCACCACTTTGATACATCATTGTTTCCTACATACAAAAATGTTTTTCCCTTCCCTACTCCTTGATTAAAGAAATGAGACACTCATTTCATTCATCATGGAAAGAGGTGTTTGTCTCTCATCAGCTCTCAGGTGATGGAGTGGGTTTGTCATGTTGCTTGAGAGTATTTTCCCTATTTTTTTTTCTTTTGTAGGAGAATATAAAAAAATAGTACAAATGTGGGAGGAGTACTGGTAGGTCCATTTAGCCTGTTGGCTTGGAATCCTCTGTCATCAAATGACATCCAAAGGCACTGTGGTTATTTTTCTGTGTTCAAATGTATGTTGGCCTTTATAAAGTATGTGTTTATTTTTATGAGTAGGATGAAGTAGATACAGAGAAGAGAGTGTAAACCAGATTGCTTTGTTTTTGTTTTTGTTTTATCCATTCTGATACCCTGCATCTTTTGATTGGGGCACTTAGCCCATTTACATTCAGGGTAACTATTGAGAGATATGAATTTAGTGCCATTGTATTGTCTGTAAGGTGACTATTACCATATATTATCTCTGTTCCTTTCTGGTCTACTACTTTTAGGCTCTCTCTTTGCTTAGAGGACCCTTTCAATATTTCCTGTAAGCTGGTCTGGTGTTTACAAATTCTTTTAGTTTTTATTTGTTTACCCGACAGACAGAAATCACAAGTAGGCAGAGAGGCAGGCAGAGAGAGAGAGAGGGAAGCAGGCTCCCTGCTGAGCAGAGAGCCCGATGTGGGGCTCGATCCCAGGACCCCGAGATCATGACCTGAGCTGAAGGCAGAGGCTTTAACCCACTGAGCCACCCAGCCACCCCATATCCTGGAACCTTTTTATCTCTCCTTCTATTTTCAATGATAGCCTAACTGGATATAGTATTCTTGGCTACATGTTTTTCTCGTTTAGTGCTCTGAATATATCATGCCAGTTCTTTCTGGCCTGCCAGGTCTCTGTGGATAAGTCTGCTGCCAATCTAATATTTTTACCATTGTATGTTACAGACTTCTTGTCCTGGGCAGCTTTTAGGATTTTCTCTTTGTCACTAAGACTTGTAAATTTTACTATTAGGTGATGGGGTGTGAACCTATTCTTACTGATTTTGAGGGGGGTTCTCTGCACCTCCTGGATTTTGGTGCTTGTTCCCTTTGCCATATTAGGGAAATTCTCTACAATAATTATCTGCAATATACCTTCTGCTCCCCTCTCTCTTTCTTCTTCTTCTGGAATCCCAATTATTCTAATGTTGTTTCATCTTATGGTATCACTTATTTCTCGAATTCTCCCCTCATGGTCCAGTAGTTGTTTGTCTCCCTTTTACTCAGCTTCTTTATTCTCTGTTGTTTGGTCTTCTATATCACTAATTTTCTCTTCTGCCTCATTTATCCTAGCAGTAAGAGGCTCCATTTTTTATTGCACCTCATTAATAGCTTTTTTGATTTCAGCTTGGTTAGATTTTAGTTCCTTTATTTCTCCAGAAAGGGCTCTTATTTCTCCAGACAGGGTTTCTCTAATATCTTCCATGCCTTTTTCGAGTCCAGCTAGCACCTTGAGAATCATCATTCTGAAGTCTAGATCTGACATATTACCAATGTCCATATGATTAGATCCCTAGCCTTTGGTACTGCCTCTTGTTCTTTTTTTTGTGGTGAGTTTTTCCACCTTGTCATTTTATCCAGATACGAATATATGAAGGAGAGAATAAAATACGAAAAGGGTGGCAAAGACCCCAGGAAAATGTGATTTAACCAAATCTGAAGGGACCCCAAATCATAGGGGGAGGGAAGGGGGTAAAAAGAAGTTCAGAAAAAAAGAAAAAAAAATTAAAAAAGAAAAAATAAAGAAAAATATAAAAAAGAAAATATATATATTAGACTGGTGAATAGAACAGAGTCACCCACTTAATTTTGAGAGTATTTTGGTCTCTTAGAAGGAACTACATCCCAAAATTTTAAAGAATGGAAAAAAATATATTTATATATATACAAAATAAGGGTAAACACGATGAAGGGATGGAATATGACTATAAAGATGAAAATTTTTTTTTTTTTTTTAAAGATTTTATTTATTTATTTGACAGACAGAGATCACAAGTAGACAGAGAGGCAGGCAGGGAGAGGAAGGGAAGCATGCTCCCTGCTGAGCAGAGAGCCTGATGTGGGGCTCCATCCCAGGACCCTAGGATCATGACCTGAGCCGAAGGCAGAGGCTTTAATCAACTGAGCCACCCAGGTGCCCCAAGATGAAAATTTTTAAAAAAAATTTCTATAAAAGGAGTTGATAAGTTGGTTGGGAGAATAAAGAAAAAGAGTGGAGAGAATTTGTTCAGGTTGGAGACTAGAACAAAGCCCTGTGCTAGATTTAGGGTATATTTTGATCTACTAGAAGAAGTTGTATGCCAAATTTTTTTAGAAGAAAAAACCCTATGTGTATACAAAAAATAAAGTTAGGTACAATGAAGGATAAAATATGACTATAATAATGCAGATTCAAAAATTTTTTTTTATGAAAGGTGTTGTTAAGATAAACTAGTTAAAAAATGTTAAAAGAGGAGACAGTAAAAGTTAAAAAAATTCAGCATAAGAAAAAAAATAAAATTAAAAATTTAATTAACTTTGCAAGACTAAAGAATCATGGGATAGAGCCATGAATTCCATGCTTTGCTTTCTTCTCCTCTGGAATTCTGCTGTTCTCCTTGACAAGTGAACTTGGTCTTGGCTGGATTTCTTGCTGCTCTTCTAGGGGAGGGGTCTGTTGTAGTGATTCTCAAGTGTCTTTGCCCAAGGCGGAATTGCACTGCCCTTACCAGGGGCCAGGCTAAGTAATCCTCTTGGGTTCCCTTTCAGGAGCTTTTGTTCCCTGAATGCTCTCTGTAGAGTTCTGGAGGATTGGAATGAAAATGGCGGCCTCCCAATCTCTGGCCCAGAGGAGCCAGAGCTTGGGGCCCCACTCCTCAGTGTGCCCTCAGAAAAAAGCTCTCAATCACTCTGGTCTCCCTGGCCTCTGGCCATGCTCTGAGCTCACCCAGCCTGTGACCAAGCATCTCTGTCTCTGGCACACAGCCCCGCCTGGAGTCTCCAAATCCAGCAGATTCCTGTGCTCTTCCAGGGGGGTCTCCCTGGATCTTGTGGGGTCCCAGCTCAAAGAGCAGTGGTCTGACTGTGCCATGGATCACAGCTTAAGGTACCCCTGAGTTGAGAGCTCACTCCTCAGCTCTGTCTCTGTAGCTGGCTTCCCTGCTCTAATACCTGTGGGCTCTGTGACACTTAGACACCCCCGATCCTTCTGTGACCCCACAGGACCTGAGACCATGCTGTCCCCATGTGGGCTTCACCCTGTCTTAGCTTCTGGAGCAATGTCCCTCAATGGAGCAGACTTTTAAAAATTCTGATTTTGTGCTCCATTGCTCTGCCACTTGTGGGGAGCCAGCCCCTCCCCCCCCCCCCGCCATCTATCTTCCCATCACTTTGGATTCACGTCTCTGCAGGTTCTACCTTTCAGAAAGTGGTCGATTTTCTTTTTCTAGAATTGCTGCTCTTCCTCTCTTTGATCTCCTGTTGGATTTGTAGGTGTTTGGAATGGTTTGATAAACTATCTAGCTGATCTCCTGCTACCTGATGTCATCTCAGCCTGCTACTCCTCTACCATCTTTGATTGGATCCCAGGTTGCTTTGGAAAAAGGAAGAGCCATTATAAGAAGGCAAAAGACTGATGAGCCCTTTTTAATCATACACAATAATTACATAGAATGACACTAGGTTTTAAGATGATAGATGAGACAACTGTCTCAAGATAATAGCCAACTATTCAGCCTCAATTTTTTAATCCTAGAAAATGAAATATCTGGATGCTTCTGCCAGTTATGAAGTGGTGGCAATGAGTTACAACCACCAAATACCAAAACAAGGAGAAGCATCCTATGACCAGGATGTGATAGACAAAGAGGTGGAGAGGGAGGAGTCAGCAAGAACATAGAGGCAAAGAAAGCACAGAAGAGACCTGTATATTGTGTATTAACTACATTCCTCTTGTGAAACCCAGAGTTGTTTTGATTGCAACCTGTTTAAGTATGAAACAAGTATGCATAAATGAAAACCCAAAGCTATTTCTACCTGCTAGTAGTAATGAACTTGTGCCGAATTAGTGAGCACAGACTTGTGTGAAAGACTTCACAAGATCCCACCATCCAGGAGGCCCAATATTGCCACCCTGTTGATACCACCCTTAGAAAAGAATTTCAATTTTAAGAGGGACTAAACCTCTATTCCAAAAGAGCACATCTACAGTAAATGAATAAGACCAAAACCAGGAACACTGACTTCTATTCTGAGACCCATGATTGGAGACGTTTATAAGTCAACAAGAGTTCATTTGGAAGAGGGTGGATAGGATGCTAAGGGAATTCAAAATTACATTTTCTCAAGGATCTCAGTGTATTTTGCCTGCAGAGAAGACTCATGAGATTTATTATAAGAGTTGTCTTCAAATATATGAATAATTGTCAAATGAAACAGAGACTAGATTTGTCTTCTCTGGTCCTGGCAAGTAAACTAGTACCTTGGTGGAAATTATAAGGAAGTAGGTTTCAGATCGCATCAGGAGCAATTTTTCTGATGGTTAATTCTAGACTCCTTGGAACAGCATTCATCACTGATGAACATATTTACAACCTTCATAGTTGGCTTCAGTAAGTTCACCTCTTGATTTTTCTTATAGAGTGTTCATATTGTTGGTCACAACAAGAGTTTACTCATGGAGCAGTCTGATTTTGTTAACTTCTCACACCACCACCATACAATGAAGTACTAGATACTTACCAAAGTGGATTAAGTGGGGATCTGACATCAAATATTATTTTTTTTATCACTAAGGCAGGAGACTAGTACCATGTCAGTAGACTTCTAGTGTACAGTGAAAAATAGAGAAAGTTTTAGAATGTCAAAGGCTCCTTTCTTCTATTCCTTTTCCCAGAGTGATATTCTTTGTATTTGAGACCTTAAATAACCTTTCAGTTAAAAACCTAAATCCAGAATAGGGTTTTAATAAAAATTTAACATTGGGTAATTGTTAAAACCATCTGTGTTAAGGTTTTTTCCAAGGGTGAAAATGTATTTTTTTTAAGATTTATTTATTTATTTATTTATTTGAAAGAGAGAGAGATCACAAGTAGACAGAGAGGCAGGCAGAGGGAGAAGGGGAAGCAGGCTCCCTGCTGAGCAAGGAGCCCGATGTGGGGCTCGATCCCAGGACCCTGGGATCATGCCCTGAGCCGAAGGCAGAGGCTTAACTCACTGAGCCATCCAGGTGCCCCTGAAAATGTATTTTCAAACATTAATTAATTCAACTTACCAGGAATCCTGACCTAAAAAATGCCATAATGGAAAAAACATCTCTCCTTCCAGTTTATCCCCCTACCAAAGGTTTTCCTTTCAGAAATACTAAAAAAGTTGATTTTATCAGTCATCACTCATTCTTTTGGCAGGGCTGTTGTGGTGTTAAATTCACATTGTGAATATTTTTAACAGCAGCCCAAAGCAAGAGAATCCAAATGTTTACATGGCAGTCCTACTACGACAATGTTCAGAAGGTAAACATAATTCTTCTCATCTCTCTTGCCCTCTGCAAAATTTTACGAGATGAGAAACAAAGACCTTGAACAAAGACCCTGTGTACTTTTTTTTCTTTTCATCAAGAAAGGTCAGTCTATAGCGGCAGAAAGTTTTACAAAGCTTATCTCATTTCTGGTTCAGAAACCCATAATAATAAAAAAAAAAAGACATCGATCAATCTGCTCTGAATAAGGTCACCACAGAACCCTGAAAAGAAGGAGATGTTGGGTGCACAGATTAGACTTGAAAATTAAATCAAAAACTTCTAGGAAATCATGGAATATGTACATATGTACACTTAGAATATGTGCACAGCTTAAACTTAGTTATTATACAGTTGCAAGTCATAGCTACATGACACATATATATGTTATAAATAATTCTGTATGTCCACTCTAGTCAGAGACCTAATATATGCAGTAATTTTCATTCCAGTTAAAAAAAAATCAATGCCAGCAATAGCTTGAAGGCTTTTTTATTTTTTTTTTTTCAGTTTTCAAGCTCAATGCCTTTGCTAACATCCTTTCACTTACCTATTCCCCACACCAAAATCTTAAAAGATAATCCAACATGAAAAAAGTTTTGTAGGGATTATATTAAGGCAAAGATGTAAAATGCTGAGTAAAGTTGAATTAGCATCTAACACATTGTAGCCATAAAATAATTTTATATTTTTTTAAAAACACTAAGAGGCATCTAAGGCCAACAAGAGATCTGTATTAGGTTGCCTGGATTAAAAGGAATATTTTCTGTTTAGGAATGTCTTTGGATCACCTACACTCAAATAATAATAAAAGAGAATAAAAATAAAGTAAGAATGAGAAATTCTAAAAAAATAGTCTTTGTACTTGGGCTTCAATAATCTGTTTAGATTTAACTCATAAAACTTGTAAAGTTTTTGTTTGTACTCTAAAAACCCGAAGATATCTGTAGTTTCATGACTTATGATAACAATTTTCTCCATTATTAGACAATGTCTTATTGTACTAATGATCTCATAATTCAACAATATTATCCCCGTTAATTTTTAAATCTCCAATTGAAAAATTATGAATTCAAACTTTAGGAATGGTTCAAATCTAATGAATGCGATTTTTAGCCACCTCTAATATAGATCTGAAACATTTTGTTCTAAAAGCCATTTGAATTCTATATTAAAAGTAATTTGTTTTCATTTCCACTAACCTTTTAGATTTTAAAAACTTACACAGGAGTTGAAAATTGTCTTTTATAATTTTAAAACATCAATAAAATTCATGAATATCAAATAGAGTCATAACCCAAAGGATACCTAATGAATACAGTTTAGGGCATTCTGTTTTGGCCTCTGAAAAGTAGACTCCAATCACTGATATAAAGCAATATTAAACTATGATTCAGCAATGACCCCAAATAGGGCAGCTTGAAGGAGACATTGGAGAACACAATCATTCTATTTAATATCTTAATGACCTGTGTCATTTTTCAACTCATAGAACTTGGTCTCTTTAAGGTTCCTCCTATGTTCGTATCTCACCACTCCAGCTACCAAATCTGCTCTTGGTAAAGAATGTATAATAAATTTCTATCAACTAAGATGCACATTTTATTTTAAAACACATCTGGAGTTGTGTATTGCTCTGGATTTAAAAATATTTAAAAACCTGGAATTTCCACTTATTAGCTAGGCCACTATGTCTTCAGATTATTGAAGGGACTCACTGAACTTAGAGCCTGCTCAATGTCATACTGTAATAGGGAACTACTTTTAATACCAGGCATTTTGTTTCATCAGGTTAATTTAATTGTATAAGCCATTCTTATCCATTGTCAGTCCTCTGGTGTAGTAAGCAGGTTCTTGATGAGTGATAAAGTAGATGATAAGTTCACTGTGCATGAAGTTTTGTGACCTATTACTGTTGAGCATTTGCTGGGGAATAGTTTCCTTGCTTGAGTGGCATCTAAACAGCAGGCTCCAAATGACACAAAACTTCTGTTTTAATTTTGATGACATTTAATACATTTTCTACTATTACAGGGGATGCGAATCCAAATTCAGAGTAAATGTCTATCCCAGTAAAGCCACTCAATACCCTTCTGGGCTCATAGGCAATGGGCCAATGTAATCCATTTGCCACTTATGAGTGGGTTTGGATCCTCCAGATATGCCGCCCATGCTGTCCTTCAGTCTTCGATGTCCCTTCATGATGTCTCCAAAGAATGGATGGTGTCGTCTACTTGTTGGTTCCAGTTCTCTCTTTTTAATTCTCCCTTCCCATTTTATTATGTGTTCCATAACACAGGTGCTTATTACTAATTACATAAAGCTTATGTTTTAGGACATATTACCAGTCCTTTGTATATAGCTCAATAACTGGCATTCCATTGGGTATATGTATCTCTTCTGTTTTCAGTCAGAATGTAACCATCAATCAACCACCTGTTAACCCTCTACCCTTGAGCTACCATCAATAAACCATGCTTGGTTTTTTTCATCCGTTGATAGTTGGCTAAAAGTAGGTTTCCATTTACCTGTGGGATTAGGTGGATCAGAAGGATTTAAGGCAGGATTTTAAAACGTAGTTACCTCTGTTTATGTATACAGTAAATACCTCATGTGATTACCTCATGTGTGTATATGTTCCTGAATATACTAATCTACCAATATAATACCATTTAATGAAGAAATCTTTTTGTATCACTCTCCTTCTTGAAGTATCATTCTGTCATAACTCATGACTGAATCAGTATTTCAAGTCTCAAAAGATTTTTATGCTTTTATATAAAAAAATGCTTCAGTTAAGGCTCAATAATAAGCCAATAGTTATCTCTTGAAGAGCATATAATTGGCAGATGTCTTAGGCAACTTCATAATCTGAAATTCTAGTGACCATTATTGACGAATAGTCAAGGACATGCCAGTAGATGTAAGTGGGCATTATTGTCACTGGTGTCATCTAAGCATGGGTATTTGAAGCCCTCAATATGATTGATTGAGCTCTTCGGAGTTCTAATAAAGACTAGCCATTCAGAATACCATGTAATTAAGTTTTCTTCTGTGTGACTTTATGAATGGCAGTGAGCAGAATCATTAACTATGGGAAATGACACCACAGCAGCCAATTAAGTTTTGATTTCAATTTTGGACCTAGCAGGTAAAACAATTTAATGTTGGTTTTGGGTGAAATGTCTCAAGCGGCTCCAGTCCAAATTATTCCCAAGAATTTCTTCATTTGCGTTGGAATTTGTTGTGTTTTGTTTTAAAACAGGATTAATTGGGGCGCCTGGGAGGCTCAGTGGGCTAAAGCCTCTGCCTTCGGCTCAGGTCATGAACCCAGGCTCCTGGGATCGAACCCAGGGTCCTGGGATTGAGACCCACCTTGGGCTCTCTGCTCAGCAAGGAGCCTGCTTCCTCCTCTCTCTCTGCCTTGCCTCTCTGCCTGTTTGTGATCTCTGTCTGTCAAATAAATAAATAAAATCTTTAAAAAACAACCAAAACAAACAAAAAAACAGGATTAATCATCCATCCCCAATGGTGCTCACATAATTAAACAGAACTGTTATTCATTTTTAGTTTGATCTTTAGATCCAAACATTATATTGTCAATATAACCATTGATGATGCTTTCCAATTGCTTCTAATCTGAGTCTCCTTTCACTAAGCTATACAATAAAAAGGAAATTTTAAATACAGATGTGGGATAATAGTAAACTTGTGTTGGTGTTTTTCACACTTAATGGAAATAGGTATTGACTCTATTCCAAAATAAGAATTACAAGTAATAATTTGCTGAGTTGAGCATTCGCTCTTAGCTTGTGGTTGGCCTGAATTGTTACATTCTGTCAATTAAAGCTGATGTTACTGGAGAGACTACTTTGTATAGTTTCTTATAATCCACTATTGACCTCCAGAATCACCAATTTTCTTCCAGATCATGGGAGAGTATTAAACACAGAATCTGTACATACTAGTTCAACTGTACCTAATATATTTGCAATTAGAACTGAAATCTTTTTATAGCCCTAGGTATTCTATATATTAAACTAACCATTTGAGTTGGTTTTGGTAGTTGCCAACACATGGCATCCATACCAATAACACATGCAAGGCGGGGTGATTCAACTATCACACCTAACTTCTCTTCACAAATTCTCATTCACAGCCACAATTTTGGTTTTAAATCTTCCAATCATATGACTATATTTCTCTAATTTGGTCACATTGGTCTTTTATTTGTTACTGGAAGCTTTATTATGACAGTACATTGTGTGCCACTGTCTAACGGACACACTAAGGTTTCTTTATTAACTCTAGATAATTAAACCACCCCACAGTGAAGGTTTCTGGTCCCTACCGCAGGACTGTGCTAAGAAACCATGGTCATTGCTACTCAAAATTGTAGCCCTATTCTCCATCTTATACCATCTGGTTCTAAAAGGATTATGCATTCTGCATATTTCCTTCAGGTTTTTAAAATTCATCAAAGCTAGGATAAATCCAGTTGATATGCTACATTCCCCTAGTGTCTGAGGAGTCCACTCAGTCTTCAGTAGTGGTCCATCAAAATCTTGGTAGGCACCTGATCCATATCCTCCCTTTTCATTACATCTGTATTAACTATCTAAAGACTTCCCTTCAATGTATTCTACCTAGTATATTTTTCCTTATTTAAGAATTTGTCATTCCTTCTGTTCTGAAAACTTGAGTCTTTTGCACATAAGTCCATCTCATTTTCATAATGGAACTGACAAGACTATAAAAACTTCCTTCACATAAGTTTTTCCTCTCATAGTAAGGTAACCTTTGGAGCCCACACCTCACCAGGGAAGTACTCTTTTATTACAGTATGGTTACAGTCAGAGTCAAAGCATAAAATTATATGAGGCTTTATCATCCTCATATAGCTAATCCAATGTGGCTTACATTGTCAACATGTTAACATCCTCAGTAAGGTATGCTATTTTATAATCAACATGAAGGAGGAGAAAGGATAATTTTCTTTCATGTAAGGATTGCTTGAATTCCTGTTTTAATCCAGGTAAAGCAAATTGGGGGTAGGGCTGGAGGCATTTGTATTCTTGTGCCTAATGTAAAAGTAGACACCAACTGAGAGTCTTATAGACTTGTCTTTTATATTTCCTTCAGATTTTTTGAATGAATGAAAGCTAGGATGACTTGACTCCAACATCTCCTTCTATCCATTGTGTCAGAGACAATAAAATAAGAAATATTATACATAAAATCAATGCCATTAAGGTTCTTTTGAGAGCTGCCTACATCTGTCCATGAAATTAGTCACCTTTTTGATAGGATATCCTCTAGTTTACTAGTCTTCTGTTTGGAAGTTTCACTTTTATAGTTATTTCAGTGATGAGGGGTTAAATAAGGTTCAAAAAGGTGGGCCACTGGCTTTATTCAGTCTCTTGATGGGACCATTTTTTAGTTTCTAACCCAAGCAACAACAACTTGCAATTTGATTCTGAATCTTGGATTGCTCTGGAAGTGATTCTGTATTGACTAATCACTGATTTATCCTCAGCTTATGTTTTGTTCCTTATCCACTTACCTATTCCCCACTCAGATATATTACCTCTAAATTCCACTGAAGAGACATTCTAGTTAATTATCTCAACACTTGCGTGACCTCAAAATAGGACTGGCTCCGGAATCAGCTTTGCATCAAATGTTCTGTATCCTTCTCTCTGTATCTTCCTTACTCCAGAACAAAACTTTAGTCACTTGACTCAAATATGGAACCATTTCAATAGTACAATGTCAACAGTACTAGCATGCTCTTTTTGGGTTGTCGAAAAGACACAAAACTCCACAAAGTAGATTCCTAGGGCCCTTTAATAAAGTCAGAGATATGATCAGCAGGAGAAAGAAGTCACAGTAAATCCTCAGGGAAGTCCAAGGCATCTGTCTCAGCATGGCTTCCAAATGTCTTTCTCACTCATGCAGGATATGCTTTGTCTTTAGATGATGAGCTGCTAAGCCACACACACAGTGACTTGGTCTCAGGAAAGCTAAAAGCTTCCAAAGAGGAAGAGTGTGTGTGTGTGTGTGTGTGTGTGTGTGTGTGTGTTTTCTCGTATGTTTCTCATATGTTTCTAAATCCTAGCATGAAAACACATTAATCATTAGATAGTACATTTCATTCTGGTATGGACATAGGTTAGGACTATGGTCCCAGAAGTCTCCAAGAGATAAGCACAGGTTCAAAATAGACTAACTGTGAGATTAAGTGTGTAATTACACACTAACTTTGTGACCTATGGAAAATTGCCCAGGTTCATTCCTTCTATACTTCTATACTTCTTGACTTAATTTCCTTCTATACAAAAAAAAAATTAAAACAAAAAAATAATATCATATTATACCTAATTGCAATACAGCACACAAATTGCTACATTCAGTGTTGGGCAAATAGTAAACAAACTAAAAAAAGTGGTGCTCTAATATGTGTGTTTTGCCATGATCAAAGCAGTATGTTTGGTTGGTGGTGTCACAGTTCAACACAGTGAGGCCTCACACTCCCTCACAGAGATCATTCTGTGAGTGAAGTCAGGGAGAAAATATAGAACTCCCACCCGTTATCACCAGTCTATCCTTTTCCCTTCGCTAGTTTCTCCAATTTTGATTTTATTCTTTTGCTGACTTTAATCTCCTGTGTACCCAGAACTCTTCTCACCACAGGGCTGGAACTCTATGGAGAGAAAATATACATGTGGGTAAATGGGTAGCTCTGTTAAAAACAAGAGATTCAGATAAAAAATAATATAGAGTTTCCCTTACTCAGAAATAAAAGACACTATCTAACGCCTACCTTCCAAAGATAATCAAATTTGATGTTTTTACAAGGTGTATGGGCAAGGATAGTTTCTAAGACCCACTCCATTCATTTGTTCGTAATTCATGTGGAATTATACACAAATGCTATTTAGCCATAAAATAGTATATAGCTAGTCTCAGTATCCTCTCCCTCCTCCTGTTTTTCAGGTGGAGCCATAGTCCTCACTTAAATTAAAGGGAAGTCTTATGAATGGATGGCTTGGTGGACTCTGTGAGCTAATAGTTTCCATGTGAAATGGGGGCAAGGCTAACTGAGCTTCCTTCCACGACAAACATGGCAGACCAAACCGCACATAAGCAATATGATGAAGGAAAGCTATACTGGTTTTAAATATTTAGAGCAATTATTTTCAGAAAGTTATTGCTGTGAACCTCCTTTCTGACATGAGACCTTATATGGAGCCCCAACATGTAAAACACACACAGATGAGGGATGCCTGGTTAGCTCGGTTGGTTGCACGTCTGACTTTTGATTTTGGCTCAGGTGAGATCTCGGGGTTTTGAGATTGAGCCCTGGGTTGGGCTCCAGACTCAGCAGGGAGTCTGCTTGAGATTCTCTCCCTCTGCCCCTCCCCCCACTTGTGCACGCACTCTCTCTCTCTCTAAAATAATAAATAAATCTTAGAAACAAAAACAACAAACAAACAAACAAACAAAAAGAAAAAAAATACAAATGAAATGCTCTCATTAACTCAGGGATGGGAGGCCTACTCATAGCTCACCCCCATTCAGGGCTTTAATTTGGAAAAGGTTGGAAAGAAAGCTGTCCTATAGAGTCAAATTCTCATAGAAAGAAAATAAGTATAATAGTAACGTCATATTATCTTATGTCCTGCTTTCATGCATAGAGCTACCAGGAAGCACAATAGTCACAGTCTGGAGGTCACAAGCTCACACACCTTGAACGTCACATGTGTATTATAAACACATCCCACTGTGAAGGGCAGAACCTGGTCCCCAGGGGTGAACACAACCCCTGACAGACTGTCCCAACTCATCTTTGTGACCCTAACCCAGCAGCCAGTTTAAACCCTTAATTTAAGATCCATCTCTTCACGGAGAAGACAAAGAAACAGAACTCTAGAGAACTGAGTAGTATATTTAAAATCTCTCATGTCCGAAACCACTTCTGACTCCTTCATCTCATGACTAGAGAAAGAAATCACAAATGGCTAGTGAAGAAGAGACATTTGAAAAAAATTTTTTTGTCTTTTTTCAATCTGTTGGAGACTCAATATTTGCTAAATAAAAAAGAAATGCCTCTAGAAAAATGTTGTTAGGCCGATGTCAGAGAAATTACTTCCCGTGTTCTTTTCTAGCATCTTTATGGTTTCAGGTCTCACATTTAGGTATTTAATCCATTTTGAGCTTATTGTTTTGTAGGGTATTAAAGGTGGTCCAGTTTCATTCTTTTGCTTGTAGCTATCCAGTTGTCCCAGCTGGACAACTTTTATTAAAGAGACTGCCTTTTATCAAAGAGACTGTCTTTTCCTCATTGTATATTCTTGCCTCTTTTGTCAGAAAATAATTGGCCATACACTCATGGGTTTATTTCTGGCTTTCTATTCCTTTCTGTTGATCTACATGTCTATTTTTATACTGGTACCAGACTGTTTTGATTCCTATAGCTTTGTAGTATAGTTTGAAATCTGGAATTGTGGTGCCTCTAGCTCTGTTCTTTTTCAAGGTTACTTTGGCTATTTGGAGTCTTTTGTGGTACGTACAAATTTTAATATTATCATTTAATATTTTATTATTAATATTACTTAATATTATTTAATATTATTATTTTTCTAATTTTGTGAAAAATGTTGTTGGTATTTTAATAAGGATTGCATTGAATCTGTAGATTGTTTTGGGTTGAATGGACATTTTAATAATATGAGTTCTTCCAATGAACATAGGATCATTTTCCATTTATTTGTGTCATCTTCATTTTCTTTCATCAGTGTTTTATTGTTTTCAGAGTACAGGTTTTTCACCTCTTTGGTTACGTTTATTCTCATGTGTTTTATTCTTTCTGGTGCAATAGAATGGCTGAAATAAAAAAGAAAAGATACAAGTGCTGCCAAGGATGTGTATAAAAAGGAACCTTCATGCACTGTTGGTGGGAATGTAAACTGGAGCAGCCATTTTGGAAAACCACATGGAGGCTCCCCCCCCAAAATTAAAAATGGAAATACTATGTAATCCAATAATTCTACTATTGGGTATTTACCCATAGAAAATGAAAACAGTAATTCAAAAAGATATATGCACTCCTATGTTTATGGCAACATTATTTAAACTAGCTAAGATATGGAAACAACCTAAGTGTCCATCATCAATAGACCAATGGGTAAGAAAATGTGGGGATAGCCTCAATGGCTTAGTCAGTTAAGCATCCAATTCTTGGTTTTGACTCAGGTCCTGATCTTGGGGTCATGAGATTGAGTCCCATGTCAGACTCTGAACTCAACGGGGAGTCTGCTTGAGATTCTTTCTCCCTCTCCCTCCATCGTCCCTACCCCCACTTTCTCTCTCTCTAAAATAAATAAATCTTAAAAAAAGAAAGATATGATACATGTGTATATATACATACATATATACAATGGAATATTCTGCAACCATATAAAAAGGATGAGATCATGCCATTTGAGGCAGCATGGGTGGACCTAGAAGATATTATGCTAAATGAAATAAGCCAGACTGAGAAAAACAAATACCATATGATTTCATTCATAAGTGGAATCTAAAAAACAAAACAAAATAAAACAAATGAATGCATAAACACAAAAAACAGAATCATACCTATAAATATAGAAAACAAACTGATGGTTGCCAGAAAAGAAGGTTTGGAGGTTGGGCAAAATGAGTCAAGGGGAGTGGGTGATACAAGCCTCTAGCTAGGGAATGAATGAGTCATAGGAATAAAAGGCACAGCATAAGGAATATAGTCGGCGATGTTTTAATAGTGATGTATGGGGACAGATGGTAGCTATACTAGTGGTGAATACAGCATAATGTCTAAAATAGTGGCATCACTATGTTGTACCCCGAAAACTAATGTAACATCAGATGTCAATTACACTCAAATTAAAAAAAAAAATCACTTGAAATAATAGAAAGACCTACAATGTAGAAACCCCAATTTTTAAAAATTATTAGAATCAGTACACATAAAACCACTCTGTCAGATTATTTTGGAAGTTCCTAAATGCCTACTCTTAATCATTGCCTTTCTCTCCTTACTGCCCTGAAAGAAATGTAGGGAAACTGGGAAATCCAAGGGTCACCCTTTATTTATTTTTTTTAAAGATTTATTTATTTGAGAGAGAGAGAGCATAAGAGGGGGGAGGGTTAGAGGGAGAAGCAGACACCCTATTGAGCAGGGAGCCCAATGTGGGACTCCATCCGGGACCCCAGGATCATGATTAGAGCTGAAAGCAGTCACTTAACCAACTGAACCACTCGGGTCCCGCAAGGGTCACCCTTTAAACAGCACAGTGGCAGGGGACCTGGGTTTGAACCAGAAAGTCAATTTAGAATTCCTATGTAGACCTTTGTCTACACATATCTAGAAGAGCACACAATCAACCATGTCCATGGTTGATCATGCAGTGATCAATGACTTTCATTTTTATCTGGAAGTGTCTATGGTGTGTCACAGCTGGCTTTAGAAATCTATTTTGTAAGAATGTCAGCCACAGGCTTCTATTTTTAAAATCATTATAAATAGACAACAGGTATAAGAACATGTGATCTATTGTGATCTATTCTGACCTTAGAAGTAATTACAGAAATTAGGATGCAGAGACATTTAATTGGAGTTTTGTTCCTGTGTTCTCTTTTCATTGTATATAGAAGCAACTTCAGTTGGGTCAAAGGTTCTTGCTTAATTAGTCGGTATACAGACAGAATAGAATACTAACTCAGAGAGATTTTCAAAATTGCAAAGTAATTGCACAATAGCAGTTAGTCTCATAATTGTGAAAATTTATCAGTCCCTGTTCTTACATTCAGAGTTAATTTGGGAACTTTCTTCATGGTTAGCCAGCAATGACATTATTAAAGTGAAGTGAAAAATACCCTTCCCCCCACCCCGCAAATCCTTAACGAGATTCTCTTGACTTAAAATTAGTTTTGTTTTTTTTTTTAACTTCAGGTTTTGTATTTTAATGAAATGTTGAAACATGGAGGGGCTTGAATTTTTTTTTTTTAAAGGTAATGAACGTTAGAAAAGAAGAAAAAAAGGGGGCTTAAATTGCTTTGTTTCTTTTATTTGAACAAGGACATATTAATTGGCTTCTTCTGAAGGATTTTGTGGGAAAATCAAGTTTCTGACGCTTAGAAGAGTGCTAAACTCTTCCTATTTTGCAGACCTTTTCTTCCATGACACCCACATCTACATATGTCCTTCCTCCCAAAAAAAGTTATTTTTTTGCCTTTGACTAAGAAATCGATTCTTTCAGAAAGATTGGTTATTCAGCAAATCAGGCTGATATTCAAATAGCATCATTAGGAATTCCTTAATGTGGAAGTAAACATTTTCTTAACTCCTTAAAGAAGAGAAGAAACTATTTTAGACACTTGTTCAAAGACAATGATTATAATGTGTATTAATGTCCTACTCCAAATACTGCAGTTACTCTGGTTAGAAAGTAAAAATTTTGAAGCCTGGGCATGTAATTGGTGCTGGTTGCTTGCCTTCCCCAGCAGCACTCAGTTGTAGGAGTGAAAGACCTGGAGGTTGTAGGCTCATGTCTTCCAGGCACTCAGTCAAACTGGTTTGATCAAAACTGCCAGTGTATTCTGAGGCTCACTGTTACCGGTGCTTAGAGATTTGGAATTAATCATGTTGCCGTAAGCCAGGCATATGGTGTACTGTATCTCTCATAGGTCATTTTAGCTTGAATGTCTCATCATTTATTTCAAACCCAACACATTAGGGAAAAAAATGTTGCCTTCCACAGATCTTGCATCAGGACCTCTGTCAACAGTCCCCATATTCATCTAGTGAAGATCTTCCTAGAAACTGAGTTACTCAAGTCTTATTGTTGGCTTTTCCCCAAGTCCAGTGCAACCTGACACCAACTCCCATTAATTTTCTTTCCTTTATTTCTGCCATATATACCATTTTCCCATACCTGTACTTGCAGCTTTTCCTCTTTGTGTATCTCCTGGATTCTCTTCAAAACATACCTCCTGGTCTCACTACCCATACAATCAATTCTTACATCATGGGCAGATCAATCTCTCATTTAGATTCCAATTTGGCCATGTTACCACTGCAAAATTCTTCACTGTTACCTTCCACTATTGTTAACCTCAGGGTGAAATCAAATACCCTTAGTAGAGCATAGAATTTTCCTTCTGGGAACCATGGCTTCTGCTTCTGCCTGTAGTAGGGAGTTGCCTCACCACCCTTTATTAACTAATTCACTGCATTAACCCAATTAATAATTGAATATTCAATAGTTTAATGAATATTCCCTGCATAAATCCATAGTTAAGAAAAAGGCCTTTTTCTTAGAGCCAAAGACTGGTGAATGAATAAATTTACATGACTTAAGACAAATTGAAATCTTGAATGTATGTTTCATCTTCTTTTCTGATCGACTAGCCCACGGTCTTGGTTGCCTCACATGAGGAGATTTCTAATGCATACTTAGTTTTTCAAATTTATTCTATGCTCATCCTTAGTACCCATTGTTCTCTTTGCAGAGGAATATCGATCTTCCATCTGTCTGTCCTTCCCCTTGTTCTCTACTCATTCTTCATTCTCTTCTCCCAGACAGACCAGTTGGTTCATCAAATTATGTCCCTTTACTGTTTATTAAAAGACAAGTCTACAGATTCTTATTTGAAAAACATTTTCAAAGCAAACAAGTCATTTCTAAATGTTTATCCTGCCTTTTTAGATTAATCCATCCTCTCTACCAAGTCTATAACCACATGCCCACTCAAGTTTGGTAGGAAAGACAAGCCAGTACATATTTTACTTTAACACTCCAAAGTAGTCAAGAGGACATCTCTAGTGGAAAGTCTCAGGGGCTTCTAAAGGGCAAATAATTAACTTCATACTGTGCCAGCATTGTAACTTGTGGATGATAGAGTCATAACACTCACAAAAGACCTTACAGTCATCTATGTCAAACCACTTGGATTATAATCTCCAAAATCCACTTTTCAGATTATACCAGAATGTCCTCAGGGATGGTAAATTACTTAATCCTAAAAATAATTCTCAGTTGTAGCTTTTAAAGATCCCCCAAACATTTTGTTCCTTTGGGGAATTAAATATGAAATTATTGCACTGAAATTACAGCTTATCCTCATATCGGTCTTAGTATTTGCTGGACATTGGCATAAATGCTTTACATAAATTAACTTTTTTCAACAGCAACACTTGATAAGGCATAAGCAAACACAAAATAAAACACTAATTCTACCTTTATTCTCTGATCCCCTGGAAGGCGTGTTGGAAAAGTTCCATATATTTTTGTCACTCTTAGGGAATACAAAGTTCTTTAGTAAGTTTTAGTTCCAGAAATAGTCTCAATTTAGTAATTAAAATGCTCATCCCTGTTTATAATGGTCCTAGTCCATTTGAGCTACTATAACAGAACACCATACACTGGGTGGCTTATAAACAACAGAAATTTAGTTCTGAAGGACGGGAAATCCAAGATCAAGGTCTGGTGAAGGCCCACCTTCTGGTTCATAGACGGTCATCTTTTCACTGTGTTTTCTTATGGAAGAAGGACAAGGAAGCTCTTGCAGCCCTTCTTATAATGACACTAATGCCATTCATGATGGCTCCGTTCTCATGACTTAATCACCCCTCAACTCCTACCTTCTAATCCATTACATTGGAGGTTATGTTTCAACATATAAATTTGGGAGGACACAAATATTCAATCTATAGCCATAATTACAACACTTAATTTCACTTAAAGCTAACCACCCCTTTTCATTAGCATTAGTCTTAGAAGCCCATGTAGGTACAGTTAGTTTGAGCCTCTTCTCTTTTTCTCACCTGACATTCCTCTTCCCTCCCTCTTCCTTCTCTCCTCCACTCTTCTTCACTATATAGCTAAAACTCTTTCTTAGCCCTACTGTAGAGTAAATTTGGGATAAGAAGAAGGAGGACAGTTACAAGCAAGGCAGAATATTTCTCATCAGTGCAGTACAACTATGATCTGGAATTGGCATTCTCTGAGCAGGAGGAGGTTCTGGTCAGAGTCTACTTTAAATTCATCCTATGGCCAAGTCTCCATCATGCACACATCTGGCCCATGAGAATAATGAATCTTTGTCCTCCATTTCTTTTTTTTTTTTTAAGATTTTATTTATTTATTTGAAAAAAGAGAGAAAGCATGCAAATGAGAGTGTGGAGGGGCAGAGGGAGAGGGAGAAACAACTCTGCCCTGAGCTGGGAGCCTGACTTGGGGCTTGACCTGAGCCAAACTGCAGAAGTCAGATGCTTAACCGACTGAGCCACACAGGTGCCCCTCTGTCCTCCAATTCTGTCTTAACACCATATTGAAAGCAGCTTCTAGTCCTTTAGATTTCTTAAGGATGAGTGTTTGAGAATGTCTTCATGGGGTCCTCTGAAGTCCAGTAGGCAAGTATCAAGTATGTTGAATGATTTCCTTGAATTCTCTTTCAATCTCCCCACTGTGATCCTGCCATCCCAAGGAGTGCATGGCAGCCTAGCCCCTTATCTTGATATTTATATATTAGCAAGAATCCAACTGACCCACCTGCAACCTAAGCCAAAGTAAAATTATAGTAAGACTCTGAAGTTTGTGGTCAGAGACCTAGACTGGAGTCTTTGTTCCATTACTTATGAACTATGTGATCTTTGGCAAGTTATGAACCTCTCTAAGTCATTTTTCCCCCCATGATTGGTAAAATGGAAATAATCATAGGATCTATTTTATGGCACCAATGAGAGGTACCAATAAATAATGTAACCCAGGTAAAATAGTTAACACAAGACCTAGCAAATAGCATGAAACTTATTTTAGCTGTCAATAAAATAATCAAGCTCATTCTTATTCTCAAGTGCCTCATCTCGGGAAAGTAGGCTGCAATCCCAAGAGTTTAGCATCATATTGAGGGACTTATTAAGGTCTGTTAGCTGGCAGGTTCAGGTGGGTCGCACAGTTGCCCTAGTAAAGTTCAGGGAATAAATGTGAATCTGATAGCACCTGTCCTACTGCACCTCTCCTCCAAATAGACTGATCTTTACAATTTTTTTCTGACACAAAGAAAACATATAAGATGTTTCTCTTTCCTTCAGTCTTGTCTCCAAACTTAGTCAAAAAGAGGCAAAAATGGTTATTTCCAGAGTAAAACATATCAGTTTATCCATTATTATTATTATTATTATTATTATTTTAGTATCTATGCCTATAGCAGCTCAATTTAGACATCTGGATTCCCAGACAATACACCAAAATAATTGCATATTTCCTATAATCTGTGGTAATTTTTTGGTTTTTATCTGGAAATAACACAGGTCCATAAAGAGTATGTTGTTTTCATGATACAGTCCTTCGGCTTATTATTATTAATGTTCAGAATTTTATCATTGACTGTAGAGATTTCTTCTTACTTTATCTAGGTAAGGCCCCAGACTTGCTTTGGTATTAAACCTGTCATCTGTTTTCTTATGTGATTTACGAGCTGTTGGTGCTAATGACCAAGTACAGAATCTGAATACTGCATTTCTTATTAGGACTAATTGATTGTTCTGAATCTTTTAAATAATGCAGGCCTGCCTTGTGATCTGAACTGTGTGGAAGACTGTGAGAAGTGAACTAACTAGTTGGGTTAAGTTCTTCATAAAAAAGTTCTATTTGCCTTATTCTTCAACTGCCCTAACTCTTGTCTTCAACAGCTCTGCTTTGGTTACCCATTGCTGTCTCAGCAAGGCCAGTGGACAGATTTTAGGTTTTACTCTAAAATTCCTAGCACTAGCATTGCTGGATCAAAGTCCCCACTAGTATGAGTAAAATATAGGTTTGTTTCTAATTTCGCATGACATACAAATATTCCCCAGTGTTATGAGAGGACTCGATCTCTCTCAGCTTTGTATCAGGCTAAGAAAGAAAAGAAACATTAAAAACGTGATTTTTACCCCTAAGCTAACTTATAACTATTCATTATTAGAAATGTGTCCCTTCTGGTTCACTAATTACAGTTAAGTGAACTTCAATACTGAATATGATGAATAATTTTCAACTGGATGTCTCTTTAACTTTGAGAAAATTGTGGGAAGCATATAACTCACAATTTTTTTTATAAAATCATAATGCTGTGTATTTTTTTAGAGAACTTCAGATTACTTTTCTACTTTCCAATTCTCAAAGTGAATAGTTGGTATAGGAATTGCTATTTATTTTCTGAAACTTATCAGACCTTTTAGGAAACACCAAGATACTTACAATGCATGAACAAGTACAAAAACAAAATAATCTATATGATGATGATTCCACACCTAATAAATATTTACGGATTGCTACTCAGTTCCAAAAACTAAACAAACAATGTAATGGAGCTTTAAAAAGAAAGATACAAGGGCACCTGGGTGGCTCAATCGGTTAACCATCTGACTCTTGATTTCGGCTCAGGTCATGATCTCAGGGTTGTGAGACTGAGCCCTGCACTGGTTGGGTGTGGAGCTTGCTTAAGATTCTCCCTCTCCCTCTGCCCATCCCTCACCTCATGCATGCACACCCCCCAAAATAATGCATTTCCTTACCCCCTTACCTATCAAGGTAATTCTTCTTATTATTAGAGAAATAACAAAGCTAAAGTTTTCATGAAGTAATTGTTCATTGTAATTGTACATTATATTATGGTGATGTTTCTATAGCCTTATCTTGTACATGAGACTGAAGGACCAAAGGCAATAATTAATCCTTACTATTTCTTTCTGTTTCTCTATACATATGGTTATATATATATATATATATATATATATATATACACACACACAGGCACATATGTATCCATATATAGAGATATACATATTCATGACAAATTTAAAAACTAATAAACTTTAAAAAATTTTTTCATAATTTCAGAATATTTAGAATATTCTGTTACTAGTTTATTGGCTAATTATATATTTCTGGAGGACAAACATTGAATATAGAGAGAAGAAAAGTTAAATGTTAATCGGGGGGAAGGTAGGGATAAGAGAAATAGGTGATGGGGATTAAGGTGGGCACTTACAGTGATGAGCACCTGGTGATGAATGGAATTGTTGAATCACTATATTATACACCTGAAACTAATATAACACTATATGCTAACCAACTGGAAATAAAATAAAAACTTAAAAATCAAAAAGAAAAGTTGAATGTTAATTGAGCTACTATGAGAAAAAAGTAACAAAAAGTTCAAAAATATTTTTCATAGGGTAACATAATTTTTCCAAACTAAGCTATAACATAACTTCTATAGCTAGCACATTCTGGAAATGTCTAGGAGTTTATTAAACACATCTTTAAAAAATCTTTTAAGTTCTGTAATAAATATATACAGTTATTTGCAATAATTGTAATAGGTGAAGATTCATCCAGAGGTGGCAGGCCATGATGGATATGAACATGTTTTTGGAGCCAGTGCTTTGGTTTGACCTCTGACCCCACGCACTTCCAAGCTGTTGGATCTTTAAAAAATTACTCAACCTTTCTCTGCCTCCATTTTACAACCAAAATACGGCCATGATAGTAGAATCAAACTTCATGAAGTCCTCGTGAAGAAACAAGACTCAGTTTTAGCTGTGATTATTGTCATTATCAAGAGTAGCAGTGGAAGTAATAGTAAAAGAGTAGTACCAGTACTAGGAGTAATAGATTAGCCTTAGAGCATAAGGAGTAGCATTCATCGGTATAGAGTACAGCTGGAAGGAGGAAAAGAAAGATTATTCAATATCTTCACTTTTTGCATGCAAGTCTCAACCTCCATGTGAATAGGACAAAGAGATGAACTCCTGCTGCCTCACAAGAGAATTGTATGCCATTTATAGAAACACTTTGATTATATACTTCTAAAAGAGAGGTAACTGTGGCAATTTATGAAGAAAGAACATCTCAATATAGCTGAGTGATTTTCAGTCATGTGAAAGCTCTCCTACAAGGGATAGTGGTAGTGCTGCTTTCGTAGGACCAGCACAGCAATAATGATCTCCTGCTAAGTATTTCTTAGTTCCCTTGTCAGAAACAGAGCATGAGACTGAATTCCATCTAGAAGGACAAATCACATTTTCCTATCTCACAAATACTCATTTCTACTTTGAATAAAAAGTTTCACTTTGCTAACATTATATCATTAAACCGAAGCTTTAAAAAATGTTTCCAAATAGGACTATTTCACATCTTCACATCATGAAACTAACACAGTCAAATGACGATATTTTTCAAGTCATTGGTGTCTTTGGTGTCATGAAGACCCAGGCAAACTTCACTATAAGGATATGACTTTCAATGAAACAGTGTATTTCAGGAAATTGATGGATATTAGCTGCTAGCTATACTTTCAAAAGGAGGTTGTGTTATTGAATCTATCAGTAATGGAGAAGGAAGACATGCTTTTAATGATAACATCCAATTGTAAGCATTTTTGAGTCTATAAAATAAGAAAAGTCATTTTCTATAAAATATAATTCCCAACAGAAGCTGAAATTGGTCTCTATTATATTACAGTTTACTTATGTGTTTGCCTCCATTGCTATAAAATGAGTTCCCTCAAATAAGGATCCTGAATTTTCATTTTGCAATAGCCTAGTGCCTGATAAATAGTATGCCTTCCCCAGGGGTGCCAGGATGTCTCAGTTGGTTAGGTATCTGACTCTTGGGTCGGCTTGGGTAATGATTTTGGAGTCCTGAGATCAGACTCCATGCTCAGTGCCATACTCATTCCTTTCCCTCTCTCTCTCTGCTCCTCCCTCCTTCCTCTCTCTCATAAATAAAATCGTAAAAAAGTAGTATGCCTCCCCCAAACACCCCAGTAAAGAAGTTTAATGGAGAAACACATGAGCAAATGATATAATTCTGATATGGAATTTTCCCAATTTTTGTTCTGCCATGTAATGCCATTTCTACGTCTTCCCAAGTAAAGAGGAAAGCTAAAGAACAATCCTGATAACCAAAACTGTTTAACAGATTGTTCTCATTCACTCAATTGAAAGTGAAAAGAGTTTCTTAAATCTATACTGTGTGAGTCACTAAATATCCTGTAAAACTAAGTGCATACCTGGCGTCTTTAAGTTATAATACCTACATGTTTCACTGAGCTCATGTAGGATTCACCACAAATCTCTGGAGAGTGCAAAATGGACAAGAATGAAGAGGAAGTTATTCCAGCAAGATCATGTAGCACACATGACAAATTAGGAAAAATCTACTCATTCCTTTATGAAAACACCAGCCTAGCTCCAAGGAACTTCTAGCATGTTCTAGATATGCAGAATCTTACTCTTCTTCTCCTTTTTTCAGTAATTTTTCTTAACACACCATGTTTTCCTAGGCAGAACATTATGAGGAAATGAAAAGCATGCTTTTCAAATCAGTATTTTACAAAACTGTTAAAGATCAAGCAGGATTTCAGAATTGGGATCCAAAGAAATATTGACAGATAAATTGAGAGACTGACTCTAATAAGACTAAATTCAGTGATGATAACTGTACATTTTTCATTTAAGTTCAAAGTGAAATCAGCTCCATAATTTTGGAATGAGGAATAATTGACTTAAAAGTTGTGCATCAAAGGTTATTTGGAGGTCAAGCTCTCATCTATTAAGGAAGGTATAATCTAGCTAATTAGCATGGGAGAAGGTGAAAGAATGGAGTTGGCCATGAGCTGTATCCTTACAGGCATATTATTTGCAACCAAAAAGTTATAGCTTCTAATTGAATGTTAATTTAATTGAATGTTAATTAATTTAATTGAATGTTAATCAGCCATGAGTAAAGAATATGTATTCACTTTAAATAGTAAGACTGGAAGGGGATGTACTGGATAGGTGTACTGAGAAATTATTATTTTTTTTTTTAAGAGAGAGAGAGAGCGAGAAAGGGAGCGGGGAGGGAAGGGAGAGTGAGAGAGAGTGAGAGAGAAATCTCAAAGGAGAGTGAGAGAATCTTAAGCAGGCTACATGCCCTGTACAGAGCCAGATGTGAGGCTCAATTTCACCACCCTGAGATCATGACCTGAGCCAAAACCAGGAGTCAGAAGCTCATATTGAGCCACCCAGGTGCCCTGAGAAGATGAGTTTTTCATGTTATGAGCTCTTTGTATTAGAATAAGAGATGGACAGGAGGAAAATGGCATATGACAATTGATGAAGGAAATGGGAATGATTAGTGAGGAAAAGATTTGGGAAGAACTAAAAAAAAAAAAAAAAAGGAAGATTTGAAGAACTAGTACTATTTAAAAATATTTGTGTGGAAAGATTCAGACTTGTTCAGAATGGACCCAAAAGGAAGAAATAGAACCAATGGGAAGTTGGTTTTGTCCCAAATATGGGAGGCTGACTTTGTCTCAGTCAACATCAGTGGTGATTGGTATGGTAGTGGAATGAACTCTTGGTGATAGCCAAGTCATGGATTCTTCCATAAGCATATTTGGATGCTTTGATGTAGTATCATTTTATTTTTATTTATTTTTAAAATTTTATTTATTTATTTTTTAATAGTTCTTTGGGTTCCTTAATGATTTTTTTTTTAGGATTTTATTTACTGAAGAGAGAGAGAGCACAATCAGGGGGAGTGGCTGGCAGAGGGAGAAGAAGGTTCCCCATTGAGTAAGGAGCCCAATCCCAAGACCCTGGGATCATGACTTGAGCTGAAGGCAGATGCTTACCCAACTGAGCCACCCAGGAGTCCCTGTGAAAAGGTTTTAAATACAGAATATGCCATTAGTTTAGTTTATCATCCCTAAGACATAGCCACTTTAGAAAGTCCATGGCGGCCAATATTGATAATTACACCAGGACAACAGATATAAATGTGACTGTCTGGAGCAACTGTGGATCAATGGCCATCCTTGAGATCTCATCCAGTTCTGTTCTGGGGGAATGTTGTTAGGAAGTGTCTCTTCACAGACATTCCTGATCTTCCAATGGAAATGGTTTGCAAATGTGATCTGGTCTCCTAAGAAAGAGGGGAGTGAAAAAGAAAAGCCCAAAACATGTTTGTAAGCAGAAAGGTTTGGCTTTTATCAATCCTCTCCACTCTGTGCTAGTTGAACTCCACCCACTGGTCCCTCCCATTATCACCCTACCCCCACCCCTTGCCTCTCTACTCTTCAGGGGTTATGGTGTGAATGCCTCTTGTCCAGACTCTTCCACAGCAGTGTAGCATTCACACTTAATTTTGGGGCAGTTCTCTTCAACCCCAAAATATCTCATAGCCAAACTCCCATTATTAAATAAACTGTGAGTTAGGAGCAACTTTATGCTCCCCGTCAGCAGATAGATACTGCTATCTCTCCTTACCTCTCAAGAGGTTTTTCATCTGAAAATGATGTTTCTTATCCTAATACAATTACAATGGTTTTCATTTTAGCATGTTTCATAGCAGTGCTTAATGTGCAACAAAACTGGGATGGAAATAGCTCCAACGCGCCAAGAGAGAGAAGCTAACTGGGGAGCAATTAGGCACCAAAGCCAAAGAAGTGGACAGTCAGCATCAAAGGTGTTGACCAGGAGGTTGCTAGAATTTGGACCGAGGAAATAAAGCTCTGGGACTAGATCCCAGAGAAGCCAGCTCACTGAACATAGAACCTAACCAAGAAGAAATCACACAACTCAGCCACTGAGGTGGAACACTAGAAAGGAATGCAGTCATTAGAAAACAAAGCAAGAATCAAGACAATGGAATTACAACAAACCAAACCAAAACAAAACAAAGTCAGAGTGGGACAGACAACAAAGTTAACACTAAGCTGCCTGAGGAGCCCTTGTCCTGGGGATACTTATGCCCACACTCCCTGAGGTGATTGCTGGTACCAGTGTCCGGATAGGGCTCCCCTTGAGTTTAGTGCTCCAAGCTTCCAGGAAAGGGCAATGTAGAAGGAAGTGGGGCACTGATTAGTCTTATTTCTTGGGCCTGATATCCTAGTGCCTAGAATTTAGGAAGCTGCTTCAGAAGGAGGAAGAAGCTTTCTTAACATTAGCTCATCAAAATGTTCCAACACTTGACATGTTTGTGGAACTTAACAATGACCCATTTAGAATAGATGGAATATTGTTCACTTGATGAGAAAACAGATACAATTGAAGTTATTTTCTTTAAAGACAAGAATGCATGCATTTTGTTTAATAAGTTTTACATAACATACCCCCTTCAACCCTAGCCCCAGACACTGATTGTCAGTAACATCCATTAATATTTAAGGAAGCAAGTCATACCATAACATGTGGTAGGTTTTTTTTTTTTATCATTAATCTTTAATATTTCCGTTTTGCTCAATTTTGGCCTGCTTCTGTCTGCTGCTTCCATCATTCACATAGCCAAGTAAATCTTCTACCACTCTTTTGTGCCAAACAACAGGCTTTTTGCTGTTTGAAGAGTGCAAGAGGTCTCTGAAGCAGACCACTTGAGAGGTCATAAACATTTTACCACTGTGCAATCCCAGGCATTCTACCAGGCACAGTTATGGGAACAGAGTGCTTTTACAGAAGTGTTTCTTGCAATGTTCTTTGAAATAAAACACACCTTCTGAGTGTAGGAAACATGTGGGAATGTAGAGTCTCTCTGTCCAGCAATGTCTGGTAGCTAGGACTCATACTGGCGGTTTTTATTTATTGTAACTCTACTTTCCAGTATCTAATGTGATTCAGCCCTTTCCAGTTACCTTATGTGATCTTCACAACAACACTGTGAAGAAAATCTTATTAGCCTCTTTCTACAAATGAGGAAACTGAGACTGTCCCACAGATAGTTTATGGCTGGGTTGGCATTTGAAGCTCATCTGGTCTGCTTAGACCATCTTTCTGAAACTGTAACTTCCTTGATGGTTGGTGTCTTAGTTTCCCATTGGTGCTATAACACACGTGGCTTAACACAAATTTATTCTCTTCCAGTTCTGGAGGTCAAGGATCTGAAATGGGTCTCATTTGGCTAAAGTCAAGTTGTCAGCAGGGCCTCGATCTCTCCAGAGGCTCCTGAGAAGGTGCTGTTCCTTGACTTTTTCAAGCGTCTGCTGTCTGCCACCAATCTGAGCTTATGGCTATATCATCCTTACCTCGGCCTCCTTCTTCACATCACTTCCCCTCTATTTTTCAGATCTCCTTTTGCCTCAATATTACAAGACACTTCTCATTGGAGTTAGAGTCCACCTGGAGAGTCAAGGATAAGCTCCTCCTCTTAAAATTCTTAATGAATCTAATCTTTGGCCACAGAGAGGAATAGTCATAGGTTCTGTGGATTAGGACATGGACATATCTTTGGAGACCACCATTCAGCCATATTATTGCCAATCCCATTGCCTATGTAAACACAGAGTTTTCAAATTTTCCCTCCTTTTCCATCTTGCTAGTGTAATTGAGATTTGGAATTCAAAAGGCGATTTTCCAGGGACGTCCCTGAAAGTCCCCACCGTGTCAATGATAAGTCTTCCACTTGTGGGTTAAAACAAATCTTGCCCTGTGTCAAGACACTTCAGGGCCTGTGGATGACCATCTATTCTTCTAAGGACTCCTTGTGGTACTGCCTAAATGTCTCTCTCCCACCTGATGCACTCTGACCTTCCTGAATACAGGAACCTGGAAGCAATGTGAAGCAATCTCCCTACCTATCCCAGCAAGTCTGCCAGGTTTTGTGTTCTGAGTTTTAAATGCCATATTTGAGGAGAGTTACACATCTCGTATTGTCGAGCTAAAAGTAGAAGTTGCCAGGTACTGGAAGTGTGGCCCCCATCCAGAATGTTCTTGTTGTTGTTGTTTTAAGGGCCTTGGCTGTGACAAATTGCGGTGGTTTAACCCAGTGTGGAGAGAAGCTTGGGAAAATTTCCCAAAAGGTGGTGAGACTGGAGGTTTTCAGAGAGAAGTGCAAGTGCATGTCTGAGTGTAGATGTATGTGTGTGTGTACATTTCTCTGGCCAGTGGCAGAGGAGCTTGTCCCCAGGGCATGGGGTCTGCACCATTCCTAACATTTCAGCTTTCCAGGTCTTTAGGCCCGCATGTTAAATCAGAATATTTGGGAATGGGTTCCAGGACTCTGAGTATTTAGAAGTTTTATAAGACTTCACAGTCAAACTCAACACAAGCTGCTCTGAGATGAAGAAGGCAAGATAATGAGCTTGAAGGATGTTTGCGTTTGGAAATCCAAGATATGGGACGCAGAATGGAGCAGTGAGGGCACCATGTGTCCCTTTACTATTGGCTGTTTATTTTGCATTTTACATGTACACATGTATTAAAAATAAATATACATAAATATTTATTATGTATACAATCTAAATATATAAGTTTTATTTTCTGTGTCTTATGATGTTTTGACATTTTATTAAAAAAAGCCTTCTGGCCAGGAAGCACTGGCTTGCCAATTCTTCAAGATAACCAAGAGCTCAGCTGAAGCATATCTTTCATCTGTAAACTGACCAGTCCACAGCCACACCTCCTCTATCTGCCCACACTCCCATGGAGCCATATTCCACCATCTGCATCATCCCAGGCCAAGGTACCAGCAACTAGAGATCTCCCTATGACTCAAAGCTTGCTGAAATTATTCAAACTAGTCAGTTCTCAACTCTTTCCCCTGCCCTGTTTTGCCTTTCCCAGGAAACTGCAATAAATCTTACAGCCTAAACACTCCTCCAAAGCCTGGCTTCTGTCTCTGGACTACTCTGATACCTAACCCTGCAAGCTGATGTGCAGGGTCTCTTGATTCTGGGACCTGTGAGTATCACAAACTTTGCTTCTTTCCTGCGCTGTTCCTGTGTCTTCTCTTGTGGCCCAACTTGACTGACCATTGCATTAAGAAAAAAAAAAAAAATACAAAAGCAAATCAAGGGAGCAAATCTTTCTTCTTGTCTTGACAAATCTGATTTATTTTGGAAAATGATCTATGTCAATAAAAGAACTTATATACTGAGAAAGATTTCTAGCTCCGTGAGGCTAATTTCCGATGTCATGGGAGTCAGAATCCACCTGAGAATTTTCCTTCTGTAACTTCCCTAGGCAGGTATGACCACTTCTCCACTGGTCTGCAGGATGAACTCACCCCCACTTGAGACTTGATTTTACACTGCCAGAAAACAAGGGGTGCCACCAGAGTGTTTGGCCTTAAAGTGGGAATGATGTCATGTCGAAGGTCATGAACAAATTAGCTCCACTGCTCACCCGGCTGATCTCTGGCTTCCCACAACCTTGCATTCCTTCTTGTCCCTTAAGCAAAGGTCCACTCCTTGGCCTGGGTTGCAGAACTCCCTGACAAATCTCTGAATATCATCATACCTTCATAAAGGCATCAGAGAAAATGTTGATTACGCCACTGGGCGACTGACAAGCTGCGTGCCTGGGGGCAAGTTACCCAGTGCTTTTGAAATTTCCTATCAGAAAGAGAGAGGGAGATTGTAGGCTCTCACGGTGAAGAGTAAAAGAACTGATGTGTGCGTATCAGGTGTTTATTATAAAGACTGGCACAGACACATCAAGGATGTGAATCACTGTCTTCGTGATATTAAACACTCTGCTCTTTGTTGGTGGATGAGGAAAGAGACGAGCAGGGATAGATATAGACATACCTTTACCTCTATATTGATAGTTGTCAACGTTGTTGCTGTTCATTTCTTGCTGTTCATTTCAATGCTGTTCATTTGCCTGAGGTAGCTGAGGTACAGGCACTGAGGGGGAGTTGAAATGGGTTCTAACCCCAATGCCCACGCTCTGGAAGTTCGCTCTAACAGAGCAGAGAAATGGCACCCCGTCTCTTCACCCCACACTCTGGTTGTGGTGTCTGCTGGCTTGTGAGGCCTGGACACCAACCACGTGAAGAGAGGTTTGCTCGGTGTGAGGATCGAATTCTAACTGCACGGTGTGGGAGGAAGCTTTGTGGCCTTGCTGTAGGTTAACAAGAATCTCACATTCTTGGCTTTAAACAACTAACATCCTTTTAGTTTACCTCGTTTACCTCAGCTAACGTTAAATATTTTGTCAAGTAAAGTACCAATGGTTATCGCCTCACTTATGTCATCCATCTCTTTTATAGAAGGAAAAAAAAAAGGCAGGATGATTAAAATGCCTCCAACTATAATCTTCTTTAAGTTGATATTTCCTTAGGGGGAAAAATGGCTAAAACCTTTCAAGGAAACGTGTAATGAAAAAAAAAAAGTACACTGATGTGTTTATTATACTCCAACCCTAGGGGAACTATTGAAACCAGCTCTGAATGGAGCAATGATTCTGCAATGCTTGAAAAATTAGTCTGGGGGCAAAAATCTACAGAAATCTCTTTCAATAAACAATAAGGGTGGGCATTTAAAAAAAACTCCATATTAAGCAACCTATTAAAGTTTCATTGCAGCAATTTTTCTGCAAAGCTGTTTAATCTATTCAAGATATCTTGTGATGCAGAAATGTCTCTTCTTTTAGTAAAGAATAAAAGTTAACATCTACCAATGATGACTCGTTCCAAAAATTATCAGAGGCAAAAATAATTATAATCATTCTTCTCATGCAAAAACCATTTGGAAGAGAAAGATCATGGGCTTAATGCCTCTAGCATTTCAAATAGAAGAGGGTTTCTACTTTATTCCCCCACCTAAGAGACATGTACTAAATGATGTACGAGGATGTGAATCACTGTCTTCGTGATATTAAACACTCTGCTCTTTGTTGGTGGATGGGGAAAGAGAGGAGCAGGGCCAGATATAGACATGTCTTTACCTCTATATTGGAACATGGGGTTCCCTCAATATTCGCTAGAAAACATGAGGCTCTCATTTTGGTGGAAACTTTGTCAGAGCTTGGACCTAGTAGATGAAATGTCATACAGATCCCACACATGCAAAGGACACTTCTTTCTGAACCAGGTGTCAAAACAAGTTTCCATGCTTACCTCCTTTCTCAAAGCTCTGTTCAGCCTTAGTCATATTTTTAAAAATATTTTATTTATTTGTGTGAGAGAGAGAGAGAGCGCGTGCAAACGCACAAGCAGGGGGAGCTGCAAAAGGAGAGGGAAAAAGCAGCCTTCCCACTGAGCAAATCCCAACATGGGACTCAATCCCAAGACCCTGGGATGATGACCAGAGCCGAAGGCAGACACTTAACTGACTGAGTCACCTGGGCATCCCAGATCTCATTGGTTTTGCAGGCACTAATTTGTGCATGTTTTCCATTCTCTGCACACATGTGAGTTCATGTGTCTACCACCACAGCCAAGAGACAGAAATCTAGATCGCAGATTCCCTGTGCTGCTCTTTCATGGTAAGTCAACCTCCTCCATCCCACCTCCCACCTCTGTGAACTACTAACCTGTTCTCCATCTATAAGTTTGTGATTCTGTCATTCATACTGTTTTTTCCAAGTTCCCGTCATCACACCATAGCTGTCCCAATCCCTTGAGATTTGTTTGGTTCAAATTACTGGCAGGGCTAAAGGTGCTAACAGAGTCACAGAGAAGGCTCTTGAGAATCTTTCTGTTTGTGAAATTGTCAGCGAAAGCTGAGAAATGCCCTGGGAATGAGATTGAACTTGACAACTTTGCCATTGATATGCAGACTCATTTCAGACATGTTAGTCCAAAGACTATATACAACTAAGCATCTTAAACTGTGTCCTATTAAGTGTGCTTAATTGCATGAAATGCAATTATTTAATAGAACAAAACAGAACACAAAAACTGGAGAAATATCCTACGGAGTTTCACTTCCTTAGGATCTTCGCTTCAGTGTCACGCTCCAGACAGGTGCATGCTGGCAAGCCTGTCTCTGTCCACCCCTGATTTCCTCTCTTCCTTAAACCTATTGTCATATACTCTTTTCGAGTCACTTTTTCCCTAGACATTTGACTGATTCCTTTTTTGTTGTTCTCCCCACCCCGCATGTGAGAAGGGAGGCTTTTTTCTAATGAGGCTGTATCTTCTTTTCTTTAAATAGGGTTGTTGCTGTACCTCCAAAGAGGCATATTCTTTTGCTCAGACACAATTTTGGTTTACAAAAACTAATGCATTTGTCTTGGTGTCTCCATCTTTATCACTTAGGATGTGGGATAATGGTGTCTTTACATGCTGATGGGAATAGATCTTTATCTTTTGGTTTCTGAAGCCTGCATCTTCATAAACCCAAACTGGAGGTTTCAACTCGGAAAAGCAGGTGATGCCATATCATGCACCATGCATTTCACTTCACAACAGTTTCACCCACACTTAACAAACAGCTCAGATACATGTGTGTCTGTTTCCTAAGATATACAAATATTACCCAGTGATGTGCTGTCCACTTGGCTGAGAATCAACGTCTCTCCCCCAATTTTACTATTTACTTACAAACTGTAAGCACAATTTGTATCCGTATATGGAGAAAAGATGTAATTAAGGGATAATCTCAGGTTTCACCCAGTTTGGCAAGCTACACAATATATTAATTTTCAAAGCAACTTTGAATTCCTAAAAGTGAAATTAAGTAAAAGGTAATGACCATTTTTGAAAGACACTTATGCACTCTTGTCCTCTCATCAGAAAGTGAACAAATCTTCCTGATCCCACTGATGGGGTACTTTAAAGATGAGATGAAAAATAAAAGGGTGATGAAGGGGTCTAGAAGTGTCTACCGTGGATGATACATCATATAAAATTATGTGTTACTGTGATTAGTAATATTTAATTTAATTGTTTCAGAAAGAAGCCCTCCTATAAATTCCACCTACACCCTGTGTCTCTGGCAAGTGCTTGTGAGGCCAGTAGTGTTTTAGTCCCCCACCCCCCTTCATTATTCATTGACTTTTAAATTTCAGCTAATTTTTTTAAATTCATGGTTTATCTCTCTCTTCAGATTCATTGACATTTTTTTATAGGTTTGTGCTTTCTACTAATATTTTCAACATTATCACTATCAGTGTAGGTTTTATGGTCTATTATATATTCAGACGTCTGATGTGTTTGCACATCTTTTTTTTATCTATCATCTATGTATTTGTTATTTATTTATTTTATTATTTTTTTGTCAGATTGTTCTATTACAGGGTATCTTATCTTTGTCAGAAAATGTATTTGGGGGAAAATAGATGAATAATTTGTGATTCCGTATGTAGCGCTTTCCTCCAAGGAGGATACCAGTCAGGGGCCACCTCAAAGCAACATGCTGAGGTTCCTTGGACATTCAGGCATGTAGGTTATGGAACAGATGCTTCATGTTTCACTCACCTTTATTTTGAGAGAGTAGACCTCTTAGGTTCCAACTTGTGGAAATGAGTCCTCTACTGGATGCCTGTCCTTCCGTCTGCTCTAGCCTTTGATCTGTCTCTCTCGTTCTGCACAGAGCTAGCAAAACAAAAGTTTAAGTTTTCAAGTTGGTCAGGATGGTCATATTCTCTCAGGGTAGAAGTTGATGCTTTATTAGGCTGCTTCCCTATTTTCTCACTGACAAGATGTCCTGGTAAATCCTTATGACTTGTTCGATGCTTGTAACATCTTAAAGTATATATTTTATCCTTTATGTTTAGCACTTTTCAGCAGGAAGTTTGGTGCAGATTACCTAATTGACCACAAGTGAATTCAAAAGAGGGAGAAATTCTTTTTTAATTATTTATACAAAAGTGAACAAATTCTAACCCAAAAGAGACTCAAGTTTTTTATTTTCTTTCATGTCTCACCCACTCTTACTCTTAAAATACAATGTGTCAGGTCTTTATTTTTGTGAAATACCGTGAGATCATATATTTCAAGGGACTGCTCTGTCCAATGTTATTTGGAATTTTTCATATAGAGGTAAAAGAAAAAAAATCTTGTAAGTTAGTTTTTAGTAAAATACTTTCTTAGACTTGGGTTATTTTTTGATGGTAAGCAGCTCAGTATCCAGAATGTGATGAAATGTATATGCATAGCAGAGTAGTTCTTGCTATATTTATTTATTTTAAAATAAGACCACTGAATATGAACCACATCTGTCAGTAGACATGGTACATTTTAAACTGACTTTAAAAAAATACTTTCAATATCAAGCCTCCTTTTAGTTACAAGTTGTAATTAGCTTTTGAAAGTTATTTGGTTGGTTTGCCTGGAAACCTGTAAGAATACAACTTAAAGGAGAGAGTGTTGACATTTGCTTAGTGATTAATATGCTCAAAAACTTTTATTTTCTGTTCAGACTCTGCTGAATTGCCCAACGTGTTCTCTTCAAGATGAAATGGACATAGGGAAATAATTCCGTGATTTCTTTACAAACAACTCGCAGTCACAGGACAAAGGAAATAATTCTTATCTGTGATTTTTGTCACTCACAGCCTATCATATGCCAGAAAGACTCTTAGGTGCTTAACATGTTAGTTCTTGGATCATATCAATGGCTGGACTCCTCCCTCACTAACCCTTGCTCCCACATTTTGTTTTTATTCATGTCACACAACTAGTAAGGAATAAAATGGAATTGTATCCTTTCCACACCAAGGGGAATTCCACACTATGATGCTTAGTGATTAATAAAGATGAGCAGTAATTTAACCTTAATAATATACATAGGATCTTTACTAACAAAAAATGTAAGTTGATTCTTGATTTGAGGATTGAAGCTGCCTACATTGATTCAGTCATTCAATAAATATTTATTGAGTTCTTACTTTATGCAGTCACCAAATATTGACATAAAATTGTCACCAATAACACTTCATTGTATAAAATCACCTAGAAGTATGACAAATCCATTTTCTTATTTTAAAAATTTAGGTAAATGTGTTTTCAATTTTCTAATATTGTGTAAAAAACCAGCTCAAAACATAGGGACTAACAACAGCAAAGATTATTTCTTATAACTTTAGGGGTTGGTGAACTGGGCTGTTCTTTTGCAGCAGTCCACTGGGAACACTCATTAGTTGTTTCCATCTCTTAACTCAACTGAGGTGAAGGGTACAAAATGGTCCCACTCACTTGGCCAGTAGTTTGTGTTGTCAGTTGGGTACCATTCACCGGTAGGGTAGACTGGGTTTTTTCCACAGCCTTGTGAGCTCAGGAGTCTAAGAGGGTGAAAGTGGAAGCTATAGGGCCCCTGAAGGACTAGCTTGAGAAGTTGCACATATATCATCACTGTACTGCATTCTGTTGATCAGTGTAAGTCCACAAGGCCATCTCATATTTAAAGAGATGGGGATAGATCCATCTCTTGATAGAAGACATGGAAAAGTCATATGACAACGGATTTGCATAGATGGATGGAGGTAATTACTGTGGCCATCTTGAAAGGAATTTTCCAGAGTCCACTCTCCACCTATAGCAATTTATTCACATTCTTCTTTTATGAAAAATAGTCTTAAGCTTTCCCCCAAAGTCTTATCTTTGTTTTGATGTCAGGCTCTATCTCCATATCCTTGCAATTTTAATCAAGTCTGAATATGGTAAGACTCCTCAGGCATAGCAACTCTTGATCCAGACATTTGTGAACAAAAAAAAAAGACTTGTTATCAGCCCCTCAAACCCTCAACATTCAAGGTATAGACAGTCACTGGTCTTTATTAATTCTGAAACTCATCTGGGAGTGTTAGCTGAGCCCACTCTCCAGGGAATAGGGTTGTGACTGTTTCTGTCTTCTGGGAGTGATTCATTTGTTCGTTGTATTTTTCAGCTTTTGGGTCTACCATCTGGGCACTTAGCTCCATCCTCAGATGTATGTTTGAAAAGAGTGTACTACATTCTTTAAAAATCTGAATTATTATAAAATATATAGAAAACTTATTAGAAGTATATGAAATAAACATAATTTTAAATCTCGAGTTATACTTAATGACTTTTATTTACCTAGATATATGTCAATGTAATATTTCAGAAATGATTTTAGGTTTCAGTTTGTATCTGGTTTCTTGTGCAGTATTTTCTGAAACAGTGATAATGTCTATATTCTAGCAACATGTAGTAGATACATAACCCTTTAAATATACAAAATAAAGTCTGTCTTTCAAACTGTAATAGTTGGGACAAATAATTATATTTCATTAAGTTCCTAACTTCATGAATAATTTCCAATTCAGCTAAACTCTAAAAGCATTTATTGAGCCCCTCATAGTTGTTGATGATTGTCTGAGCTCTATGGAGACACAGTGAGGCACTTAGCCTGATCACAGGGGTTGCAGAAAGCAGTGATTCATGAAAAACTTACTGGAATAAAATGACTAAGCTAGACCTTAGAAGATGTGAAAAAGTACCTTTCAGGAGGAAGGAACATTATCAAAGGTATGCAAACTTGAGTTTATATGATATACACAGGGACCGATACTCTCCACTCAGCATTACATTCAAATGCAAATCTTTCAGAAATATTCTCACAGAAATAACCAGAAATAACATCTAACCAGACATCTGGACAACCCACAATCCAGTCAAGTTGACATGAGAAATTAACCATCACAACAGTTAACCTGATAATATAGAGGAATGGTCTACTGAGGACCCATAATGAGAAGAAATACATAATAGGGATCAAGTGCTATTACAGAAGCTTCAGCAAATACACTAAACCAACAATGAATGCATGATGTTTTTCCTCTCTTAAACAGAGTACATAGGTCCAGGAAACAAAAGCTAGAACTAGGTATGGCATTTTTCACTCCCACATTGTAGTTGCTTTCTAGGGCTACTATAACAAAGCACCATAAACTAGGTGGCTTAAACTGCAGAAATTTATTATCACACCAGTTCTGAAGTTAGATGTACAAGACCAAGAAGTCATAAGAGTTGGTTCCTTCTGAGGGCTCAGAGGGAGAATCTCCCTAGCTTCTGATGCTTTGTTGGCGATCTTTGGTATTCCTTGGCTTGTAGAAGCATCACCCTAATCTCTACCTTTATCTTTATAGGGCGTTCTTTCCAAATTTTGCCTTTTTATGAGGACACTGTCATATTGGACTAAGGTCATTCTGTGGAAAGATACACAAAAGACCTGCATTGCATACTCTCAATCAACAGCTTATAAGAAGAAAGAAGCTAAGTAACTCCGTATATGACACTTCAGAACACTTTTGGAAAACTAAAGAATATAATGATGTTGGTTGGTTGCTCCTAATGTCCCCATACAAAGAGATGAAAGAAAGGCATGAGTTCAGGGGCACCTGAGTGGCTCAGTTGGTTGAGCATCAGACTCTTGGTTTTGGCTCAAGTCATGTTCTCAGGGTCCTCAGATCAAACCCTGCATTGGGCTCCACACTCAGTGCAGAGCCTGCTTGAGAGTCTCTCCCTCCTCTCTGCCCCTCCCCCCACTTGTGAATGTGCTCTCTCTCTAAAAAAATAATAAATGAATGAATGAATGAGTGAATAATAAAATCCTAAAGAAAGAAAAGGATGAGCTTAGGAATTTGAATTCCAGGTCAAGTACTATATAAATGAGCTAAGAGTTTCTAGGGGGTCCCCTAAAGGATACCCCTATCACCAGAAGCCCTAGGACTGTTATTGTTGAACAATAAACATAGACCTCCATCCTACGAATAGATGAATTACAAGGCAAGTTGAACTCTGAACCTCACAGGGTGTCTACTACTAAAATGAGGGCATTGACTGGGAAAGAATGGGATCCTGTAAGTTGGGATGGGTTGTGTGGGGAGGTAATGATGAATCTGGGGACAGTAAACTCCTAAATTCTGATGTGTCTTCTTTGCCGGTAGGAAAGTCCTCCCCACTCCCAGTGGAATTGGCTCCCCCACTCCAGCAGGGTGTCCTCCCCACACAGTAACAGGGTCTTCCCCACCCACAGTCAGATCTTCCTTTCCACCTGTGTGAGATTAACCCTGCATTCCTTGAGGAAACCATAGCAGCTGCTGTGGAAGATGTGTGGAGTCTCCTCAGAACCCACCTCCACCACCCCTTTCTACTTCTAGGCTGACAACTTGACTTAAGTCCCAGGGGGTCCCTAAAGGTGAGGTGAAAAGTATAACACACAAGAAGGTCTGCTACACTCCCAAAAAAGAGTTTTCTAATTTATACAAACAGAAATCAGGGGAATATATCTGAAAATGGACATGAAAGGAAGTGGAATAATGGTAGGGAGACATAATGTTGAATCAGGCAGAATTTATTGAAATGGGCTCACTAAACAAATATTCTACATTTAATGTTGCAGCTTGTGGAATTTTAAGGGGTTCTGATAAATAAAACCATGCATCAAAAGATGGCCCACTGTGAGAAAACTGGAAATAACATATCTCCCTTGGTTTAATGTTCAGGAGATGTTTCAAAAGTTTAGGAAAATTGGAATGTTAGGATAGATTTGTCATTTAAGACCTACTTATTCAAATGGGAGTTTCAAGAGATATACCTTCATGAATATTTTGAGCAATAAATTTGTGAAGGGATTCCCAGCATTCTTCCAAAAGCTCTTCTCTGAAGGCCAGAACTTATAGAAAGACTCACAACTACTGAGCTGGAAAACCTAAATGCAATGGAAGTAATTAGATCCCAGGGTGGCAGGGCCAAGTGGCAGCACTCAACAGTCAAAGACAAGGTGGATGTACTTACCTTAAAGGATAGCAGAGTTAAAACAGCAATCAGAATCATGTGACTTGCACAGACCTATTGTGTTGGATAGTTAATCATGGTGTTCCTAAAAGTGAAATAGATAGTAAGGAATCTAAATCTTTATTTGATCCATATAAGCAGACAATTTCTAGATCAAGTGAATAAAAGTTTAACTCAAATCATGAAAACAGGGTCATGACCCCTCAGTCAATTCCCAGGCATGAGCCAGTTTATAGACCCACTGCCTTCCATGTAGGGAAGGTCAGATTCCCTCAAAAGAGCCCACTACACTACTGAAAGTTTGTCCTGGTAATCTTTACCCCAATTTTCTCCCAAAGGAACCTGAGGCTTTTTACCAGGGTACATGTGCATTAGGGAAAAAGAAATGGCATCTTTCTGGGACTACTAGATACTGGCTCTTAATTGACACTGATTCCAGAATTCTATCTGTGGATTCCAGGATTCTATCTGTGGTTACTTCCGAAGTTCCAGAATGCATAGTTGGAATAGACATACTTAAGATCAGGCAGAATCCCCACACTGGTTCCCTGACTTGTTGATTGAGGGCTATTATGGAGAAAGACCAAATGCAAGCCATTCGAACTACCTCTACCTAGAAAAAAAAAATAGTAAATCAAAGGGATACTGGGGTGCCTGTGTGGTTAAGCGACTATCTCTCAATTTGGACTCAGGTCATGATCTCGGGGTCTTGGGATGGTGTCCTGCCTAGGGCTCCATGCTTAGCAGGAAGTCTGTTTCATGATTCTCTCTCTCCTTTCCCATTGTCTCTCCCCCAGCTTTCTCTCTCTCTCTCTCAAATAAATAAATCTTTAAAAATAAGAAGGGTCATAGGGTAGGTCTATTTTTAATTTCTTAAGGAATCTCTACACTGTTTTCCAAAGTGGCTGCACCAACTTGCATTCCCACCAACAATGTAAGAGGGGAATGACCCTGCAATTGCACTACTGTGTATTTACCCCAAAGAAACAGATGTAGTGAAAAGAAGGGCCATCTGTACCACAATGTTCAAAGCAGCAATGGCCACAGTCACCAAACTGTGGAAAGAACCAAGATGCCCTTCAATGGATGAATTGAAGAAAGAGGATATGGTCCATATATACAATGGAGTATTATGCCTCCATCAGAAAGGACGAATAGCCGACTTTTGTATCAACATGGATGGGGCTGGAAGAGATTATACTGAGTGAAATAAGTCAAGCAGAGAGAGTTAAGTATTTTATGGTTTCACTTACTTGTGGAGCATAAGGAATAACATGGAGGATATTGGGAGATGGAGAGAAGTAAGTTGGGGGAAATCAGAGGAGGAGACAAATCATGAGAGACTGTGGACTCTGAGAAACAAACTGAGGGTTTTGGAGGGGAGTGGGGTGGGGGTTGGGTGAGCCTGGTGGTGGGTATTATGGAGGGCACGTATTGCATGGAGCACTGGGTATGGTGCATAAACAATGGATTTTGGAACACTGAAAAAATAAAATAAAATTAAGTTTAAAAAAAGAAGAAGAAGAAGAACAAGAACAAGAACAAGAAGAACAAGAACAAGAACAAAAAAAATACCGCGTTCCTGGAGGGATTGTGTCACCACCAAGAACTCACATTTTACTTGCTAAAAATGGCTTATCTGTCCTTAAATGATACCTTTGTAAAATACAGTAAGTATGAATTCCTGAGAAGATTTCATGAATAAAAGACATAAAACTACAGGACCATTTTTAAAAGTTATTAGATAAAATGGACCAAAAATTACTCTGTTACAAACTTTCCTGAATTTGTCACATACTGTGACTATCTTAACCCATTCTGGTGGTAACAGCTTATAGACAGGCACTGTACCCCACTTTGGTAGCACAGCTCTAGGACACTGCTCACCATTCAAGTTGGCAAATACCAGGAAAGGCCACTGGGAATTTACAGCTCTCCAGGATGCATTTCCCTCATTCTGAGTCTTGTGCCCCCAAATGCTAGCTGCACTCCTTGTTCTGCAATCATTGTTTTTATTTTTTTGTTTTTCAATCCAGCTTTTCATTTTTCTTCAAAGGATTATGAGTTGAATCATCATCCTAGTTGAAAGGAAAACTATTCAGATTTTTAAAAATATTTGTTTTTTTTTTCTTTTCCTTCATTCTTTGCACCGTCTTGAAGACAGTGATCAACCTTGTTCTATCTTTGAGTCAATAAATTGTGATCTACTACCTGTAGCTTGATTTTGTTAATAAAGTTTTATTAGAGTGTCAGCTATACTTATTCCTCTACTTGTCATTTATGGGTGATTTCACTACAATGGCCAGCTTGGCTACTTATGAAAGAGACTGTGTGACCTGAACCCCTAAGATATTTACTATCTGCCTCTTTGCAGAAAGTTTGCCAATCTCTGCTCTACATCATTCATATTTTTCTGTAACTCCTAGAATTTTCAGGCATTCATGTAGTCATGCACTTATTTAACAAACATATATTAAAAGCTGTCCATGTACCAGGAACTGAGCAATATTTTTGAGACATAAAGATAAAAAGATGCAATCTTTATATACATAGCATATGTTCACTATGCACAATAATTGCTTTGACTGGATTTTATAAGTTTTGAGTGTTGCATTTATTATTCCAAGTTGCAAGTGTTATTAATCTATTATCTGAATCCTTTGTGTCCTTATTATGATTTTATTTCTGATACTGTCAGAGAGAGATGAGATCTAGAACATAAAATTTGCTCATTTGGTCATTCCAACTCATATTCATCACTTTTTTTATCATAGTGATCTTTGATTTAAATATACATTTATATTTTATAATAATAGAAATATAAGTATTTCAAAAGCTGTACTTTTTTGCTATATATCATAAAAATATAGAAACTTACACCCGACAAACCTCTGTTTGGTGTAAATAGAATCCATTTTTTTTCCTCCAACATTGTCCAGATTTGAGTTTCTCATCTTACTAATAAAGGTTCAAACAAATAACAAATATCTGTTGATAAGACAGAGCATTTCCCTGTTAAAGCTGGTTCTCATTTGCATAGTACTTTTCTTCATTCCATAAACTATCTTAAACTGAGAATATATTATTATCCAAATAATCTATTCTTAATTTTTTGAATCAATTATTTTTTTCACACTCTTTAAGATAAGATGATGATCTGGAATCTGATCCTGTCTGCTGTCATATCCCAAAGAAAAAGGAACACTCCCCAATGTATAACGGGACTGACCCGACATCACATAAACCAAAAGCAGACACCTGGGTTTCTTGTTTCCTCTGGAAGCATTTTATTCTCTGCCATTGTCAGCGAGAGCTGTCACCTAATAAATACACATAATGGGAGATTCACGAATCACTGTAGCATGTAAAAAAGTGTTTTTGTAGCAGCAGAAATGCAATTAAACACAGCTTCAATAATATCTTGGAAGAAAATATAAAACAAACCTGTGGCAACATTTCTTGGGCAATGCTGAATATGTATAAAATTCTCCAACTTTTCCATCTCACACTTAAAATATTTCACAGAAGCCTTAGGAATGCACATAAAAGCTATAGCATAGGGCATATAGTTCATGGTGTTATAATAATGTTCTATGGTAATAGGTGGTGGCTACACCTGTGGTGAGCATAGCCATAGCATAATGTATAGATTTGTCAAATCACTGTGTTGTGTACTTGAAACACTGTGTGTCAACTACACTTCGATTAAAAAAAAAAAGAATTTAATCTAGGAGTCTTGCTCTTGATAAGTTCTTGACATCTGAATGTTTATCCTACTTGCTTGTCAAGGTAATGTTTTAACTCTTAGCTGATGGTTCATTAATATTAATATTTAATTTATGTTTATCAATTTTTACAACTTTTCTAACAGCAACTTGGGAATTACCCAGGAAATTGTTAGAAATGTAGATTCTCAGTGAAGTAGAATTTCTTCAGTTGAGATGCCCAGGTGATTCATAGGCAAATTAAAGTTTGCAAAACACTGGTTAAAATTTTGAAGGTGGTGAAGCATCAAATAATTTCCAACAACATTGAGGAGAATTCTTAGGGTGTGATTTTCTTTTGGAACAGGATCAATGGCTTTGGTGTGAGGATAAAGAGGGGTGGGTAGAGGGTGGAAGTTGGAGGCTGGTGAAGAGAACTGAACATGGCTTGTGTTTGCCAAGAGGCTCTCTATTTCCTCTGGCAAGGATCTCCTGGTTGCAGAAAATGTCCTCCATTCAGAGAATGCAGGAGTCATATGCTTATCTGTAATACTCCTTATTGTATCTCCTGCCTTTTGGAGCACAAGTAATTCCAGAAAGCTTCCCAAGCTCCAGAGCACTTCAGTTCTTGTATGGTTTTTTTATACATAGGTTAAACCTCCCCTACCAGGTAGGTACCATCTGAGAGTAGGACCCATGTTTTTTAGGTCTCCCCATGGTCAAGGATAAAACCGTGTACATAGATAGGCTCTAATTAATATATGTGGAAAGGAAGAAAAGAGAAATTTTAGAAGGCTAGAAGACTGAAAAGCAGGGAGAGAAAAGAAAGAAAGGGAAGGTCTCCCATTATAAGATGAATTGTAAGTTTGATCCAGATAAAGAATTTTTCAATAAAACTGATAAAATGACCATAAAAAGACTTAAAACTATCACTCATTGAGCGGTTACACTCTTGCCAACACTGTGCTTTTATATATACTGTGCCATTTGTTCTTGACACAAATCCTCTGAGGGGGCACCAGCATGAAAATCACCTCTGGAGACTGTTAAAGGAAGACTCCAAGGCACGACATCAGACAGCCCCTTATGTGTATTCAGCAGATGCTGGGAATCTGGAGTCTGTACTTAAGCAAACACCCAAGTTGATTCTGATGTATCAGACTTTGATGACTAGCTTAGACTTTAGGCTTCTATTTATATAATTTAAGAAACCATTAATGTGTCTGGCAGCCACATCACAGTTTTCTCATATTAATTTTGCTGTCAATCAGAAACCTTATTTTTTAAAACTAATTAATTTTAAGACAGGTACTATCTCCCTTTCATATTGGGACAGTTCAAACTGAGAACTGCAATCATATTAGGTCCATTCCTGTTCAACTTCATGTGGTGAATGCTGATTTCTAGTCCAGTTTGTTGAGAATTGGAGGGGGGTGGTATTCATCCTTTTATACAATGAATTATCAACCCATCTTCATCTTTGGTCACCCACACATTTGACAACTGTGCTCCCTATTTGTAAGTTAATAATACATCTCTTTAAAGAAGAGGACAAAGGACAGACTTCTGTGATCTCATTAGATGCCTCCTTAAAGGTGAATGCACATTCATTAATCAAGAATCTTCAGCTATGATTATTCTACCAACTACAAATTCACCTATCGCACCTTCTCTCCTGTCTCTATTCTCCAGTGGACTAATTGGGGAAAATGACACATTTTGTTAAATGCCTTGTTAATCAGCTTACAGCATTTCTATTTCTTTCCATTTTTGTACTAATATAAGAGGTCATACAGAAGGATTTTTTTTTTCTGGGAATTAATCCATTATGCATTTTTGAACATCTGCCTGTGTCTGGCCATTGTCTTGTATTTAATGGACACGCACTAGTCTTGGGGGGTTCTTGCTTCTCTTCTAGGTGGTCATGAACCATCCATTCAGTAATACTCCCTGGAATTGAGTAAAACAATGCATGTAAAAATGAGACACATGCTTCCTCCCCAAAGGAAGTGGTTTTTAATTTGTTCTCCACAGAGTTTCAGTTACTCAAAGGAGGTGTCAAGAGGATCACTTTATTAGAAAAAGTCACAGGGGCATTTTTGTGGAAGCTTTCATTATGTAGTTGTGACAAATTCATTTTGTTCCAAATTAATATGGGGACCATTTAGAAGGGGATTTGGATATCCATCATGCTTGCCTGGTGACATCTTTTCTATTGTCTTCAGCTTTTTTTTTTTTAAATTTCTGTAATTCTTTTTTTTTTTTAAAGATTTTATTTATTTATTTCAGAGAGAGAGAATGAGAGAGAGAGCATGAGAAGTGGGAGGGTCAGAGGGAGAAGCAGCCTTCCTGCTGAGCAGGGAGCCTGATGTGGGACTCCATCCCAGGACTCCAGGATCATGACCTGAGCTGAAGGCAGTCGCCTAACCAACTGAGCCACCCAGGTGTCCCATCTTCAGCTATTTTTTAATTCTTTCAGAACTATTTATCTTTTATCAACATAGCCAACATTATCTCTTCCCACTAAGAGGAAAGAGGAGACTTTTTATTCTTCTTTTAAAAGTGTGCTTAGCCCAATATTGGAAAACAAAAAAGATTATTAGAGAGTAAGAACTTGGCAGACATCTGAGAGGCTAGAAGGTCACAGAACCAAAAGAAAGTGAGGAAATTTCAAGAGAAATTGTGTTGGAGATCAAGCAAATTATGTGACTCTTAATTTTTCCCAGGGTGCAGGTTAGGCTCACTCTACCAAGTAGAAACTGGGTACATTAGACATCAAAATCAGCCAGTTTTCAGCTTTTTCAAAGGCTATGAAGGAGCAATCAAAGGTAAATTTCAAATTGGAATTTGAACCAAAGGTGGAAATTAATTGCTTATTCAATTAAGTACCAGGTATTTTGAGGGTGTGATTTCATATTCAATGCTCAAACATCCATGAAGAGACTTTTTCTTTTGGTCCTCTTCTGCAGAAGAAGAAGGGAATGCAAAGCATGGAGAGATTATGTAATTTGCCAAAAGTGAATAGTGGAGTAAGGAAATTCCAGGCAACCTGCTTGAAAGGCCCCATACTCCAACTTTTCAATCATGTCCCACTATACCTGATCTAGAAGAGTACTGAATATTCACAATCTTTAACGCAACATCAGAGTGAATTTTATTTTGGTCGTGTGATGCTAGTCCTTTGTCTCAGTCTGCTTGAGGCTCCGGTGTGTTTTCTGCATAGGGGATGGAAAATTACATTCTCTTGGAGTGTGGGATCATCTCACTGTGCAGAAGACTTTTAAGTATGTTACAGTAACAAATTACATTTACAAACAGAAAAGATATGTTTTACATAAAATATAATCATGCTGGTTAATGTAATACAATATGAAATATATATGTACATACACAGATATGTGTTTATATGTAAAATTAATCATTGCTTATGATCAGTTGGACCTGCAAAATAATTGTAGTGATAGGATTAGTATAAGCATATGTGAAAAGATCAGTACTCTTGATGGTGGCCAAAAAGTATGTGAAGACTTTTCTCAAACGGAGACAAATATACTAAGAAATCAGGAAATAAGACAACAAAGTTGAACCTCATTTCAATTCAACATTTATTATTTGATGGCTCAATATGAACATTCTAAAATATGGACTTTAATGATAAAAAATGATTAATTGGCTAGGAGTTCATCATGAAAAAAATACTGTAGTGACTATGCTCCATTTCTGACTCTTTAAAGCTCTTTCGGCAAGTAGAAAACTATTCCAAAGATATTGCATAACTATTTGCTCCTGGTCAAGCATGCATCAACTACATAATTTACAAAGCCAAGTGAATATGCATTATGTGCTCACTCATTGTAACATATGAAAATTAGTTTAACTTAACATGTTGTAGCAGAAAAACTGTTCTGAATATGTATGTTAAATATTCATAGATATTTTAGTAAAACCAGCTTTATGAAGTCTAATCCTGCATATTCAAACCTAAACCAAAATGTAGCTTTTAATTAATTTACTAATTTTTTTTCTTTTTTTTTTTTTTTTTACATAAAAGGGTGAGGAGAGCATGAGTATAGTCTGAGAGGACTTACCTTACATTTGGAAAATCCTCTAGAGGACATAAATCCTTTTGGTTTGGGATGTTACCAAAGAAGTTAATTGGCTCCTTACATAAATATCACTCTATTTGTGGACGCACTATAGTTTTTTTAATGTTCTTGGATCCATATAGTGACAGAGCATATGTTCTTGATAATCTGTTTACCAAATGTAAAGTTCTCATCATTGTCATAAAAAGTTTAAGAATAATATATTTGATTATATCTTTCTATTTGAATTCCAGATTATATTTAATTAAATAAGAAATTAATTGTTTTGATCTTATTATTTGTTTTTGTTTTACTTTTAACAAAGCAAAAATTTTAAGATTTATATTTATTGTTTGTATTTTATAGCATACTTTAAATATTGATAGGTATAAAAAGAAAATACAGTCTCATTATGATTCTATTATACACTGCCCTCATCATCATGGTGATAAACAGAGATAGAGATTGCTACTCAACATAAAGAATGCCAAATATATGAGTTGATCCAGTATCACACACTGCCTGGTTTCCCTACACGATGCATTGAAAATCTGTGCTGTCTTATACATACAGAATTGGACTAAGAGTGAAAGAGAAGACATAAACCTTAACTGTAGCAAAAATAACTTTTTAAATAGCATTTCGAATTTATAAAGAGTCTTCCATATATTTCTTCATTTCATTTTTACTATGACATTAAAAGTAGATAGGAAAGATGTTTGTTACATACATTTTCAGACAAGATATTTGGGTGAATAGAAGTTAGATAACTCGTTCAAGATTATGAAACTAATAGATGGCAGTTCTAGGGCTTGGACTTAGTGTTTTAACTTCCAGATACAGAGACATTTCTTTTGTTTTAGTTATCATAAACTGCATTGTATTAGATGTGGATTGGTAAAATTGAAATGCACCACACACTGTTGCCAAAGGGTGTTGAATGGTGTAGCATAAGATGTGGTTCATATTTATACTCAGAGAGATGCTACATTTTTACTCTGAACTCCAAGTGTGAACTTTTCTTTCTAACAATAGAAAAATAAAAAAGCTCATCCAATCACAAAAGAATACAAAGAAAATTCTAACCTCATAAATAAAATGTAACAGTCCTTCCTCTCTTCTTTCCTTCCTTCTTTGGAACATCATACACTTCTGCCAGGGGTAAAATGGTGCAGCTACTTTGAGAAACGCCCTGTATTTATGAAACTATGAATCATAAAGTTATTGTATGGTTGTATGGTCCAACAGTTCCACATCTAGGTACACAACAACAACAACACAAAAATGAAATTGAAAACAACACCACAAAAACTTATACATGAATTTAATATCCACATTGTTCATAGTGGCCAAAAAGTGGAAACAACTCAAATATCCATCAACTGATGGATAAATAAGTAAAATGTCCATACAGTGGGATGTTATTCAGACATAAAATAAACTACTGATACATGTTACAATATGTATGGACCATGAATAAACAGAATGCTAAGTAAAGGAAACCAGAAACAAAGGACCACATATTGTATGATTCCATTATATGAAATGTCCAGAAGAAGTAAATTAAGAAAGACAGAAACTAGATTCATGGTTGCCTAAGTTTGGGGGCATGGGGTGGGAATGGAGAGATTAGGAAATGACAGCCAAGCATAAACGAAGTGTTCTAAAATTGATTGGGGTTATGGATGAGGAACTCTCTGAATATACTAAAAGCTATTGAATTATGTATTTTATACGGGTGAATTGTGTGGCATATGAGTTATATCTTATTCAAGCTATTAAAAAATAAAGGAAAATGAATGAAGACAACACATAAAAAATTCCTTATGAAAAAACTATATAAAAAAAAAAAAGAAAGAAGAAAGGGAGGGAGGGAGGGAGGGAGGAAAAAAGGGGGAGGGAAGAATAACCACACATGCATCACTATATTGAGTTTGGGTACAGCAGGCAGGGGAGTGGGAAGGAAGACCACATAATGAGATAATGTCAACTCCTGTTTGGTGCTGGATTCAAAGGTATTTTATTACATTATTAAAACAGACAAAAATATTTTGAAACAAACACATAAAAACATTTCTTTTCTCTTTTTTTTTCAATGAACAATGGTGATATTGGGTCACAAAGCAAGAATCGTGGTTAATCCAATTCTGTTGACCTCTGGTCCAAAAAATAAAATTCATAATTTGAGAGAAAGAAAGAATAACAGAATGAAGGATGTCTATGAAACAAGAGGCTGGAGTTGGCAGAACTTGTAAAAGTAGATTTTTTTTTCCACTTAAGATTTTCATTAATGTTGGATCAATCACTCATAGTCAAAGCACTAGCAATGTATTAAGAACAGTAACCAAACAGTAACTTCAAAGTAAATCAAAAGAGTAGTTCAAATGGTGGGAGTATAAACTGAATGGCACAAATTAAATGTCTCAGTGTTCTCATTAGTAAAAGAAGATCATTAAACTAAATAATCTACAGAAGGTACACTAGCTCCAGGATTTGATAAATCTGAGACATCTACATGCCATCCCTTTTAGAATGCTGCTCCATATTAATAAGGTGTCTTAACCACTGTGAATGGGGAGGAGAAGTGACACTCCAGGTGGTCTCCATGGGCCCACAGACCCACTATAGGAAAATACCAGCAAATATGAAAAAAACAACATATGTCCCCACATAAATATGTTTTCAAATGGAAATAACTTACTTATGAGAATTTAGGGAGAAAACATTTTTTTGTCTCCTCTGGAATATTGGTTAATCAATAATATTTGCCTGACAAAAGCACAATAAAAGAACACTGAAAAATATTTCAGAAGGATTTTACAGAAAATGAAGGTGCAACATGGACAGGAAAGACGAGGAGTTCAAATCATTTTTTCGTACAATTCATTTGATATTAGTCTTCCACAAGTGTTGATTAATTGTAAGTAAGAAAAAGAAATTATTGGAATATTGGGCTGCAATACAACTAAGATAAAAATTAACAGCTGGAGTGTTGGTGAGGTGGCTGTTTTCCTTGGCACCAATTTTGTTATTCATTTAAAAATGCCATTTAAAGAGTTGTTAGTTCACCACTGATGAAGTATGGGCTTGTTGAAGTGAATCAACGTTGTATAGACTCATGGCAATGAACTCATCGTATCATTAGTCTGTGTTCCAAACTAAAGATAACATGTAAGTCTAATGATTATATCCGGATAGAAGAGGAAGATTGATTCTTAATTGGGATCAAACCTAATATTTAAGACAAAAATATGACCAAAAAATCCTAGAATATTAGAATTAGAAATGAATTTGTCTAAATTCTTCATTTTATAAATGAGAAAACCAAGGTGCAAAATGGTTAAATAATTTCCCCTTGGTCATTTAATTTGGGATGACTTAGAATTCTAAATATTCTAACTTCTTGTTTGTCCTATAATTATTACACAGAAAATAACAGACCACTATAATTATTTGCCCCAATTCCAAATTCTTACAAAGTTATATTTTTAAACATTTGGCAATCAACTCCTCACCACCAAATGCAGCACAAAATAATCCCTGAAAATGCTGAAGTCAAACTTGGTTTTCTCATAATATTTCCTGTCAAAGCAAAAATTGCAGCAGACAAAATTAATCAGGCAAGAAAAACGTATTCAAAATTATTGCAATAGGAGAGATAGTTCAGAATGATGATATATGGTAGATTTCAGTCTCAGCTCAACCCCATTGAAACAAAGTGTGGGGAAGTATTTAAGAGCTGGGGTGGGAGGATTGTAGGCCGTGTGTGTTTGCTAATTGGCTTTGCCCAAAGGAAAAATGAGCTTCTCTTATATTTATGACAGGAAGTAGTTTTACAACATTGAGCAAGATGCCTATGGAAATTATGCTTCCATCTTTCCATAGAGACAAGGAGGTGAGGGCATTGTCTTCCTTAATGATTATATTTCAAAGGGATGATGTCAGGTTCTTGATAAAAATATTCCTGGGTTATAAAACCATCAAAAGGCATTTAAAAATATTTACATTTCAAAGGGGGCAGAGAAAGCTTAAAATTTTAACCTTTCTAAAATAAATACTCTAAGAAGGAGAGAGAAGTTCCTCTGTGGCTAGGCTCCCTGGATTCTGTAAGGGCTGGGATGAGAGAAGTGTCAAGCTCTTAGAGGCACAGATAAGCCTGTCTACAGTTTGATCAAGATGAACAGAACTTTAGGTCATGCCCAAGGATGACTCTTCAAAGTTAAGTTGTTATCACTTCTTATAATAGTAATTGTATCAGCTAAAGTGATTTGAAGTGTGAAAAGAATTTCAATGTCCTGTAAAGACTTAGGGCAGCCGATTAGGATTTAGGCTTTTGGAAGATTCTACTTTTGAAAAAATAAGATTTATTTATTAATTTAGAGAGCATGCATGTGTGAATGGGAAAGGGGCTGAGGGAGAGGGAGAAAGACAAGCTCAAGTAGATGCCACAATGAGCACAGAGCCTTACATGGGGCGCGATCTCACCACGCTGAGATCACAACCTGAGCTGAAATCAACAGTTGGATGCTTAACCAAATGAGCCACCCAGGCACCCCTCAGAAAATTCTATGTTCTCTTTTCACATCAAGAGCCAACTCTTATCTGAGTGTTTTGTGGGAGAAGACAAAGGATGAGTGTGCTAATTTTTCTCTCGTTCCATCTTATCATTTCCAATCTATAAATCCACATCCCCTCCCAAGTAATTTTTTCTTTCTTTTTTTTTTCTTCACCACTTTAGGTCCTCAAACTTCTTTTCCTCATCACAATATAATTGAATTATTTAAAGATCAAACCATTAGAAGAATAAAAGTGGTCACAGAGAGGGAAAGTATTTTTAGTGAGAATGATTCTAAGCGCTCCCTTTTCTCCATTTTTGGTTTGAATTGGATGTATTACAGAATTTATAGCTTTGTAAAAACTCAAGTTTCTAGATTTTATTTGATTCAGAACATTTTGGCAATAAAGCCACTTTAATCATTTTTTAAAAGATGTGTTTATTTTATAGAGAGACAGTATGTGAGCTGGGGAAGGTGAAGAGGGAAAGGGAGATATACTCTCAAGCAGCCTCCCTGTTTAGGGTGGAGACTAATGCAGAGCTCAAATCCAGGACCCTGAGATCATGACCAGAGCTGAAATCAAGAGCCTGATGCTCAACTGACCGAGCCACTGAAGTGTCCCTAATTTTTATTTTCTTTAAATTATAATTTCCAAGTAAAGCAGTGATTTATGGTAAAAGTGTATTTAGTGCTAGCACATTATTACTCTATTTTACTTTTTGCATATGGATTTTTGATCATTTGCACTAAATTTAGCTTTCTGTAATTTTCTGTCATTTTTTTTCTTTAGAGTTACACAAAAGAGATTATCCATCATTTTTATCCAAAACTATTAATTAACTGAATGAACAAGTTTTTAAAAATAGAAAGACTTTTACCAATAGAGGTCTGATAAAATACTCTAAGAACTAATTAAATTTTTTAGTCACTTAAAAAAATTGTTAGATGAAATCTTATGCTTGAACTATCCTTTATTCACTGGGCTCCCAATTATTTTCAAGAGGAAATGTCCATTTACTTCCCTTAAGTACATTTTCCCCAGTGAAAATTTGGCTTCCAAATCTAGATTGTGAAACCAGCTTGGGTTTTGGGTCCTTCACTGAGTAAGGTGAATTAATGTGAGGTCTCACTTTAACCGATAGAGAACAACTATGAGAAAGCTTCTGGAGATGAAAAGCACATAGGGTCCAACACAGGGGAAAACTGGTGGCCTGGAGCAGTGAAGCAGGGGACATAGAGGAGAGGTTGAGGAGAAAGAGAGGTCCAGAGGCAGGAAGCAGGGTGATGTGGTCATGTCTCTTCCACCCCTGGACAACTACGTCTAGAAATTGACACCTGTGTGGAATTGCATCCCTAATGACATTTCTGGGTGAAACAAGTATACCTAAGCTGTCATCTCTACCACTATGTGTGTTAACGCTGGGACATGCTGGGGGCTGGGCCAACCACAAATAGGCACAACTCTTGGTCAAAGGTACCCATTTCCTTGAAGTTCTACTCCTAGGTTTTGCTTCAGCCATGCCATCAGGTGACCTGAGAAGTGCCATCGAAAAGCAGAAGAAAAATATGAGGTGGTGTCAGTACTGCGGGGAGGAATAGTTGCTGACGGTTTAATAATTTCCTGAGCTTTCTGCCCTGATTCCTTAGGCAACTCTAAAGGAATGTAGTGCCCCCAGAGCAGCCCAGTGCCTGGGACAGAACAATAAGGTAGTAAGGAGAGGGCGCAAGAGACCAAGGAAAACCAAAGTTGTACACAGTGAAGTCCAGAGCTCCTAAATAGAGCGAGGAGGAGGCCCATCCTGCTGGACTCACAAATTAACCCGAAGGCCCTGTTTCAGTTTTTCCTCCAAGGTCACCACTTCAAACATAGGCAAGGGATATTTTCAGAGGAATAAAGTGAAGCTCAGTGTTAAGAAAGGGAGGGAAGAGATGGGTATGCTAGAAAGGGAAAGAAAGAAAGGAACAGAGATAGAGACAGAGAGAGAGAAAAAAAGAGAGACAGAGTTAGAGACAGAGGGAAAGAAAGAGAGGAACAGAGAGAGACAGAGACAGAAAATCATATCAGTAAGAAATAAGACCTTACACCAGAGGAAGTGGACCTAATTAAACAGTCTGGACAAAAACTTAAAAGAAGGACAATAAAGGCCCTTACAAAGCTAAGAGTAACAGTGGTAGGGGATTATGAAGAACATATACTTAATATGAAAAATAATCATTGAAATAAAACAATCAAGGAATGATTATTCCTTGTATCTGAGTAGATGCAAAAAATAAACCAGTGACTTAGAAATCTACGCTGAGAAAATTCTCCAGAAGGCATCAAGATGAAATGAAGAGATGAAAAATATAAGACAAGATGTAAACATGGTGGGTGAGAAATAGAAATAGCAGACATTTCTCTAACAATTCCCAACAGCAATGACTCCAAACCCGCAAAAAGAAAAGAATGGACCCCCAAGTGGAAAGACGAATAAAAAGAAGAGAAGACAAAATGAAACAAAACCGAAACTCTTTTACTAAAGTAAGACTACCAGCTACAATTGGAGTAGCTGTTTCTAATGAACAAAAGTCATAAATCTTGCAAAGTTATGAATTAAGCAGTGTTTAAACTGAATACGTTTGAGACTGTCCAAGTGAACAATTAAAACAAACACAGACATTGGAAGGAGTGTGACAGTTTGATTTTCCCTGATGCTGACCCTGAGATTACAATCTGACTGAAGGGTGCTTATTTGGAAAAGGATTCTTGAAAGCACCAGTCATTCAGGAGTGAGGCAGGAGCCTGGAAGCCAAAAGATGGAGAGTCAGTGATCAGGTACCATTTCAAGTCCTAACATTCAGTACCACTGAGGGCTTCTGGGAAATGGTTTGAACATAACCCAATTATCTATCTCGAGAGACAAGGGATTTGAAGTATAGACTTATCAAGCTCCATTTGTTATGTGTTAAGCATTGCTCCTGAGGGGTATTGACATCCTGTAGTTTGTAATTGTCCTGAATAGGCTCTGAACAAGTTCCCCAGGCCAATGGAAAACTTCAGCTGGAGTCATAAGATTATGCAGTATGAGGATGGGGGAGGGAGACCTAAACCAGCTATTACTTCCAACAAGAGTTGAGGATTAATAAAAGAAATCTTGAAAACTAAAAAAAAAAAAAGCAAATATTGTGAGAAAAAGAAAAGTGGACAAGGGAAGTTTCATACCCTACCCGGCCAAAGCATAAGTGAATTCAATGAATTTAAAACTAATATTAGTGTACTTACATATAAGGAAAAGCAAAGATATGAGAATGTTTTTTGAAACAGTTAAGAACCTGGAGGTTAGATATAGATACTGCAATATATATGTAATAGGATATTTAGAAGAAAAGGAGAGAAAAGATGCAAAGGTAATATAGAAGAAGTAATTATAAGGAATTTTCCAGAATTGTAGGAAAGTGTGAATCCTCAGGTTGGAAGTAAACTGTAATCCACAACTAGATATATTGTAACCAGATGTCAAAATATGAAATATATAAATATAAAAGTTGTTGGAGAAATAAGAAAATTTACTTATAAAAGATTGTCAGTTAAGCCACTAACAGACTTTTCAATAGCAATCATAGATGTCACAGCAGGAAAAATGAATAACCTCAAAGAACAAAAACAGGTAAACAAATTTATTATACCCAGTTGCTTGTCATCTGAGAGTAAGGGCCAAATAAAAACATTTTCAGCTGAGCAAAAGGGATATACATATATTAAAAGATGAATAAGAACATTGACAAAATATATGTGATGCTATGTAAATCCAAAGAGATAATACTAAGTTTGTGCATTAAAGAGGGGGCAACTTTTATTTCCAGCAATTTGGAGGAAACACCCAACTAAAACAACGATAGATGCCAAATTAAATATTTTCAAATATATATATTTAAAGGCACTGATGATCTGACAAGTAAACAAAGTCAAAAGCTAGACATAGGTGGTACTCCAGAGAGGATACTGAAGACTGATACCAGCTTTCTCTTTGGGAGTATTTGCCACACTGGATGAGCTAGAATTTCAGTTATTATGGCCTCATGTGATATGGGGATGGGAGAAAAGTCCAGATGGGGGATGTAAGAGGCTACATCCTCAGTGTAAGGATAAACCAGAAATAACTCTCTCCCTCCCCACACCACTATCCCACACACCCACCCATCCATCTTTTCCTCAGGCACACACTTCACAAGAGACTACAAGAAATAAACCAAGCAAACAAATAAAACCACAAAATGTGACTTGACTTGTTAAGAGCTTTGTGCATGAATGAATGAATGGAGGGGTTATCTTTTACATTATAGTTTATTTTTTGTTATTATTTTCTATTATGTTATGTTAGTCACCCACTATAATTTATAACCATGAGGTTTTAAAGCTCAAATTTACAGTATCTGTGTGTAGTTCCTGAGTGACTCAAGCCAAGAATTTAATTCAAAGTAGTCTTACTGTGTGATTTCACTTACAATAAAGTTTATATATAAAGTTTCGGTTATGCCAGATGAACGAGTTCTAGAGATCTGCTATGCACCATTGTGCCTATAGATAACAATAGTATATGTATAGTTACAAATATGCTGAGAGGGTAGATCTCATGTTAGTGTTTTTACCATAATAACATGAAAATAAATAAAAAATAAAAGAATAAGTGAAAAAATAAAGCAGTCCTTAGCTAGCAATACCCTGAGGCATCTAAAGTATTGAAAATTAACCTTCAAAGTAAGATTCAAAGAATTCCTGTAGATATGTTTTCAAGAAATATGAGACCCTAGTAATGAGAGAGAGAAATGGGAAGAAGGAAGGAAGGGAAGGAGGAGGCAGGGGAGGGAGGAATGGAAAAAGGGAGGGGGCAAAAGAGGGAGGGAGGATGGAAGGAAAAGATGAAATACTCAAGGAAATTAGGTACCATAAGCAAGATAAATAAACCTGAGTATAACTAGACCAGCAGGAATTTCAGATACTGAAATTACCCAACACAGAATATAAAATAAGTGAGTTTAATATCTTTAAAGAAATAAAACAAGGAGATAGAAAAATATGAGTATGATACAAAGCACTATAGAATGACAAGCCAATTGGAAGAACAAAAGACAAGTTCTGAAAAACAAAATATATATTTAATATTTAAATTGTTAAATCCATATATGAGACATAAATATAGTCTGAGAGAATTGGCTTACAAAGCCCCTCACCTGTAAATCCACTTTACCTTTACTTCTACCCCTTCCAGTGAAGCCTCTCCTTACCACCCTGACTGAAATTCCAATCTTCTCCACTCTGGAAACTGCATATCCTTTTTTCTACTTTTATTTTTCTTAGGACTTATCACTTGATGTGTAACATCCTTCCCATAGTTTTTGTTCTGTCTCCAGTTAGGAAGTAAGTTCTACTGGCACGGGGGTTCCTATTCATTTTCTTCACTGAAGTAAACCCAGAACCTAGATGAATGGTTACACACAGAAGGGGCTACATCAATATTTCCTGAATGAGTAGAATGATAATTATGATAGCCAAACAAGTCTGAAAAGTCCTAGGTTTAAACATGTGAGGAAAGTTATGGGATAAAGTAGGAAAAAAAAAATCACCTGAAGTAAAACAAAAAGCAGAATAATGATGAAATAAGTATATGTCCAGCAACCAACTGAGGAAATTTCAGAAAAAGAGGACAAGAAAATTAGAAAGAGGAAAATGATCAGAGGGGGTAACATGAACAGTGATTTGCAAAAGTCTCAGGAGTATTCTAACATAAACTGTGACTATTGATTTAGTTAGACTCATATCCCAACATTGAGAAATCAGAGTAACACCAGGTTCATCACATGTGTTTTCAATGATGAGATATGAACTATTAAGAGAAGAATTAAAAAAATGTCACCTAGAACTGTACTTCCCAGATACCAGTAAATCTATGTTGCATAGAATAGGGATGACTCCAGCTGTAAGTTAAAAATGATTGTCCTTGGGTAGCAGTAATCAAAGGTTGGAAGTGCTAGGATGAATACTGCTGTTTTTAGTCATAAGTAGCTACTTGGGTTGTTTTTTTGTTTTTTTTTGTTGTTGTTATTGTTGTTTTTTAGTTTTTATTTCTTCATTTGAGAGAGAGTGAGAACTATTGGGAAAGAAAGCATGAAGGGGGTGCGGGGGGACAAAGGGAGAGGGGGAGACAGAGGGTTCCATCCCAGGACCCTGGGATCATGACCTGAGCTGAAGATAGATGCTTAACTGACTGTGTCATCTAGGTGCCCAACTATTTGGGTTTTAAAATGTGTATATGAATTAATTTGATACAGAATTAAAATAATAAATATACATTTGATGCTATATTTGATAATGGTTAAGAGGTAAATATATTTTTTTCTTTTTTCAAGAAAACTGGGATCCAGAATGCATGGTCACATCCCTAATCATTTCTAGGTGATGATCTAAAATACTTACAGTGAAGCTACACTTCATTCTGTAAAATTGTTTACAAAATATTTGGTGCCTTTGTGTCATATTGGAAAAATCAGTTTCAAGATATTTGTGTGTTTAGGGCAAATCAACCCTTGTTTCAGATAAATTGAGTAAAGACATGTACACATCCAGTCCACATCAAAGAAAAGTATACCTTCACAAAAAATAAAAATATTTACCCTATTTTGGGTAAAAAATTATGCTATTTTCATCCTCAGTAAATATTTCTTTTCAAAGGGAAAATGTTTATTTTGGAATCAAAGATTTTGACAATAAGGAGGTTTTGAAATTAAAAGTTACCAGGAACAGATTTTGGCCTCCTTTTTTTTTTTTTTAATTTCTTTTCAGTGTTCCAGAAATCATTGCTTATACACCACACCCTGTGCTCCATGCAATACGTGCCCTCCATAATATCCACCACCAGGCTCACCCAACCCTCCCACTCCCCTCCCCTCCAAAACCCTCAGTTTGTTTCTCAGAGTCCACAGTCTCTCACGGTTTGTCTCCCCCTCCGATTTGCCCCAACTCCCTTCTCCTCCCCATCTCCCAGTGTCCTCCGTGTTATTCCTTATGTTCCACAAGTAAGTGAAACCATATGATAATTGACTCTCTCTGCTTGACTTATTTCAGTCAGCATAGTCTCTTCCAGTCCTGTCCATGTTGATACAAAAGTTGGGTATTCATCCTTTCTGAGGGAAGCATAATATGCCATTGTATATATGGACCACATCGGGCACCTGGGTGGCTCAGTGGGTTAAGCCACTGCCTTCGACTCAGGTCATGATCTCAGGGTTCTGGGATCGAGTCTCACATCAGGCTCTCTGCTCAGCAGGGAGCCTGCTTCCCTCTCTCTCTCTCTCTTCCTGCCTCTCCGTCTACTTGTGATCTCTCTCTGTCAAATAAATAAATAAAATCTTTTTTAAAAAAAGATTTATATGGACCACATCTTCTTTATCCATTCATCCATTGAAGGGCATCTTGGTTCTTTCCACAGTCTGATGACTGTGGCCATTGATGCTATAAACACTGGGGTACAGATGGCCCTTCTTTTCACTATATCTGTATCTTTGGGGTAAATACCAAGGAGTGCAATCGCCGGGTCATAGGGTAGCTCTATTTTTAATTTCTTAAGGAATATCCACACTGTTCTCCAAAGTGGCTGCACCAACTTGCATTCCCACCAACAGTGTAAGAGGGTTTCCCTTTCTCCACATCCTCTCCAACACTTGTTGTTTACTGTCTTGTTGATTTTGGCCATTCTAACTGGTGTAAGGTGGTATCTCAATGTGGTTTTTGATTTGAATCTCCCTGATGGCTAACGATGATGAAGATTTTTTCATGTGTCTGTTAACCATTTGTATGTTCTTTGGAGAAGTGTCTGTTCATGTTTTCTGCCCATTTTTTGATGTGATTATCTGTTTTTTGAGTGTTGAGTTTGAGGACTTCTTTTTAGATCTTGGATATCAGCCCTTTGT
>NW_019154085.1:36915130-37368387 GCF_002288905.1 Enhydra lutris kenyoni | reverse complement strand
GATATGGAGAAAGGGAAACCCTCTTACACTGTTGGTGGGAATGCAAGTTGGTGCAGCCACTTTGGAGAACAGTGTGGATATTCCTTAAGAAATTAAAAATAGAGCTACCCTATGACCCGGCGATTGCACTCCTTGGTATTTACCCCAAAGATACAGATATAGTGAAAAGAAGGGCCATCTGTACCCCGGTGTTTATAGCATCAATGGCCACAGTCATCAGACTGTGGAAAGAACCAAGATGCCCTTCAATGGATGAATGGATAAAGAAGATGTGGTCCATATATACAATGGCATATTATGCCTCCCTCAGAAAGGATGAATACCCAACTTTTGTATCAACATGGACAGGACTGGAAGAGACTATGCTGACTGAAATAAGTCAAGCAGAGAGAGTCAATTATCATATGGTTTCACTTACTTGTGGAACATAAGGAATAACACGGAGGACACTGGGAGATGGGGAGGAGAAGGGAGTTGGGGCAAATCGGAGGGGGAGACAAACCGTGAGAGACTGTGGACTCTGAGAAACAAACAGGGTTTTGGAGGGGAGGGGGGTAGGAGGGTTGGGTGAGCCTGGTGGTGGATATTATGGAGGGCACGTATTACATGGAGCACAGGGTGTGGTGTATAAACAATGAATTTTGGAACACTGAAAAAAAATAAAATTTAAAAAAATAAAAAAATAAAGGAAAATATAAAAATCACTGCATCCTCAAAAATATAGATGGGATTTTCTATTTTTTTTTTTTGAGCAAGTGGACTGAGGCATCACAATCACAAAGTTTTGAACTTTATGAAGTCCTAATAATAAAAAAAAATTAACCCCACACTTAGTATCTATAATTGATTTTGATGGGCCTCATAACTGCATGTCAGTGAATATCTCACTTTAAATTCATTTTCTGCTTTTGAAACCTCTGTGTGCAGACATAAAATTTTGTGAAGTAGATAGATTACTCTGTGTTTTTTGTTTTTTCTTTTTTTTTCCTCAAAGATTACATACCTATGACAACCCATTGCATCTGGAGATAAAAATGTGTGAACACCTGCCTCGCTTAAGTTCTTAAGGTGTTTGGTGCTTCATATGTGACTTTCTCAGTGATACGAATCTTTTTAGAGCATACATTTGAATTTTTCCTATGACATTTCTACTGCTACATATATTAATAACTGAGGTTCAGGATACATTATCAGTCTCAGGGAAGGAAGTACTTAATGGCTTAAAATAAGAACAGTTCAATTCAAGAATCTTCTGACAATTTTGATAAATATTTGTTGAGAAGGAAATAATGTTCTTTGTGCTTTTTGAAAAGAGCCACACTGATCAGAAAAAAATAGCATGTTCTTCGAAGAATTAGATAAGGAAAATATAACCCATTCAACTACCTTACCATTTGGAAAAGCCAAAATCACTCTCAGCTCCTATATTATCCATCTTTTGTGTCCCATTTCCTGCTCTTATTGCCCTGAAGGTGTGATTGTCTTCAGAACCTCCCTGTGCTTGATTATTTTGCAATAATAGCCAGATCTGAACGAGTCCTGTGTTTATCACACATACTTCAAGATCAACAGATTGGAGTCTGCCTGGCAGAAAGCTGTTTTTAAAATCTGAGCTTAAAAAATAGATCTTTTACAGGGAATTTATTCTACATACCCAAGAGTTGTTCAAAAAATAGATGTCATTTTGATATAAAAGAATTTTGTTAAAATTTTAAATGCAAACCTCTCTATACATACATGCTTCAGATGGGCTTTTGGATGAAATGTCTGAGGATAAACATGTGAGTGTTTTTCTGTACCACTGCCTTGGCCATATCCATGGGTATTTTTGACTAGCAGATGGGAAACGAATATGAAAGGATATTAATAGGGCCAACATGAAGTAGGTATATGGCTACATCTCAAATTCAAGTCACCATTTTGAATCCTTCATGCTTGCACTTAGAAATGTGCTAAACTTTCCAGAGTGGAATCTTAAGGTCAGACTATTTTTGGGCAGGCTTCATGTGTAGATGATGGTAATTTGTATTAGTAACTACTATTTCAAAAAGGTCTCCAGAGAAACTCTACAAGAAATGTTAATTAACCACCAATACTTGCTCTACAGAGCTGTTCAATCTCACTCAACTAAGATCTCACACAAATACTTAGAGAAAGAAATAGGATTAATAAAGACTTTATATTCATAGCTAGAGATATAGTGGTTTAGCTGCTGCTAATTGGCACTGAGTAATGTGTAAATATCACAGGCTGACACCTTTCATTCACCATATCTTTGCAGAAGTTATTTCCAAAAGTTTTATAAAAATCTCTCTATCCCTGACAAAAAGACCCCCTTTCCAATTCATGACCTTCAAGGAACCAGGTGGTTTTCTATATTTATACAGCTAATGGGAAATATGGTATTCAAGAAAAGGGGCTTTGTTTTTATCAGAGACCCCACTTTGCTTTTATCAGAGACCTCTTTGCAGCTGGTTGAATTTAAGTTGGTAAACACATTCTTAGCCCTATAATATAAAAATTGCACTTTGACTAGAAAGATAGATAAATATTGGGTTTATTTAACTTGAGTTAAAAGTTTTAACTTGGGCTGAAAACATGACATTCACTTTTCCTGGCCAAATAATTAAGTCTAGTCTAGCACCTGATAAATCCCACGGGAGTTTGGGTATACTCCCACACATGCACACAGCTTCAGTTTATACACTTAATTGTTTATGAACTCAAGCTTGATGAAAGTGTTGTGTGTGTGTGTGTTTAAAATCTTTATCTTGTCCCAGAGTAAAGCAATAAGATTTCATCTGTATTATATACTGGCCTCTTTTGTTAGGGTGTTGAACAACAGCCATCGTAAAGTGTCCCACACAGACGGAACCACTGATCTTAGGACTCTAGGAAGGATTCCATCCAATTATATTTTGGAGGTCATCCTCTTTGAATAGAAATATTTAGATTAAAAAGAACATCAATATTTAGGGAAAATAAATCTGAAAATTAAAATAATGACATCTCTGAGAGGGTCTCAGCACAGGAAGCAGAAAAAGAAAATCACTATATATTTTAAAATTTCCATGGGAGCTTAAGTAACTAAGGACTGTATAGCCATGGCTGAGAACATTTTAATAACTTCCTTGGGAAATTGTCTCAGAATATATTAATGCATGCAAGCAGTCCATTTCATTAATGTATAAACTTTTTAAAAAGTTTTTAACCCTAAATGGCATTACCTATCTTTGACAGAAATCTTATTCATGAGACTTGGTTAGAAGTAAATTTTGCTTATTTACAAGGTTCCAACCTTTTAACAAGGAGTAAAGATAACTACCATAGCAGGATTATTTTTAAAAAGTATATTACAAATTACCAAGGTACATTTCTTAAATTTGGAGAACAATTGTTGTGTTGTAAAAAAAAAATTTGCAACCCAAAGGATGACTTCTTCATTTGATTGTATATTTTGACTCATTTTTGAAATTCTAATATCTTATTAAATTAAGCAAGAATTTATTTAACACCTAGGTACTGACATATACAAGAACGTGAATAAATTGTCATCCCAGACATTAAGGTACTTATCAATAGCATGACCTTCCAGATACAAATCAAGTGGGAGCCCCCAGGAACAAAGGGCTCATCTACCGTCCTATTTTGACCACTATGTTGGGACAAGACTAGCTATAAACCTTAGGCTAGGCAAGTGGCTTCTAGATGTCTCATATCCCTTTTTTATAAGGTCAAAGTAACACAGGTTTCTTGTGGGAATCACTTGGCATGAAATACGAAGAGATGCCACAAGTGCCATACAAATGACAGAAATTTTAAAAACTAGTATTATTTATGAAAATTTCTCATCTCCACTCTTAGAGTTCTTGAGACTTTAACAATGTCTTACAAAGTTCTGAGAGATCTATGGAGAACTATTTAGGGCATATTTTTACCACACTCTAAAGTCATAGGTAATATCCGTGAAGAGATCTGTTTTTCTTTCATTTTATATTGATGGAATCAAATTAGTCTATTTTTAAATACATGCTATTGTATTGTAAATTGGCTGGTTCCTTTAAAATGACAGGCATCTGAATTCCTAGCATATACTTCTACTGAAAATCAGGAAAATCAGAGATAAGAAGAAATTTCTGATGAATTTGTCCCTAGGAGTGAGCCAGACAATAGGTGGGGCTGTGGTGAGAGGCCAGACATGGCGGACATGGTTGTTTTGAATGAGACAGATGGGCTTGTAGAGACATAGTGGGTCCTTACAATTAATTTCATGGTATGTAGGTAATATCCAGACCTTAGAAATTAGTGGCTCATGAGCCTAAGCTAGAATTACTAAAAAAAAAAAAAAAGGAAGGGGGGGGGGGTGTAAATAGAGCAGACCAATACCAAAGAAACACGCAAAGATTTGGAAGCTAGAAACTAATTGCAAAAAAACAGGCAGCATGGTCCTCATATTGTGTGTGAACATCTGCAAGCATCTGGGGTGGTAGAGAAGGGTGCCAGACAGAAACATGACAGAAATGGAAGAGCATGGGAGCATGGGAAAATCTAAGAACAGCCTTCTCTAAAAACACCCACTTTGGGAACTCTATTTCAGATGCTTAAAAGAAATAAAGCAACACTTAAATGAGGTATGACTGACATCCAAAAACTCTGCATATTTAATGTATTCAACTTGATGAATTTGGTGATAAGCATACATCCCCGAAACTATCACTGCTTGATAACATAGATATATTTATCACCCCTAAAAGTTGCCCCCATCCCTTTTATTGTATTTAATTTTGTATTTTAAGGGAAAAAGAATTTCTGTTGTGGTGAAATATTTTCTTCACATGAGGTCTATCCCCTTAGCAAAATTTTAAGTTTTCAACACAGTATCATTAATTATAGGCCCTGTGTTGTATGGCTGATTTCCAGAACCGATTCATTCTCATAACTGAAATTTTGTATGCTTTAGCCAATCCCTCTCCATTTTCCTCTCCCCCAAACACCCGTAACTACTGTTCTACTCTCTGGTTCTATGTGCTTGCCTATTTTAGATCGCCCAAAAGGGATACCATGTAATATTTGTCCTTCAGTGTCTCATTTATTTCACTTAGTGTAAGGTCCTTGTCTTTATATGTGTTGTCACAAATCACAGGATTTCCTTCTCAAGTGTATCCTCCATACAAATACTCCCTTCTGGTAATTCATTGTACTCATAAATGGTGACATATTTTACTCTGGGAAGGGATTTTTCCAGGAAATATCCCAATTAAATCCAATGTATCAACTGTTCATTAAATGCATGTGCTTACCATCCCTAAACTTCAAGGAAAAAAAAAAGTGGAGAGATTCTGTGAACAGGTCTTGGCAGTTTTGTTTTGTTTTCTTTTAATCTTCTCCTTGAGGTTGAGTTGAAAGAGATGGTACTAATTTATCTCCTGATACCACCTATAATTAAATCAGCTACTGTTTATTATATGTATTATGAGGATACCCTTCTTGGATATACCATATAGGTTAAAGAGAATACCCCCAAACATTTTTCACTGAGGCATTGGGTGACCATATCTGTGGGACCACAGTACAGCTCTAGATATAAGTATATGACCTCCCAGCCACAGAATTAGATAGAAAAAGAACACTCAGGAAGTGGGCCAGACATAGAACAAATTTTTCTTGGCAGACCTTTGATCAATAGCAAAGGAAACACGTATATAAGCAGCTTGTAGAAATTGCATAGAAGACATATTTTGAGAAGTTTTTGGGGAACAAGTGATGGTACATAACATTATTATGAGATTATATTAACATATTAACAATATTATGTTATTATATTAACAGAAGATGTGTAAAATGTCATTGGTACTCTTATGATTTACCAATGATATTATTTATTGACATTACTCTTTATTGTTTTATTTGAAAGAATGTAAAGACCAGATTTCATAGACTGGCTCCTGCTCTCCATTCCTTCCCCCTACCTTTTTCAGAGAATCCGTCAGTTCTCTTGTGCTGGCGTAGGGGAAGGATCCTAAGGTTAACAGCTGTATAGAGACAACAGCACCATGGAGGTGGCCATCATATTAAAGAACATTCCTCCTCTGGTCTTCTCTGCATTAGCTCAGCTAAGAGACTTTGCGAGCAACATCTGAGGTGGGATCCAATCATTTTTGTCTATGTGACTGTTTCAGAATGATTTTCACAGATATGATGAGTACAATAAGAAAAGAGCCTTCCAATTACTCCCTTGTTCCCTGAAATTTATTTACTCTGGCTGCCAAATATCAATATGGAATTTTGGCTTATAAAATCTGGATAAATATAGAATTCAAGGAAACAGTCCTTTTATCTCTGTCTGATATGTCTTTTTGTCATCATCAAGGCTTTCTGCTGGCCTTGGAAAAGACTGTATGAGTTTTGTACAGGTTTGTCTTAACATGTTTGCGGGTGTGATTTGTAACCACTTTTTAAAATAACAGATATAAATTCCAGTCCAGTCTTTAAAGTTATGCACGTTTGATAAGCAGACTATAAATTAAAATCTCTGATGCTATGTGAAAGAATGAGGCCAGTGGAATGGGAAATAAGAACAGGGTGTCTCTCTCTTCCTAACTAAATCAGGTTCATTAAGAAGAACGTCGCTCTGTGCTCTTCATCAGGCCAGTATTTAAACCTCAATAAAAGAAGTGAACTTGAATCTGATACGTCTGGGCATAATGGGAAACTTCTGGATGAGTTACAACCTTTCTTCAACTTTTATTATTCATGAGGAGGTGATATTTACCGAAGGGTTGATGTTAATTTATTTATCCTCGTATTCTGAGAGGGGCTGTTAGTTACTATACCTCACATTTCGTTCTGAGATATTCAGTGGCCAAATTCAAAGTATAAGTCACTATGAAAAATTCTCATCATGAAAAAGAAATGTACTAGTTTTTGTCAAGGGCAAAACTTTCACTAATTCTGAGACCCAAGGGAAAGTTATCACACATTGCTACTTTCCAAGCAAACGAAATTAATAACTGCTGTTTTCAAACAGAAGGTAAGAGGTAAAATAAAACAATTTTAAAAAGTCTACCCTGAGCTCTATTTTGTGGTTCCCAAACATGAGTGCACAGTGGAACCCCCTGGACAGCTGGTGAAACCATATATTGCCACCCCTGACCTTGGAGTCTGTGGTTCTGAAGGTCTGAGGTACATTTCTAACAAGTTCCCCAGAGATGCTGACGGGGCTGTTGTGGGACCACAGTTGGAGAGCTGCTGCTCTGTGGGGTTTTCTTAGGTCACTCAAGAGAAGTTCCAACACAGCTAATTTTCTTATAAGTTTAATTATCTCGTTTCACTTTAGATGCCTCCTACACAGGGTAGAAATAGCAGTTGGACTTAATGGAAGAGCACCCTAGAGCCTGTCTTCCCTCTGCATCTCTCAGCCAAGGCAAAACTACAAGCAAATACTCATGAGCTTTATTTTCAACCTTCTTAGTAATAGATAAATTAAATAATACATAAGTAAATGAATTCAATAACATTTTTATTGATTTTCTACTAGGTTCTATGCTCATAAGCATACACATTTTTTCAAACCAATGGTGTCGACAAAGTATCCAGGTGGTAAAGTTGGTAGGAAAAACAGGAAGGATGGGAATCAGATAAACTTTACGTGTAGAGAACCACAGCAGTGTTCCTCCTCCCCCCTCCACCCTCTTCTTCCTCTTCCTCCTCTTTCCTTTCCTTTTTTTGTTTGTCATTTTAACTACAGAGTAAAATTCTTCAGATGAAGCAATGTCTATATGTAATCTAAAAATAACCCAGGGAGATTATAGCAAAGAAAATTTGCAATGGTTATCCATCTTAGATCAAAGCTCTTTGTCTGAGTCTTACCAACTGATACATGTGGCTGCAAGTACTTGAAATGTGGCTAGTATGGACCAGTATGTGTTGTAAAGATAAAACACACCCTGGATTCCTGTACCTCCCACCCTCCTCCACCCATTTTGCCCATCTGCTACTCCCCTTTCCTCTGGTGATCATCAATTAGTTCCCTATATTTGCAGGTCTGATTCTGCTTTTTGTTTGTTTATTCATTTATTTTGTTTTATAGATTCCACATGTAAATGAAATAAAATGGTATTTGTCTTTCCCTCTCTGACATTTCACTTAGCATAATACTCTCTGGTCTAGATCCATCTACAGTGCTACAAAATGGCAAGATCTCATACGTTTTATGGTTGTGTAATAGTCCCTTGTATATATATGCCACATTTTCTTTATCCAATGAATAAGCATGGAAATAAAAGGTATAGCATAGGTAATACAGTCAGTGACATAGTCACAGTGACAGAGGTCACAGACAGTAGTCACACTTGTGTGAGCAAAGCATAATGTATAGACATTTTGAATCACTGTGCTATGCACCTGAAACAAATGTAACATTATGTATCAACTATACTCAAATAAAAAAATTAGAATACATAAATAAATACAAAAAATAAATAGAAAGATTTCATAATTAGCAGAAGGTTTTATTGCTAGGTAGTTTTGTGGTAACCTGAAAATAGTAATTACTATTAATGGAATAAAATAAAATGTTTTTTCTTTTCATCTACCAAAATATCATTATTGTAAAATGTTAAACACACTACATCTTTTATGGCATCTTAATTTTAAACAGCCTTTAAATATTAGAAATCAACAAAAATACCTCCAAACTTAAAAAAAATCATTCTGGAAAAAAATGCACTCTAGATTTTGAATACTTTGTATAAAAACAGAAAGAATGCAATGTCTGATTAATAATTGTGCTTTTGTTTTTATTTCATGTTGAAGTGGTAATATTTTAGACACGTTTGTTTAAATAAAATTTATTTCTAAAATTAATTTCACTCGTTTCCTTTTACTTTTTAAAATGTTACTAGAACATTGAAGCACCTGAGTGGCTCAGTTGGTTGAGCCTCTGACTTGATTTTAGCTCAGGTCATGATCTCAGGATCATGAAATCAAGCCCTGCATTGGATTCTGCACTGAGCATGGAGCCTGCTTGAGGTTCTCTTTCTCCCTCTCTCTCTTCCCCACCCTCTTCCCCTTTCACCCTCTCCTGCTCACACTCAAGTTCTCTCCGTCTCTCTCTCTCTCTCTCAAATAAATAAATAAATAAATAAATAAATAACAGTAACTAGAACTCTTAAAATTACTTATATGGCATATATATATATATATATATATCTGTGGGACAGTTCTGATTTAGAGCTTTAGCTCATTCTAACCCATATCAATCCAAAGCTTTTTACTCATTTTGCCAAAAGCCAAGGGCATCTTAGATGGACTGTATCATGGTATCAGCAGGGTTAAGGCCACTGCTGGCTCAAGCCATGACAATATCCAGTGCTTAACTGACAGCTCTTTATCCTCAATGTACTTTCATCTATCAGAGGAAAGAGAGCCAATGTTTCTTGTTTGATCCATTATTTAATAGCTTATTTATTCAAGAAAGTAAATCTTGCATGGAGTTATACTCTCTTCGATGGTTTTTTTCCCTAATATTTTAAAATTATAATCTCACTTAGGTACAGAATTTAAAGTTTTTATTATGCCAAAGGGTACAGTGACAATACTAAAAATCCCTGGGATTTGGGGTAGGGAGGCATGTCATAAGCGAGAAACACTGTCATCTGACTTTTTGCCTACAACTTCGGATGCTAAAGACAATTGGACAATTCCTTTCAAAAAAAATTTTTTTAACATTTTATTTATTTGACAGACAGAGACACATGGTGAGAGAGAACACAAGCAGGGGAAGTGGGAGAGGGAGAAGCAGGCTTCCGACTGAGCAGGGAGCCTCATGTAGGACTGGATCCCAGGATCCTGGGACCATGACCTGAGCCAAAGGCAGACACTTAATGACTGAGCCACCCAGGTGCCCCTCCTTTAAAAATTCTTAGAGAGAATAATTTCTAAAGTTTATATCTACCTAAAATAGGCACCAATTGTCAAGATTTAAAAACCAAAAACATTATCTCTTCTGTAATAGAAAAGGCATAGAAGAAATTTTTCCCCCCATTTCACAAGGAAGTAACCTGCTAATAATAGATAAGAAACCAGGAAAAGTGAATAAATGCAATCCAAGCAATAGGGCATCTAACCTGGGATATCAAGGAGGGGGATTCTGAAATCATGTGATGATGAACATTAGTGTCCAGATGATAGAGAGTAACAATCCACACTGGAACCAAGGGGGAAAGGCTTTGGGACAGAATTCTCCAGGAATAAAGAATTAATTTAAAAATATGATAAAGACAATTTTTGAAACACTGAAAACAAAATATCTATGTATATAAGGTAGATATAAAGGGAGACCTATTGGGGCGCCTGGGTGGCTCAGTGGGTTAAGCCTCTGCCTTCGGCTCAGGTCATGATCCCAGGGTCCTGGGATCGAGCCCCGCATCGGGCTCTCTGCTCAGCAGGAAGCCTGCTTCCCCTCCTCTCTCTCTCTCTCTGCCTGCCTCTCTGCCTACTTGTGATCTCTCTTTCTGTCGAATAAATAAATAAAATATTTAAAAAAAAAGGGAGACCTATTTTAGGGTTTGGAGCATTTATGTCCATAATAGTATAAGGCTTAGCATTATCTGAGGCATCAAAAATAATTTTATGATGCTTGTAGTTTCTTTTTATTTGATTCACTTAATATGGTTAATCTGTGCTCTTCACAGTTTGCATTCAGTAATAATGAACCATAATTCAAAATTGTTTTGATGTCATTGTCTTCTAAATTATTTTAAAACAATGAACTTCACTTTCAAAAAAAGTTACACAACTTCAAGGTAAAGAGTAAGGTGTGCAAACCACTGTAAAGTGAGCTTAAAAAATTTCACCACTCTGAAAATAAACATCTTTCACCTTAAGTGAACATGACTCAATCTCTATGTGTGGAGATAGATGTCAGATGATAGTTAGCATAGGTAGACTTAGATGTATAGATAAAATGCTTTTATTTAAAATGGGGTCATATATATTAAATTTCAAATGTATATTCATTTTTTATTATTTTTCATGAATAAAACCAATGACTGCAGTAGGCACTGAGTTGCTGAACTGGAGATAAATATCTCTTTCTGCTAAGGGTCATTGTTGCCTTAATCATTGATTACTGTTAAGATGGGTCAAGGTTAAAGGACTGAATAGATTGAATGGGGACAATAGATTGTGTGGTGGTTTAGGTGAGAGCCATGATGGTTGGTTCAAAGGTGATATTGGTAGAAATGGAAAGAAAGGTACACATTAGAGATGTATCTGGGACACAGATAAACACCTGCAATATACAGAAGCCAGGAAATCAGTAGCAGTCTAAAGGATGAGTCTGGAGAAAGTCACCTAGGGAGTGACCAGGTTCTTAAAAGGTCAACAGACAACGTGCTAATGAAAAATACGGAAATTGCTGCAGAGAGAGAGGATGCCACCTTGATGTGAACACTGTGGGGAAGATGGAAGTGGAATATTCACAGTGGTTTAGATGTTGAGCTCCAGTGATTTAAGGCAGTTTTGGTAAGCCAAGAGAACTGGTCAGGAGTGAGTAAAGCTTATGATATAAGAGTTTAGGACGCAAAGAAGAGATTCTTGATTAGTATACTATGTTTGATAAGCAAGTTGTTTGTCTAAGTGAGCAACACATTGTCTACAAGAAATTGTTTAGTGGGAATTTTCCAAAGCAAACAGCAGTATTATTTTTTTTTCCTGGGCAAACAACTATTTTGATGACATGGGTAGTTTTATCTAAGTTTTTCCAAGTAATATTGCCAGAGGGTCTCAGTTCTCAAGAGAAAATGTGGAAGGATGAGAAAACATGTAGCTGGAATGAAGCCCACAGTAGCACGGAAGATATGAGATAAAGCCTCAGCAAGAAGGGCACTTGGGTGTCTCAGCTGGTTAAGCATCAGTTTTCAGCTCAGGTCATGATCCCAGCATCCTGGGATCAAGCCCTGCATCAGGCTCCCTGCTCCGTGGAGAGCCTGCTTTTCCCTCTGCCTCTGACTATCACCTCTCCACTTGTGTTCTCTCTCTTTTTCTCTCTCACTGGCTCTTTCTCTATCTCAAATAAATAAAGAAAATCTTAAAAAAAAAAAAAAAGTCCTCAGCAAGAAAACTAACAAAGAGGCAGGACAGAAGTCAGGAGGGTTTAATATCTCGAAGCCAGCGGTAGTGGTTGCTGTCCAGTGTGAAGAGGAAGCTGACAAATTCCCACTGGAGTCAAACATGGAAACCATTGACAATCTGAGGGAGAATGTTTTCAAGGAAGTCAGATTAAATTAAGTTCAGGAATGGGTCCTTGAAGAAGTAGAGGCACTGTTTGAACTCCTGTGAGAATCTAACAGCTTCAAAGTAATCTTTCCACAGATTCTACCTCTCCCTAGTTTTGAACATTTTAATAAATTGAATGTAACTGATGTGACTAATATTCAATGGAAACTAAAAGCATAGAAGATATAAAAAATGTATAAGAACAGTAAGCATTGCTATTTTTATCCACAATAAGAAGGAAATGCTAGGGAAAAAAATTTAGAGGAAAACTGCCAAAAAACAATACACCAGATACTTTTTGTCAAAGACAAAGTATTCCTAGAAACAGATTTGCCAGAAAACATCATCAAGGAATAGGTTTGCCATGAGGGGTCCTGCTGAAGGCATACACCTGAGTCAAACTTCTGTTTGCCAGTGATGCTAACATTTTGAGGCAAACCTGGATGTACATAATAGTGGGTATTAAGCAGAAATATGCATGTTCATTTTGGCTTTTCAAATTTTAAAATTTCCCTTTGATCCTTTCTGTTTCTCCCATGTCACTTGCTCTTTCTTAATGCTATCAGCACTGCAGCATACAGAGGAGGGATTTTTTTTTTTTTTTTAATTTTAGAGAGAGTGTGTGGTGAAGGGCAGAGGGCGAGATCCTCAAGCAGGCTCCCTACTGAGTGCAGAGCCCAACACAGGGCTCAATCTCACCATCCTGAAGTCATGACCTGAGCTGAAACCAAGAGTCAGATGCTCAACCAACTGACTCACCAGGTGCCATAAGCAGGGATCCTTTTGAGAAATGACTTTCCTGTTAAAAGGAAGAGCTCCTCCTTATCCTGTTTCTCAGGAAAGCTGGATCCTTTATTTGCTGCCTTCCAATGCCCTGCATTTCCAATTCTTGCCTGAGTAAATCTGGTCCATGATACTGTCAGCAGGTCATGTAATTTCTGTGTCAGCCCCAGTTCTGTGTTGAGAAAAAAAAATCCTTTCATCAGATGATGCATAATGTCCTTCTATGTTTTATGGAGCTCAATGGCTGGTTTGGGAGATGCGGTTGTAAAGAAATAAATTATGCACAAGTAGACAAATACCACCGCAAACTCACATGACCAGTTCATTCTCTTTATCTCATTATTTGTTATCCTACATCCATATATTTTCTTCCTAAGAAGGGCATATGCTGTAACAGCTTCATTCACCAATATACCCCCTGCAAATTGCCAGGCACAATGTAGGTCTTTAATTAATATTGATTGAATAACTAAAGAGGGATGTGATTAAAGCAGTCAGGGAGAAGGAAGTTGAAGATGAGGAGGGTTTTGTCAGAGTGGGAAGTGGGGCACTCTAGCAAGTATTGCAGGTGCAGTGGTGTGGGAGACCCTGGAGCAAAGGAACAAAGCCCAGGTGTGGTAGGAAGTGCAACTGGAATGCAGAAAACACTTCTTAAGAGAGGCTCTGGGGAATCCCTTTCAAGCTCACTGAGGATGTTGAGTTCTGTTCTTTGTCATTATTGGACTGAGGTGGTCATTCCCTAGCTGATTGTCAGCCAAGATATAGTCTGATTCTACAGGCAGCCATATTCCTTTTCATGTGTACTACTGGCATCTAGACACCTCTCTATGTTCCTGGCATGCAGGCTCCTAAATCTCAGAACCAGTACCAGTGCATCATGTCAAATGTTTATTTCCAATCTCTCTGAGTTTCCCTTCTGCTCGCTCTCTCTCTCTGACTCTAGCTAAAGAAAGTTCTCCACTTTTAAGTGCATATGTAAGTAGAGTGGGTCATCTGGATAAGCCAGGATGATTTCCATGTTAGGTCTGCAAATTTATTAGACCTGTAAAGTCCTGTTTGCCTTATAACATAGCATATTACAAAGTTCTGGAAATTAGGCAATGGGCATTTTTGTGGAGCCAATAATCTGCCTACCATAGACATGATCAAAATTATGAGATATTAATAGAGTCCTTGTCAGTTCACATGGCATTAAGACATTGAGAAGCACTGGAAGGAAGTTAACAGGTGTCCTGGGCATACACACTCAGTGTTAAATACGTATGTTCCATTTTGCAACATTACTAAGTACATTCCATCTTGCAACAAATGAAAGGTGTTCTTGATCTCATTTTTTATTCCCAAAATATTATTTATCTATGTTACTTTATATGTCTAAAACCCATCACTGTTAGCTTGATAATGGATATCACAACCAACTTCCCTATAAAATGTAACTTCACTACTTTCACTACTTCAATGGCTTTGTTATTTTGTTATTTGAGATTCTTAACTTTAAAGAGTAATTTTGAATTGTTCAGTGTTTAATTCTTTAGATTACTATGTGGAAAAATATAATTGGATAATAAATTATAAGCTCAACTCTCTACCACCCTCTTTGGCCTTTAAAATCTGTGACAAACAGTTTCAGAAGAAAAGGTATTAATTCTTCTTTAAATATTTGGTAGAATTCCTCTGGGAAGCCATCCATCCCTGGACTCTTGTTTGTTAGGAGATTTTTGATTACTGCTTCAATTTCCTTGCTGGTTATGGGCCTGTTCAGATTTTCTATTCCTTCCTGTTTCAGTTTTGGTAGTTTATAAGTTTCTAAAAATGCATCCCTTTCTTCCAGATTCCCTAATGTGTTAGCTTGTTGGCATATAGTTGCTCATAATATGTTCTTAAAATTGTTTGTATTTCTCTGGTGTTGGTTGTGATATCTCCTCTTTCACTCATGATTTTATCGATTTTGGTCCTTTCCCTTTTCCTTTTGGTAAGCCTGATCAGAGGCTTAGAAATCTTATTAATTCTTTCTTTTGTTAATCTGTTCTACTATTCTTTTGGTTTCTATTTCATTGATTTCTGTTCCAATCTTTATATTTCTCTTTTCCTGCTGGGTTTAGGCTTTATTTGCTGTTCTTTTTCCAGCTCCTTTAGGAGTAAGAAAAAGGTATTTGAGACTTTTCTTGTTTCTTGAGAAAAGCCTGTATTGTTATAAACTTCCCTGTTAGGACTAGCTTCACTGCATCCCAAAGATTCTGAACTGTTGTGTTTTCATTTTCATTTCGTGCCATAAATTTTTTTTTAAAATTTATTTTCAGCACAACAGTATTCATTGTTTTTGCACCACACCCAGTGCTCTATGTAATCTGTGCCCTCTCCAATACCCACCACCTGGTTCCCCCAACCTCCCACCCCTCACCCCTGCCATAAATTTTTAAAATTCTTCTTTAATTTTCTGGCTGACCCATTCATTCTTTATTAGGATGCTCTTTAACTTCCATGTATTTGTGGAATTCCTTCCAAATTTACTCTTGTGATTGAGTTCAAGTTTTAAAACACTGTGGTCTGAGTACATGGAGGGAAGAATCCCAATCTTTTGATACCAGTCGAGACCTGATTTGTGGCCCAGTATGTGATCTCTTCTGGAAAATGTTCTGTGTGCACTTGAGAAGAATATGTATTCTGTTGCTTTAGGATGAAATGTTCTGAATATATCTATGAAGTCCATCTGGTCCAGTGTGCCATTCAAACCCTTGTTTCCTTGTTGATCTTCTGCTTAGATGATCTGTCTGTTGCTGTAAGTAAGGTGTTAAAATCCTCTACTATTATTGTGTTATTATGAATTAGTTTCTTTAATTTTGTTAGATCTTCTTGTTGGATATGATAATTATGGCTTAATTATGATAATTATCATATGACTTCACTCATATGTGTAATTTAAGAAACAAAACAGAGGATCATAGAGGAAGGGAGGGGAAAATAAGATGAAATCAGAGAGGGAGACAAACCATAAGAGACTCTTAACTATAGGAAAGAACAGGGTTGCTGGAGGGGTGGTGGGTTGGAGGGATGGGGTAACTGGGTAATGGTAATTAAAGAGGGCACATGATGTAATGTCTTGCTTTTTATATGTACTGATGAATAATTGAACTCTACTTCTGCAACTAATGATACATTATATGTTAATTAATTGAATTTAAATAAAATTAAATTAAAAATAAAATAAAAATAAGTTGATGACAAAGATATATAGAAGTAATGAATTATTGACAAAAGCAAGTAATGAATTATTGACGAAAGCAAGGCAAAATCCTGGAAATACATAGCCATGTTCTTCATCCAATACATAAGATGTGTTAGCATTTAATAGGGGTTTTAACCATTGTATTTGAAAGGTAACTAAAGGATGTGGACAAAATCTAGTAACATGGTTTATTCAAAATAATATATCTACACAAGAAAATCCAAATAGGTGATTATCTGGTTACTGCTCCACCTACACATCAAGAAATCTCTTTTGATATGGCCATAGTCAATGAAAATAAAATAGGATGTAAAAATCACCTAATGTCTTCTGCATGTTGGCATCCCTACCTGGAAGGAGAAATGGCAGAATCCCTTATCTGTATGTGTTTTATGCCAATGGTTGGCATGTCATTCATATATTTGTTCCCCTCAAATTATCTGTCCTTCTCCTGTTCTTATTTGTATCTTAAGGAAATACATTTCCCAGACTTTTTTGCTCACTGGTTTTAGGTACATTTAGCCAATGAGAATCATCAGAGGGAGATATAGGGGTAGAAGAAGAGGAAAAGACTCTCTCTGCTTTCTTTGGCATGTTCTTTGTAGCCCTGGATACTTTCTATCATCAGGTAAACTTTTGCCAGGTGATCCTGGCCCCTGGTCACACCACCATCATCTTTATTTCTCCCTCTTTATCATACTTCAGACGATGAAAGAAAGTATAGCCAAGGTGCTAAAATATTCATTATATTCAATTAATTCCATCTAGACAAAGGGTTAAACCAAAGTAAAATTTGTCATTGGTGCCTGTTGTCACTCCAGAATTATCTAAATTATGCTACCTTTATTAATAAAGAAGAATCAGATACATCCTGCTCCTTAGAATATTTTTGATGCCTAGTTTTAGATATTTAATGTGTGGCTTATGGGTTCTCAATAAGTATGACATGAAAAGATATGAAAAGCCAGCACGCTTGACTTTTTAGTTTATTACCATTTCAAATGTTCATACCTTGACCTGGTGCATGCCAACAGAGCATAAATCTTCCATCCGCTTCTCTATGAATAACTAGACTGTCATTTAAAGTCACTTCTATTCACTCAGTCTGTTTAACACAGGGAAAAATCCAGGCAGCTCTTGATTAGCTTTTTTCAGAGTATCCTACAGAAAAAAAAAAAAAAACAACAACAAAAGTGGCACTTGAGAAATCAATGTGTCACCCTCTATTTGATCCCATGGTTTAGCAATATCTATGAGAGACTAACAAAAGGCATGCTGAAAGTCAGCAAAATGTCAAATACCTTTCTTTTTAGCTTGCATTAATTTTTCTTCAACAAATTCTATTAGTCTAAATTGTCTAGTTTGGAAATTATGGCTTGGATACTTAACACATTTCTATGAAAATTCGCATTTATTTATGAAGAGTGTGTGGTATGGAATATGATAAGTTCTCTTTAAAATTACTTACAGACTTGCCTTTAGAGTTAAATATTTTCATTTCATTTTGGATGTCCTGATCCTCAAAGTGTGTTTGAGTTTACTAGGGATTGAGAATAATGAGGTTTCAGTGTCCAGTTTGGGAATGTGTGTTCACTTCTTAAGAGAATCTCCAAAAATCACATTGAACTTGTAAATTCTTGAAGTGAGGACACACACACACACACACACACACACACACACACACTTACAAAAATGAATGTATTAGTTTCCTTTTGCTGTTGTAACAAATTACCATAAACTTAATGGCTTAAAATTTATTATATTGTCATTCTGGAAGTCAGAAGCTGCAATTAGTTGCACAGGGCAAGGTGCTGGCAGGGCTGTGTATTTTCCTGGAACCCTCTAGGGGAAAATACTTTTTTTTTTGCCTTTCCCAGCCTCTAGAATGTACCAGCATTCCTTGGTGCATAGCCTCCTTTCATATTCAAAGCCTGCAATGGTCATTCAGTCTTTCTCACATTGCATCACTCTTATACGACTCTTCTGCCTCTCTCTTCCATCTTTCAAGGACACTTATGATTACGTTAGGCTCAAGGGAAAATCTAGGATATTCTCTTTAATCTTAAAATCAGCTGATTAGAAACTTTATGTCCATCTGTAACTTTAATTCCCCTTTGCCATGTATCATGACATATTCACAGGATACATCCTTCTGCCTATCTCAGTGGGCAACCATCAGGTATTCCCAAATTAGCAGCTCAGCATTTGTTGTATAGTTTTTTTTTTTTTCTTGGTCAATTCCTTTATCAAGATATAATAATCTGATATTTCTAGATTTAGAAATATATTTTAAGATCTATCACAAGATAAGACTTTTTTTTTTTTTTGACAGAGAGAGAAAGAGAGAGCAAAAGCAAGGAGAGAGGCAGAGGGAGAGGAAGAAGCAGGCTCCCTGCAGAGCAGGGGAAGCCTGACATGGGACTTGATCCCAGGACTCCAGGATCATGACCTGAGCTGAAGGCAGTGGCTCAACCCACTGAGCCACCCAGGTGCCCCAAGATAAGACTATTTTAGACAAAAATATTTTTTTCAAGTGGTCATAGGTACACTCTTTTATGTTACTAACAAACTGTCTGAGAGTGGCCAAAAATTATTATTATATATTTTCATCTCTAATACATTATTCATTTCCTAGGTAAGAATCATTCTAGGTAAGTTTAACTTAAGAGGTTAAACTGTATGACTTTCAGACTTGAATATTCCTTTTTCCCTTTTTTCTTTTTTTTTTAAGATTTTTAAATTTACTTATTTGACAGAGAGGACAAGAGAGCACAAGCAGGGGTAGCAGCAGACAGAGGGAGAGGAAGATGTAGGCTCCCTGCTGAGCAAGCAACCCAATGCAGGGCTTGATCCCAGGACCCCAGGATGATGACCTGAGCCAAAGGCAGATGCTTAACTGGCTGAGCCACTCAGGTGCCCTGCACTTTAATTATATCTAAATACCTGGTTTCTATTTTTAAGTGAACTCAACAATCTTTTCCTGCCTAAGTAATTTGAAGGATGAAAATACACTTTTGTATTAATGATGTCTTTCTATAATAATTTTCCAAAACCAAATGTAAAAGAAAAAATGCAAATTATTAGAAAAAAAAAACAAAAAAATCAGAACTGAGTCCTATTATGTGGTAAAGGTTTTAAAAAGCTATTAAAAATGTGGGGCACCTGGGTGGCTCAGTGGGTTAGGCCGCTGCCTTCGGCTCAGGTCATGATCTCAGAGTCCTGGGATCGAGCCCCGCGTCGGGCTCTCTGCTCAGCGGGGAGCCTGCTTCCTCCTCTCTCTCTGCCTGCCTCTCTGCCTGTTTGTGATCTCTCTGTCAAATAAATAAATAAAATCTTTAAAAAAAAAGCTATTAAAATGCAATACCATAAAAACATAGTAGAAACAACACCAAACATATCGCTGTAGCAATCAATGGAAACATTCTAAATTCACCCACTAAAAGAGTTTCAAATTAGGGACGCCTAGGTGGCTCAGTCTGTTAAGCATCAGATACTTGATTTCAGCTCTGATCCTTATCTTAGGATTGTGAGATCAAGCTCTAAGTCAAGTTCCATGCTGGATTGTGGAGTCTAAGATTCTCTCTTCTCCCTCTGCCCTCCCTCCACCCCTCTCTCCCTCTCTAAAAAAAAAAAAGAAAAAGGAAAAAAGAAAAGAAAGAAAAAAAAATACTTTCAAATTAGAGCAAAAGTCAAAATTTAATGAAAAACTGAATGCAAGAGACACAGCATAGAAATCAATTCATGATGATGGAAAATAAAATGTTGAACAAAGGTACAGATCATAAAAGCCTGTGGTTATGTTGTGATACCTGACAATGCAGAATTCAAGGGGAAAAAAATCATTAAACAAGGCAGGAAAGAGTTACATAAAACAAGGGGTCTGAAATGAAGGCCAGAATTCACAAATACCTACATATCAAGGGAGGGATCAGGGACCAAAAGAGAAGAATGGAAAGTGCTTCTAAATAGAATATTCTCCCCTTTGTTGGTGTCCTCTCTCTCTTGCTCTGCTTTGTCCTCTGTGTTTGGTTTCTGAGAGCCTGGTTGTGCCCATGGGTGGGAGAGGGGCCAGTTTTATCTCCTTTCTGGCTCAGTTTCTGAACATGAATCTTCCACAGTGACTCAACAGAATGATTCCCCCATACAGAGTCCACTGTGTCAGCTCATGACCTAGATTCCCAAACATGTATAGACCTCAGAACAAACGGAGACTGATAGAATACGATGGAAAACCTCAATTATTATGTTCAGTTTGCTTTGATTTGTATTTAGTGCTATGTTATTCCATTCATACTTTTAATACAGATTATGCTAATTTCAAAATAATGTTGACCTTTATAACTGAAGTTTAAGAACATAAAAAAATATTTTTAAAAACCTACATCTGTCTATCTGCTTTGTTGGACTCTGTCTTAGTTTCCATCCTTGAGATCTTCAATATACATCAACAAGGAATTTGAGTCAAGATTGTAAATTGCTCCTTAATAGTCTATAGCAAGAGTGGCCATGTTCCTTTATTTTTCTAAATTAAAGAAAAAAATCCCTATTTGCCAAGGTTGATGAGAATGCTACTGCCATATGTTCTTTGGGGATTCCCCACCCTCCTTCTAGTACAGAAAAGTGACACTGGACAAGGGGTGTGAATAAAAAATGATTTTATTCCTATAATATCACCAGCAATAGAGACAAGAATACAGACCAACTCTAGATTCCCAACTCTACTAAAACAAAGAAACAGAGAGTTTTTAAGAGCTGAGGTAGAGGTGTGGGGTGTGGTGGTCTTAAGCCACCTGTGTTTGCTAATTGGCTTTAGCCCAAGGAAAAGTAAACTATACTCCTATTCATAAGACAGGAGGTAGAATTACATCTTGGAGCCAGGTTCCCACTGAATTAGGTTCTAATCCTCCCACAGAGACTGGGAGAGAAGAGCATTCTCTTCCCACATGATTACATTTCTTTCTTTCCTTCTTTCTTTCTTTCTTCCTTCCTTCCTTCCTTCCTTCCTTCCTTCCTTTTTCTTTCTTTCTTTCTTTCTTTCTTTCTCTCTCTCTCTCTCTCTCTCTTTCTTTCTTTTTAATATAGAAAGAACATGAGCAGATGAGGAACAGTGGGAGAAGGAGGGGAAGAACTTTTAGTAGTTTGCATGTGTAGCATGGAGCCCAGTACGGGACTCAATCTCAGGACCCTGAGGTCATGACCTGAGCCAAAACCAAGAGTAGGAGGCTTAACCCACTGCCCCACCCAGGTGCCCCCAAATAATTACATTTCAAAGTGATGGCTCCTAAATCCTTGAGAAACACAATCAAGGATTGTAAAATTGGCAAAAGTCTTTTAAAAATTTTTAAACTAAAAGGAATATACATGTCAAAGAGACAAAGAATTTAACAATCACAATTTCTCTAAGGTAAATGCCATAAGAGAGGGAGGTACCTCTGTGCTTAGGCCCTCTGGCTTCTGGAAGGGCTGAGATGTGGTTGAGGTGGGGACCTATGGAGTCCTGCAGTGCTCAGGTCCTGTGCCAGATCCTATAAGACATCAGAGCAGCCCAGAGCTCTGTGGCTTCTCTGCCCTTCTGGTGAGAAGGGAGTTACTTCATCCTTCCTTTACTGGCTGGCAGGTATAAAGCAGCAGAAAGAAGAGGTCACTCATTAATTTCTCAAGAGTTTCTGTGTTACAAAACATAGGATATAAACAAATACTGAACAGGTGACTTGCAGATGGACACAAAGAGGTCCTGGAAGACCTCGGACAGCAAATCTCATCACTGTTTGACCCCTTCAGGTTGTCAACATGAATATGAAAGTGTAGAAGACAAGTGCTTGTACTTATAGGCTTCCAAGAGTCTGCCGAAATCTTCGTGAAGTTTCTGAGGAGGAGCAGTAATTCTTTACTTGCCCTGGCTTCTGAAGGAGGGCAGAACATGTCATCCCAAAATAGGGCTCTTTGGCATGTCAAAAAGAAAAGGACAGGCCTCAAACAGAGTCCCTCATGCTAGGCCTATCAAACTAGGGCTTAACACCTAATCTAATTGCAGATTCAACCTCCCCCAAGAAATATAGCTTACTGGTTAGCAGGTTATCTGTCCTATGGGCCCTATTCAGTCCACTTTCCCCAAAGGAAGAGGAGATAATCCACTTAATGAGACTTCTTGTTCTTTTCCTAAGGGAGGCAGACCTTTCCTGGAACAATCCTTCCCTTTTCTTTTGCTGGTAACTTCCTTGCCCCACTCTCTTTCCTATAAAAATCTTCCATTTTGTAGAACTCAGATTCCTTTACACTCTCTGGATGGGATTCTGTCCAATTCATGAATTGCTTAATAAAACCAATTAGATCTTCACACTGGCTGAGTATTTATTCTTTTACAGGCATAAGGATTATTTTGGGTTGGTTATTTTTATTTTTTTAAAGATTTAATTATTTATTTGAGAGAGAGAGTTTACATGAGCAAGGGGAGGGGCAGAGGAAGAAGGAAAGAGAGACTCTCCAACAGACTCCTTGCTGAATGCAGAGCCTGACCCAGGGCTCAATCCCAGGACCCTGAGGTTATGGCTTGAGCTGAAACCAAGAGTCTAAAATTTAACAGGCTGAACCACCCAGGTGCCCGCAGGCTAATCATTTTAAAGAAAGAGTAGAGTAGATGGAGGAAAGCTCTGGAAACCTTAAAGAAGTTACCCTTTTGTAAGAGACATTTACATTTACAAGGGAAATCTCCATTTGTAAGGGTGCCTCCCTTGATGTCTAGGAAGAGGAGGATGACTGTATCTCTAGAAACTTTTAGAATGGTGAAGGCAGAGTCTTAAATCCTTATATTCATTTACTGTACTTTTCCTGAAGATCTCCCATACCTGGTTTCCCTAACCCCAACATGATGTTATTAGCGGAAGATGATATTTAAAGTGGTGGCGTGGGTCATCTCGGGGGGTCACTCAGTTTTCCTTAAATAATGCCCATGAATATAGGAGTTATGCATGTTATTAAATTATTTGTTTTTATCTGGTTGATCTGTCTTTTATTACAAGGGTGTCTCAGCCAAGGGCTGGAGGGTGGAGGGAAAATTCCTTTTCTCCCCTCCCTGCCACCTCAGTAGTCAGCACCTCCATTGTCCTCTCCAAGGCAGTGAGCCACCCACTCTCGGTTTAGTCCATGATGGTCACTGTGTTTCCACATTCCTGAGAAGCCCTCTGCTGGGTTACTCCTGTTGTCTGTGGAACAAGAGCAGTCTTGAGGAGAAATACCCATGAATTCTCCTCTTCAGGGCTCCAGTGGATAAAATTAACTTCTCTGTGACCTTCCATTTTGCTGGACTATTTTTCTCTTATTCAGTGTCCTTCCTGGTCTTAGACTTTGGTAGACTCTACAGTTTGCATTTCGTAGTAAACATCAATTTTCAATGTGATTGTAGTCCAATTCTTTCTATTTATCAAGTAAGGGAAAAAATGCCCAGCTGGTTGTCACGAAGCTACACCAAGGTTCACTGTCCATTAAAAGAGGAGAAACTTGGATTTCCTCCCTTGGCTGCATGAAAACCAGCAAACTTCAGACCATCCAAAGGGAAGAAGTCACTGTTTTTCTGAAGCAAGGCTTTTACAGGCTAGCTTCCATTCTTTTTCTTTTTTGGTTTTTTTTTTTTTAATTTAAATTCAATTAAATTCTTTCTGATTGTACCATAACACTCTCTTTCATATAAACAACACCTCATTTTTAGTCAGAAAAGCAAATGTAAAGTACACAAGAGGTTCAAAAAAACATTTTTGAAATAAAATTTGATAAAGCTTTTTATTATTATTTTTTGTTTGTTTAGAATTCAAGTGAGGAAATGAATGCACCATTTAAATATTATATTTCTCCCACCAGCCACAAGCTAGTCAACATGTTTGTACCTTTCACAGACTTCAAACTGCACAGTATTTTTAGAGCAGGTGAAGGCTAAAAGGAGAAAGACAAGTTTCTCCCACTGGCAGATGACAATTTTGATTACCATGATCTCCTAAATTATGTGCTCTGCATACTAAATATTTTTATTATTGTTTAAGTTAATTGAGAGTCAGTTTGCAATTTTAAATCTATGTTCTAAAGCAGATGAATAGTTTTCAATTAGTTTGATGGCAGGATGAAGGAGGGTATTTTTAAAATTATTTTAATTATAACACACTGCATATTCATGGTCCATATTGACTTAATCTCTTCATTTAATTGTGGCTTAATTGCTGAATTAGTATGTCCCTCAGCTTAAAAGGCAGGGACCAGATCTTGTTGGTGTTGGTTAATGAATATTAGCGCTTGGTTATGCTTTTTATATATTTTACTTGGTAGTGATTAGGAAGCCAAGGTGAAGGAGGCCAACAGACCAACATGACTGTAAACAAAATGGATTAGAAGGTGTTACTGGGGTCAGCAGTTCTGGGTGGAACTTGATAGTGGCCTTGGAATTTTTCAACCTAAAAGCATCTAACCACCAATGCCACAAGACAAGACAGCATGGTGACACAGGATAGCACAGTGGCCCTCTGGTGGCTCCCCAGAAAGTCAAATGGGGTTTCCTATATTTAATTGCACTGAGGTAGCTTCACAAAAATATAAGGAAGAAAATCATAGCTGGAGAGTGTGTGTCTAGAAGTACTACACACATCCCTGGATGGTTCACATTTTCTTAAAAAGATAAACAGGAAAATTCTTTGATATAAAGCCTCAGTGATTCATGAAGAAACATGTTCTGTCGATTGTCTTCTGAATAAAAAGTCATACATATTTATCATTGGAGATTTGGAAAAATGAATATATATTTGTATATATTTATTAAATATAACAATTAAAACCTCACCAAAGCCTAAAATACTGTAAAGATTTGGGACTTTGTTCATCTTTTTTTTTCTTAGATCATCTCTGGTATGAATTTCTCCTGATAGCAGAGATACATATTGCACCACATTTCTTTTTTTATTTTTTTACAGAACCTGTAGCCAACCTGAGGTCTTATCCCCCAAACTGAGAAGTTTCCTTTAGGAAACCTCAAAGACACAGCTGTAGAGGGCCTTTTCCCTCCATTCTCTCTCTGCTCCTTATGACCACTCCCAAATCATACTCTCTCTACCCTTCTTAGAAGCTCTTAACCTCAGGCTGTCAGCCTTACCAGGCTCGTAGCTTCCTTATAACTACCCTACTGACCTGAGTTGGCTTTCCCTCCATTTCATGTAATTGACCCTCCTCTCCTTTCATCCACCTCCTCTCTTCTAAGAAGCTTGGACCTTTTGCTTCCCAGTCTCTTACTCCTATATTCATACCCCAGAAGCCTTGCCAGTACCAATCCTGCAGCTGCTCTGTGACCACACCCCTCCTTCCCAATTCAATCCTTCTGGTACCTCAACGTCAATAAGTCTTAGCTCCCCACGGGACCCTGTGAGCCATTGGTCCCTTCACCTTTCCATGGTCCTTCACTCCTATTATGTCATACTCTTTGATTTAGCCTAAATCCCATCCACATGCCTATTTGCTCACTTATGTCTTCCTTCCTTCAACAAATATTTATCCCTCTATTAAATGGCTATGTGGAGCGAAGATAGACTGTGGGAGGAAAAGTAGAGCAAAGAACTAGTCTAGGGGCTAAGGATATATCAATGAAATATAAATATCCCTGTTCTTGATTGAGCTTGCATTCAAAAAACAAATAAAAAGGATAAATACGACAAAACCAAAACTACATACTCAGGTGGTAGTGTCTAATGGGAAAAATGAGGCAGAGATGCAGAGTGTCAGGAGGGGTGGACGTTAGAGAGGCCAGGAAATGCCTTGGCAACTTGCAGCATTTGAGTGAAGAATACTTGGAGGAGAAGGGAGAGGATGGAGTCCCCACAGGGTATCAGGCCCTGGCTAAGGAGCAGGCCTAGTATTTACATCATGGAGGCATGGTGTTTGCAGTTAACACAGCAAGATAAAGAGCAGCTGGGGAGGAAGATATAGTCCCTCAAGGGTGAGGCAGAAATGATGCAGAGTCCATTTTTATAGTCATGACCTTGAATTCACGCTCCATTCCCTGCCTCTCTTTCTCACTATCCTACTCACTTGAGTCGACCATAACTTCACTTAAACACAACTGGTCTACACTGCTTGCTGTTGTGCATCTGAGTTCCACCACAGTAATATAATCCACCGTAGTGACTGGCTCATCTTAACTTCATGATAACTCACCTCACATGAGTTCTTAATGCCGTCAATGCCTCCCTCCCCTCCACACACACTACCACATCCACACGCACACATACCACAGCCCTCACCACACAAACACACATACCACACACCACACATGAACATACAATAATTCCCACACACACTACAGCTCATGCACACATGGCACATACCACACGCCTCACCACACAAACACACATACCATATATCACACATGAACATACAATAATTCCCACACACTACAGCTCATGCACACATGGTACATACCACATGCCTCACCACACAAACACATGTATATAATAAACACCACACATAAACATACCATACCATACACCACAAACACACACACACACAAACACACATATACATACTTAGTTTCCTTAGCTCATTCACTTTGCCATGCTCAGAGGACATTCAATACATTTTATCTTCTTCTTGGGCAGTAAAAGTAGAATGCCAGGCCTAAATGTTCATGAGCAGGTAGATGTGGTGGTTGGTACCTATGGAATTTTTCCTCAGATTTCTTCACTTTTTTCAATCCACTAAAAAGCTAGGTTGTCATCTGAGGACAAACAGGAGAGGAGAAGAGGGAGTAGAGGTGACTGACCACAGAAGCTACATTGCTATAACTTGTAAATTCCTGTAAATTAAAAAAAAAAAAAAGATTTTTCTCTTTTCTACAGGAAAAGAGCATGATTGCTTACCAGAAAGCACCCAGCTATTAGTGACAGAATGTTCTTTAGCCCCCAGGGTTTGTAGGGGAGGAAATAAACACCTTCCACTAATTCCAGATGAGTCAACTTCCCCAGAAGAAATGGTGGGATAAGGGAGCCCACGTGGAGGCTTTTCCCAGGGACTTTTGATTCAGTCCCCCCCACTGCCCCGGGTGGTAATGTGGTTCCCTCACTTCAAACTGCATGAGTGTAAGCAAGTCATATCCCCCTCTGAGATCCAAGATTTTCATCTAAGAAATGGGAATAATCTCAGATGGTTTTTTGTAATGATTAAGTAACAGAGCATCTGTTACCAAAAGTAGCATATTTTTGATAACAGCATTGAGCAGGAACACGTTCCTCAAAGGACAGACTCACAGTGGCAATTAAAAAAAAAACAAATGTCAACTGAGATTTTGACAACTCAGCCTCTGCTTGAAGTCTCCATTTGCCTGATGGCAGAAAATACAACTTTCATTAGCTCAGTTGTAAACTCATCCATTTTGAGCTCCAGGAGTTTCCCCTTCTTCGCCTTCTCCCTGGAGGGAGGACTTAATTCTACAGATTCATCGGCATTAGGGAGCACTCCAGCCTGTTCACACTGGCCACATCTGCTATGTATCCACTTCTGGTCCATAGGAGCCTCTCTCCGGGTCTGTCCACTCTGCAGTCCCCTGGCCCATACGCTCCTTTGAGGAATTCTCTAGCCAAAAATCTTGGTACTTGCTTCTCTTCCCTGTAAATCTCCAGCATGTCCTGTCAACTGTGCCTTCAGAACAATGCTCCAAAGAAATCTGCATTTTACACAGCTCCCCACACTCACCCTGCTGCAGGTCCCTAGATTTGGACAGTGGCCTCCTGGTGGTGCTGCTGCCTTCATTCCCCCTTCATCCCTTTCCAATTCACTATGGTGCAGCCTAGTCATCTTTAAAATATATAAATTAAGCATATTATTCTCCTATCTAAGACCTTCTACTTTCTTCCTATTTCATCTAATATAAAATATGATCTTTCCCTGGTATCAAGCCATGACCTGGATCCTCTTTATCTCTCTGACTCCATATGTATCAGTCAACTTGTCATGCATGTTACCCTCTTTAAAAAACAAAACACCGGGGCGCCTGGGTGGCTCAGTGGGTTAAAGCCTCTGCCTTCCGCTCGGGTCGTGATCCCAGGGTCCTGGGATCGAGTCCCGCATCGGGCTCTCTGCTCAGTGGGGAGCCTGCTTCCTCCTCTCTCTGCCTGCCTCTCTGACTACTTGTGATCTCTGTCTGTCAAATAAATGAATAAAATCTTTAAAAAACAAAAACAAAAACAAAAAAACACCGAGGTGCCTGGGTGGCTCCATCCATTAAACGTCTGACTCTTGGTTTTGGCTTAGGTCATGATCTCTGGCTTCTGGGATCAAGCCCTGAATCTCGCTCCATGCTCAGTGGGAGTCTGCTTGTCTCCTTGCCTCTCTGTCCCTTCCCCAACTCACACTCTCCCTTTCTAAAATAAATAAATAAATCTTTAAAAAAAAAAAACACATTATTGAGGTATGGCTGACATACAAAAAGCTCTACATATATACTGTACACAACTTGATGAGTGTGCAACTAAGTTACATTTGTGACACCATCACTACTATCAAATCCATAGACATATCCAACACTCCCCAAAGTTTCCTTTAGTATTACTATATTTACCTGTGTGTTGAGAATACTTGGCATGAGATCTACCCTCTTAGCAAACTTTAAGTATATAATACAGTACTGTTAGCTATAGGATCTATCCTGCATACTAGATCTCCAAAATTATTTATCTTGTACAACTGAAATTTTGTACCCTTTTACCATCACCTCCCCATTTCTCCTCCCCCTACTCCATCCTAACCACCATTCTAATCTCTGTTTCAATGTGTTTGACTATTTTAGATTTCATGTGTGACATAATACAATATTTTTCTTACAGTGTCTGACATATTTCACTTAACACAATGACCTCCCTGTCCATCCACATTGTCACAAATGATGGGATTTTCTCCTTTTGTAAGGTTGAATAATATTCCATTATATGTATGTACCACATGTTCTATATCCAGTCACTATGGGCACATAGGTTGTTTCCATATCTTGGCTAGTCTAAATAATGGTGTGATAAACGTGAAAATATAGATATGTCTTTGAGATCCTTATTTCAATTCCTTAGGATAAATACCAAAAAGTAGGGTTCCTGGATCATGTGATGGTTCTATTTTTAATTTTTTGAGAAACCTCCACACTGTTTTCCATAATGGCTGTGCTAATTTATATTCCCACCAACAGTACACAGGGTTCACTTTTCTCCATAGTCCCATCATCACCTATCTTTTGTTTTTTATTTTATTTATTCTTCATCTTTTGTTTTCTATAACTAATAAATATCCTAGCAAGTGTGAGATGGTATGTTTCTGTGGTTTTGATTTGCATTTCCCTCTCATTTATGATTCTAAGCACCTTTCCATATACCTATTGGCCATTCGTACATCTTCTGTGGAGAAATATCTCTTCATTGTTCTCAATACATTAAGCTTTCCCATAACTTAAGAGCCATACATGACCGTTCTCTCAGAGAGGAAGACTCAAGCCAGTATGCAAAGCTGCATTTCCTGCCAGATTTCTATTCAGGGTTGTTCATTCAGCCCTTAGCCTGAACATCACCTTTCAGAAAGGCTTCCCTTGACTCTCTAGTCTAAGAAAGGCAGTCACATACCTTCCATCTCATCCCAGCATTTAATTCTCTGTACATATTTTCTTGTTTTTTGATGGTCACATGTTTAGTTCATCTCACTTAACCACAATGTGTGCTATATAGTTAAGTGCTGGGACATTTTCCCATCACATGAACAATGTCTCTTTCTAGCTAGGTGTTTAATTAACATGTTCATAGGTATATGAATGAATGAATTTCCCTCCAGATAAGCACTGTGAAATTAACCAACTATAAGTAGTATATATGTGGAACATTCGGTTGACTATAATTAATAAAATAATTTGTAGAGTTTTTGTCACTTTGACAAGGAGTAGTGTTATCTCAGTTTAATGTGCATTGCTTTTATTAATGGCTTAATTTTGCCTGCACTTTGTTATTTCTGTGTACTCTTTTGTGAATTACCTATTTTTCCCTTTGATAATTGTTTTACCATGATGCCAATTATTTTTGTTATATTTATACGCTAAGCCTATAAGTCATTTCCTTTATTTGTAAATTTTTTATTAAGTTATCATAATTGTCTTAATGTCTTAATGATGTTTGACATAGAATTTTGATATTTTATAGATTTTTAAGTCCATCTTTTCTTTATAATGTTGGCTTATTCCTTTAATAGGTACACAATGATTTTGAAAAAGTTACATATTTCTAATGTCTTTCTTCCCATAAGAAATCTGGTTTATCTCTTCATTTATTCAAACCTTTCTCAGTTGTCCCTCCAAAGTGTTTTTTAGTTTGATTCACATAGAGGTTCCACATTTATTTTTTGCACATTACTTGATTCCCATTCCCAACATTTTGAGGTTAATACCCTGGAATTAAAAAAAAAACAGCTTATGATTTGTCCCCCTCCCCAGTGATAGGAAACAAACTGAGGGTTGCTGGGGGGTGTGGGGGGGATAGGGTGGCTGTGTGATGGACATTGGGGAGGGTATGTGCTATGGTGAGTGCTGTGAATTGTGTAAGACTGACGATTCACAGACCTGTACCCCTGAAGCAAATAATACATGATATGTTAACTTAAAACAAAAAAAACAGCTTTATACAAAGCAACTCTTGGGAATAGTGAGAGAATAAAACTTAAAGAGATCTTATTATTAAGACATTTTATAAAATCTTAGAATATGAGGCATCTTCAAGGCAAATACGTATGTGCAATTATAAAACATTACTATGAAAAGAAAGCTGCCCTGTAGATAATAATTCTATGCAGGCTTTTGAACAGATTCCCTAAAATGCTCTTCAGGAAATGCCACCAAGAGTTGTGTGACAGGGCCATGCATTTACCCTGACTTGAAGCTGATCTCCTTCTAAGCACAAGGGGCATAATCTGGTCCTACGGGCATTGTGGGGATGAAGCAAGGTAACACCCACTAAGCAAGTTGTATGGGAACAGAGTAAGCACTCAATGAATGTCAGTTCTTAATATGAGGAAGCTTCTCTGGCATGTAAATAAGACAAAAAATTAGAATATTGGAGAACAATTTTCCTTAGTAGTAATCTTTTCTCCTCTTCAACTTTACTTTGTAAAATGATTACATTTTAAAGAATGCCTCTTTTTAAGATAGTTTATTATTGTGGTAGTATCCCGGGGCTGCAATGACAAATGACTACAAACCTGGTGGCTTCAAACAACAAAATTAAAATCAGTGTCACTGGCCTGAATTAAGGTACAGCAGGACCATGCACGAGCCCCTGGAGGATGTAGGGCAGAATTTGTTCTTGCCTCCCTCAGCTTCTGGTGGCTGCTGGCATTCCTTAGTTTGTGGCCCTATTAGTCCAGTCATTAAGGCTAGCATCTGTGAGTCTCCCTCTGCTCCATGTTCACATTTCCTTCTGTATGTGTGTTTGTGTATATGTGTGTGTGTGTGACCAATCTCCCTCCAGCCTCTACTGCTAAGGAGACCTGTGATTATATTCAGGGCCCGCCGGGCAAACCAATATAATCTCCCAATGTCAAGATCCTTAGCTCAATCACAACTTCAGACTTTGCTCTACAAGGTAACATTCCAGAGGTTCAGACTGTCTATTTTGGGAGCCATTACTCAGCCTATTGCAATCACGTTCTGCTAATTTCATGATCAACTTAAATGCAAATTGGAAAGGTTTTTGCTGAAAATAGAATTTCTTTCACAGGTTATATGTTTTCATCATTTCAAATAAACCCTTCTAATGCTTGAAGAAATGACCACACAACTCTGTTGTTCTGGTCATTTCCCAGGGGCGTGGGGCTGGAATGAGGGTATTGAAGGTGCCCAGGCAGAGGGGTGTTGTGCTCAACGGAAATCAAACATTGATACCACAGGAGTTGATGTTTTTAAATTTTGTTCAGGTCCGGAGCCTCTGGAGTGATCTATTCAGAACCTCAGAAACACAGCATAATAAAGTCGGCAGAAGAGAGACACAGAGTGAAGGGTGGCTGATGTCCAAGTGTTAGTCCTAGATTTATGATTATTCTGCCACCCAAGCAGCAAACTTAATAGAAGGTACAGAAAAACAACACAAAAATGTCTCTTGCAGATTTCCTTTGTGATGATGAAAACAGTAGAACAACATAAGCTTACGTACAGTTACATCTCTCCTGGAGGTGCGGACAACTGACGGTGGACTGTGAGGCAGGGGAGGCACACTGCCAACCAACTTTGGTGTGTATTTCATGTCCACCGAGGGGCACTTGCATGGGTTATCCAAGAAAAGCAAGGGTTCCAAGGTCGTAGGAGGTAAAGCAACCCTTGAAAGAGAGACATGGAGAGAGAAGACCGATTTTTAAATTTTTCCCAAGAGAGGGATAAATAATAGTAAGGATGATAATCAGACCATGGCCTTCTTGCACACAACACTCTTAACTATGGGACTGGGTGACTAAGGAGAGCCTCTGGCTCTCAAGAAGCAGCAAGAGACTGCTGCAGCAAGCGGCCCGACCTCTCCTCAGAGGTGAAGAGGACTTGTTTGAGGGGATGCCGAGTGTCCAGGGACCAAAGAACATGGGACAACTTGGTGCACAACATGGGACCATAGCCTTGGATATAGGGCAAACCCTCCCACCACTTTTCACATCTTGAAATTCTCATACAGTGTTGGGGAAAGGAAGGCATCTCCCCATACCAAACGTGATTGGGATAGAACAATTTCCTAATCTTGGTGAGGGAGTTTAGAAGAGGTTTTTAATTTATTAGGAAAACAAAACAATGGGCTCCTGGGTGGCTCAGTCAGTTGTGTCTGACTTCAGCTGAGGTCATGATCCCAGGCTCCTGGGATTGAGTCCCGCATCCGGGTCCTTACTCCTTGGGGAGCCTGCTTCTCTCTCTGCTTCTGCCTCTCTCTCTCTCTCTCTGTGTGTGTGTGTGTGTCTCTCGTGAGTAAATGAATAAAATCTAAAAAAAAAAAAAAGGAAAACAAAACAAAAATGTAATGGATTTTCTTTGAAGTTCAGGGTTGTGTCTCAACCTCATACTCCCTATACAGGCAAATGACAAAATTTACATAGCTGGGACCAGGAGGGATTGCATTTAAGAAACTCAGTCTCTCTATAAAGGCAGATCTTATAATTTCCTATCAAATACGTTTCAGGAAAATTAAAACTCTCTAAAATATAACTTCTTGGAATAGCCAGGGAACAGAACAGTAGATACAAAATTCTTCCATTTGTATGAAATAGAAAGAACTGTTTTTATAATTTTGTTTAAATATGCATCAAATATCTGTTGGAGGACTCAGATGGCCTGTATAACACTGGTTTCCCCGGGCAGGGGGAGGGGGGCAGCTGGTGGCCAGAGCATAAGGATGGGAGGGAGAACTGTCACTGCATATATGCTGGAGGGTCCGTCAGCCTGGGTCCATTGCTAAAAATAACTCACTGGACTTCAACTGGAAGTCCTTGCTCATGTACTATTTCCTACAGGAAAATAACTCAATTTAGTTGCAGAAGTAAAGAAAGAACATCATAGCTAAAGGATGCCACCCAGCCAGGAGACTGGAGAGGCAGGCCCAAGTTCTGATTGTTCCTCCTTTGTAGGGTTACACTGGACACACTTTTCTCCCTGGAATCAGGAACATGTACAGAGAACAACGCCAAGAGTCTTGGCTGGGGCATGATACATTGCTGGTCAGGTAGCCAGATTTCTAATTAAGTACGCAGGCCCAGTAACAAGAACCCACTGGAGGTCTCCCGCTGAGACCAGGTACAAATCATGAATCCTCCATGATCAGGAAATAAGGCTGACAAGAGGACCCAAACCACCCCCAAACTCCTCAGACCCATGGTCACAACCCAACACCGAATCAGTACGTTTCACTTCTTGGCCAGGGATCTGTGTCATGCAGGGACTCCAGTCAAACAGCTCAGGTCAATTCCAGCCTCAATAAAAATTAACCCTCAGGTCACAATGCACTTTGGTGACTTTTGAATTTTGAAGCACAAGACCATATAAAAGTCAGAGATATTAGGGAAGCAGAACCACCATTACTATTTTGGAATAAGAGAAGAACTTGTAAAATTGTGCAATGTTTGGAGAAATAAGGGTCTGAACAGAGGAATTAGTGGATCTGGGAAAAGCATGTGTGGGTGATAGAGGTGAGGCATGCAAGGGGATCTGGGGAACCAGTATGCTGAGCTGCTGGAGAAGTCCATGCAAGATCATTACCTCTTTGCACAGGCTGTTCCTCTGCCTGGAACAGCCTTCTCTGTAGAGATCTGCATGCCTTGTTCCATCTCCTCTTTCCTACTTAATCCAGGTGTCACCTCCTCGGACCACACATGTAACGTTGTAACTCAGTCTTCCCACACTTTTTTTGTACTTATTTTTCTTTACTGTCACTAATATTTTAAAACGCTCTGCATTTGACTCATTTAGTTTATTTCCCATCATGATGGCAGGACTTCTAGTCGGCTTCAATTCCTGTTTTACCAGCCACACACGAGGTGGTCGATGCTCGGTAAATGCCTGCCAGCTTTATGAAAAATGGAGTGGTGCAAATGCTTCTCGGATGACTTTATTCCCTCCTTAAAGAAAAAAGAAGAATATCTATTTCCATATGCTTTTAAGAAAAAATTATATCATGACCAGTAATGATACATTCACATCTCTGGTCTGCACCTGGAGACACACCATTTGCCCCAGGAAGAATTAATCATCATTCTAATCAGGCTGGCCTCTTGGTTACATTTCTTCTCTTCCCCTAGTGTCAGTTCTAGAGACAATCTAATTCTAAGTTATAAACAGTACATTTTAAAAATAACCAGTGGGAAGATAAAATAGGGCTACATGGTCCAAGCCTTTCTCCTTTGTTCTGACCCTCAGCTTTAGAATTCCAAGCAAACAGAAGAAAAATTGCTAAGGGGAGGAGAAGATAGAATTATTATGGTTCGTTCAGAGTAACATAATTTTCACATTGTCCCTGGGAAGTAGGATAGTTTCTAGAAGTCCCTCTTCTACAGATAAGGACATTGGCACAAAGAGGGCAGTCAGTATTTCAGCAACAAGGTAGAAAAGTGCTCAGATATTGCCAGCCCAGGATTTTATTTCTTTTATTTCCACATTCATAGCACTGGATAGATTTAGCCTGGGTTAGAATCAATGACGTTTCATGGGATCAATTGTCATACCCACAATCCTGGGTGTGCAAAAGCAACTTGTGTAATTCAACCTCAAGTTCCCTGCTGGGAGCTCAGGCAAACACTACACAGCACCGTCTTCTGATCCCATCTGTGTCTCTTGCAGTCCCTGTGGGAAGTCCCTGACTCCACACCACTGTGGGCTTGTTCTCCTAGGGATAACCTGCTCCTTTTTGGAAACTTGCATGTCCCTCCCCTGGCACGGAAAGGAACCCTTAGAGGCAAGATCATCTGTGCCTCATTCTCAGGCTCGTGGGGCCTGCCAGCTCCATGTATGCCCCTCGGTGCCTGGGTACCCCAGGGAGATTTGCTGGAATTCCGTCTTCAAGAGTAGAGGTATAAAGGGGTGATGGGGCTTAAGTTCTCTGGTTTCCTTTAGTCTTATGATTAAAACCATCGGAGGAAACGATATTGTGTTTCCCTTCTCACTATTTTTTTTTAAAGATTTTACGTACTTATTTGAGAGAGTTCTTGAGTGCATGGAGGGGCAGAGGGAGAGGGAGAGGGAGATGCAGACTCCAGGCTAAGCAAAGGCTCCATCCCAGGACCCCTGAGATTATGGCCTGAGCCAAAGGCATTTTACCGCCTAACCAACTGAGCCACCCAGGTGCTCCTTCCCTTTTCTCTATTGTTTCCTGTTCCTCAGGTTCATACCAGGTTGAAGAGAATACAAAGAAGAGCTTCTATTCCTCCTCTAAAACTTTATATATTCCACCATCCCCCCTCCCTGCCACTTCTCCCCCGACTCAGAGAACCTTCGGAAGGTGAGGTGGGGGTGCGAAGACGGAATGGATTCTGCCCCTGGGTTCCCTTGCCGGCGCATTCCATTGCACCCCCAGTGGTATCGTCTGAGCCTAGAAATGATGAATCTGGCATTTTTATTGTGCTGTTGATTGCTCTGTGAACCAATGACAGCCTGCCCACAGGGGACGGTGGTGCGGTCATTCAATTTAGCCAGAGGAGGTGGCGAAATCATGGATTTGTTTCTCAAACGAACAAAATGTATGTATGAAAAGAGTCTCTCTCTCTCTCTCTTTTTTTTTTTTTTTCAAATCAATATGTCCACTGCGCTAACCAACTGCGAGAATATTTAAAATCTTCATAGGCATTTCTGTAGTGCTGTGTTCTGCACTAAGTACTACCTGGCTTTTTTGTGGTCCGCTCATCGGGGATGTGGTGGAGCAGGGAGAGCAAAACCACAGACATGGGCTTATGGGGTGCAGAGATAAAATGTGTTTCTTCCTGAGATTTCATTCTGGTAGCCTTACCCAGAATCTTTAGAGCTGTCTCTCCTGGAAAAAATTATGCAACCTTATGTACTGATATCTAAAATTGTGAGGAAGTCTAGTTCTTAAATGAAAGTTAGGTTTGTAATCCAATGACCCTGTGACTGATTTTTTTGACTGACAGGTGATGTGGTTAGTGTTATGGGGTCCAATGCCTGTTCTGTGCATCACCGCCACCGTGAACCCATCCAGAAATACCCTCATCTGAATAACAGGGATAATCTTCCCACTTTGGATTATTCTTGGGGTATTTACATGGGATACCGCTTTCAAAATCTAGAACAGAAGGATGTGGTAGAGATACTCTCTTAGCTCAGGATGTACACTGTTTAAAAAAAAATATTTAAACGTCCATTTGAATATTTCTTTAAATATTTTAAAATCATTTGTTTCTAAAAAAATGAGAAGTAAGAAAAGGAAGTTAAAAACAAGCAAATAAAACAACACAACAAAACTGACTGAGGCTAGGAAAGAGAGGACGACAGATCATTTTCCAGGCATGAAGCCAAAGTGTGAACTTGATTTGTTCATGCAAAATTGGCACTTGTTCTTCTTATTCTATAAAGCCCTCTCCGATGTACAGAATTTTTTAAAAAACATTATTTTCTGTTTCACTGTTACCTTCTTTAAAAAGGAAATGGATTTCATGTTCTGCTATACCTCAGTTTCATAAATACATTATTATGTTCTGCTTGGCTATTATGAGGATAATTTTGAAGATACTCTTTCTTTCTAAAAATTGACACCTAATATAAAAATCACAGATGTTCAGATTTCTCAAGTGGAGCAGGAAGCAAGCTGGAAAGACTAAACAAGAGAATGACATGTTTGTTGAGATCCCACAAACCCATCCTCAGGGCTACCCTCCCCACTGGGCGGTTGATGAGGTAGGTGAGGCTTGAGACCTTCTGCCTGGGGGAATCTCCCCACCCCATGGGTAGTGTTGCTACAGGATTGGTGGCTCCAGCAAAGACCCTTCTCAGTCATCCCTCTCAGCTCTTCTAGCAAAATCTCTGAGCACACCTGCCAACTGGTAAGGCTCCCCTCTGACTTTTTCTCACTTCCCTTCGCAAAGATACCTCTGCTCCTTCTTCACACACTGGGAAAGGCCATGGATCCTTCTTCACACACTGGGGAAGGCCATGGATCCTGGTATTTTCAATCTGAGAAGGAAAAAAAAAATCATATTCTGGGCCCGTTTGGAAGATTGCTTTAAGGAAATAAGTGGTCTTTCAACACTATCTGTATTTCTGTCCCTTCGAAAATTATCTGGTTCTCACACAGTTCTGAGAGCTGTATTGACATGGCATGCTTCTGTTTTCTTTGCAGGTGGTCCTTTCCAACAATCTCTGTTCTGGGACACTTTCTTGTCCCACTCATTGTCAGTGTATTTGAATTTGCTGCCCTGTCGGAATAATAGCAGCTGGATTGGTCTACATTACATTCCAACGATACCTTGGGTGTCAAGGTTGTGTTTGCCGATTCTGTGGACCTGCGACCAAACATACACACACACACATGTACATAGAACCCACACAAGGTATATGGCAGTGACTCAATATTATATGTGATTTTAATCATGATGCTAAGGTGCTGGGTTTTCCTGTGGCTGGGCAGACCATGTGCTTAATCGAAATGATCCTCAAAGTCCTCAGTTCTTTGAAGCAAATAGAAATGATTAGAATTCACAGGACAACATTTCTAAGGATCTATTTATACTTCCTTCAGATTCTCATATTACTTGTACTCTGACTAGCTGTTTCAGTGTACATGGCTCTTTATATTTATGTATTTTTTTCTTTCCTGCCTGGCGTGTATCATGGAGTAATGAATATTTTTGTTATTGCAAATGAAACCGATTTGCCATTGGGAAAACAGCCACTCTGGAAATCAGTTGACACTATATTTGCAGAAAGAAAAGTATCAGAGAAAATCATATGTGCTAAAAATATAAAAAGCCCCAGTTTGTACCTGATTTAATTCTTTCCATTTTCTGTTTGTTTATATTTCCTGTAAGTATCCATTAGCCCCATCTTCTAGAATCAGCATGTTTGCTCTTTTCTTACAGATGAACATCAGGGGCCCTGGGGATCGATTAATCATACAACAAACCAAAAATAAAAAATGCTCTCTCGATAAGAAACTGCTAAATTGACTATAAAAACTATTCAAAAAACAATCTAACACCAGGGCCCGGAAAACACAGATGCAAAGCTCATGTTTCTGACTGTTTTCCCGTTTCAATTTCACATTGAAAATTGCTTCATAAAAGACATCCGTAACAGGTCAGGAATGTAGGAAACAATTTGTTTCTTTATCTCCCAATACCAAAGACAGCCCTGCCTTTTTTATCACAAGAGATTCAAATTTCCTGATTTGCGTTTCTGTTTTCCTGACTATCTTATAAAAGATGCTGAATACGGGGTGGGGGAAGGGAGAGATCATTCATCTTGTGTGTGATGCTTATAACTCTTACTGAGCTATACATCTGCCAAGGAGTACAGTATGACAACGTGGTAAAAGGCATGCAATATATTTTTCAGCCTAACATAAACCATTGGATAAAGATAAGAAAGGAAAGCAAACAAACACGGTAAGCAAAGGGCAAATGAGCTCTCACTGCCACAAGCAAATGTCAAAAGCCAACAACAATTATATGGGAAAAATTAACATGCAAATTTTAAAGATTTTATTTATTTATTTATTTATTTATTTATTTGACAGAGAGAGAGAGTGAGTGTGCACAAGCAGGGAGAGTGGCAGGCAGAGGGAGAGGGGGAAGCTGGCTCCCCACTGAGCAGGGACCCAAGTGCAGGACTCCATACCAGGGCCCTGGGATCATGACCTGAGCCAAAGGCAGATGCCCAATGGGCTGAGCCACCAGGGTTCCCTAACATGCAAATTTTAAAGTACTATTGGGCTCTGTGGACACCAAGGAGAAAAAGAGCATCATGTTTAGCACTGCATGATCCTAAAAGAGAGCAGACCAAGAATATTCTTTTTAAAGAATGAACAACTATGTCATTATGTAATATTGCATAAAACATTCAAATATACAAGGCAAGGAATTCAAAGATTGCCTTTATAAGACAACACTGGAAGTTTAAAAAAAATTCAAACAGATGTGATTTGAATCAGCAAAAAGTATTTTTAAAGTTTGAAACTATTGAAAAATGGTTTTCATATAAATAAGCCACAAAATAAGATTTTAAGAAGGGAAATAATAGAAGTTAAAAAAGAAAAATCTACTCAAATTAGCTTGACATTAGTCTTCACTAAAATTTAACTATTCATTGGGTATTTTTAGGTAAATGGTAATTATATTTTGGAAAAAATACTGATTTAGATAACACTGAAGTATCATTTATGTGACTGTGTAGTAGGTAAGTAGGTAGATGTAACAGGTAGATCATAGTAAATGAGTGTTTGTTTCCAGTGACCTCTTTTTCTCCCCTTGCCAATGTTGTAAGATATAGAAATTTTTTATCTACATTTTCTTATATACACTGATCCCTGGGAAATGACCTCTGGCCTTAGAAATAAGGAAATGCAAGGACAAATGTATTAGGAGACTTTGTCTCAAGGAAACCCAGAAAGAAAATCCATGTCTTCAAATACCTTCTCCAGAGTTAAATGAGGGCTGCCTTGTTTTACTTATTTTACCAAGTGATCATTTTTATATCCTGAGAGGTAGGACGCCGGCATGAAATCTCCAGTTTCTGATCACAAGACTCAGCTTGAGATGGAGACCGTCTCCATCACTCATGAACTACAAGGTCTTTGAAAAGTTACCTAATACCTCTGTGCCTCATTTTCTCATTTTCAAAGTAAGGCTATTATTAGTGCCTACTTCATTTAGTAATTGTATTAATGGAGTTAATATAGCACAAGTCTTATGTACCCAGCACAAGATGATTGTCCAATTATTCAAAATAATGTTATTAATAAAAGATGTGAAGTTGATAAATGCTCAGCCTGGGTTAAAACTGCCTTAAGCCACCTGGAAACATGTATCCCAGCTCCTAGTATTTCCCCATGGTAGCTCTCATCATCTTTTTATTTAAATCACTATTTTAAAATGTATTTATTTACTCTCCATTGCCTCGGAGACTACATAAACTCTATAAGGGTCATGGTTGAGTTTTTAGTTTTCATAGCAATATAGCAACAGCAAATAGCATAGTAACTGAACAAAATAGATGCTGAATCAAAGTTTGTTTGACCTCTACATTTTACAGTTGAGGAATTACAGGGGAGATAAGCTAAGTGACTTGCAGTAGATAACCAGGTTAATGATAAGTAAAGCCACATTTAGAAGATAGGGTGAGGGCACCTGGGTAGTTCAGTCAGTTAAGTGTCCAACTCTTGGTTTTTGGCTCAGGTCATGATCTCAGGGTTGAGAGATCAAGACCCACATTAGGCTCCAAGCTGGGCTCTGAGCTGGGCTCTGAGCTGGGCGTCAAACCTGCTTAAAATTCTCTCTCTCCCTCTGCCTCTGCCCCTCCACTAGCCACCCTTCCCCCCACAACTCCCTCTCTTTCTATCTCTAAAAAAAAAAAAAAGAAGAAGCCAGGATGAAGTTACCACAGTCCCATTAGGGACTACTCCCCAGGGCTGCTTCACGGGTGTGTGACTTATACAGTGGCACATAGCCCCCACTCAGAAGGGCCCCGCACCTGGTTGAGGGCTGACTGTGCTGTTAGGAAATTCTTAATCATTGAACGAGGGGCTCCATGTTTTCATTTTGCACTAGTCTCTAAACATGATGCAGCCTATCATAACCTTCATCCAGCTTCATAATTCAACCTTCAAAATAGATTCCAGGAGTCTGGGCTGGGAAGAATCTTCCACAGATTAATGAAGGCAAGACTCCAGACTCCTATTCTCTAAGAGCAGCAGGAGGAAAGGCCTCCTTCCCTTTAGCTATTCCCATGGCCATGGGCATTCCTCTCTTGGGAGCTGGCAGGGCCCAATGGCAACTACATTTTTCTTGAGAGAAACACCTTTGCAGTCCCCACACACAACTCCTCTCTTCAGACCCCTGAGGCCATACCTGAAATTGTAACATTTAAATCATAAATAACATCATCCTGCGCAGAAAACTCAAATTAAGCTTTAGCAATTGCTGTATCCTCCTGCTTTGGAGCTTCTCTTCCCTCCAGGATATAAACGCTCCCTGGTTTTCTGGGGCTTCCTTCAGCACAATTTCATGAAGGTTCATGTCTTGGACCGTGTCCCATCTCCCAGCCACCTATGAAGTTACTGATAAGGCAAACTCATAGACAAATTAACATGGATGTGTTAATAGGTATTGACAGACTTGGGTTTGAAACAGCAGGACAATGAATGAGCTTGACCAGCCTTCTAGTCTGCCCATGTTGGTGAGCTATGCACACTGCAGCCAACACTTTTCACCCCAAATATCTCCCAGAGGCTGAGCAGTTCTGATATTTTCATGATCTGGAAGTTATTAGTCAGCTTATGATATGAGCCCTTACTAAAATACAAGTGACCAGGGCAAAAGAGCAACCTGAGTCATATATCATACCCATTGCTTGCACACCAGCGTGAATTTATCACCTGTTTTCTGATCTAGAAAAAAAAAATCAAGATCTTTACAGCAATTGCAATGCTATTAAGAGGGGAGATGGGGGAGGACAGGAAGAAGAATTGGGCTCTTGAGACCTCCCCAACGATTCAATTACCATCCTTGTCAAATCTCTCTTCCTCCCCAAATATCTATTGCAAATCTCTTACAATTTCTTTGTTCTACCCACCCCCACCATGGTTTCCTTTTCTTTTCTCATTTTTGGCAGAAGATGGTGGCTCTTCTTTTAGGAAAAAGATAAGCCAATGGGTGGGTCTTCTTGTCAACCAAACAGACTAACCTACCCGTAGCTTCACCCTCCCGTGCTAATGGACACAATGTCTGTTCTGAATTGTCAATTGCTTCATCTCTGTCACCTTCATATTAGCACTTAAATATTGCAAACTTGTCCAATCATAAAAACAAAAACCAATCTTACCCATGGTGGCAACCGTACCCCCACCCTGTAATATATGGCCCTATGTCTATCTTTCATGGTCAAGTGCCCGAAAGATTTCTCTAACTCCCTTTTGTTTCACTGACCATTTGGACCATTCATACCACACACCATCTGACTTGCCCCATCTTCCATGAGCACCCCACGAAGGTGGCCTCCGTGTGATTCAATAGAGTGGATGCTTTCTAGCTTTCATTCAACCTAATTTCTAGGCAGAACTTGACACTGACAAGTATTCCTAGAAATACTCGTTTTGTTTTGTTTAAAAAAAAAAACAAAACAAACAAAAAACAAAACAAAACAAAAAAACTTTTCCTTCCATTCCTCTGGCCAATATCTCAATCCTTTTTTCTTGTTCTACCTCTTTTCCACTAACTGAAGCTGTTTGGAATATTTCAGAGCTCAACACTAAGCATTCTTCCCATTTTAGTTTTTCCAGTTTATCATAGCACATCCACTCCTATGACTTCTTTTATTATCTTTATGCTAATAGCAACATATTTTTGCCAAATAGAATGTCTCTGTCAAATGTTTCTTCTTTTTTTTTAAAGATTTTATTTATCTATTTGAAAGACAGAGATCACAAGTAAGCAGAGAGGCAGGCAGAGAGAGAGGAGGAAGCAGGTTCCCTGCTGAGCAGAAAGCCCGATGCAGAGCTTGATCCCAGGACCCTGGGATCAAGACCTGAGCCGAAGGCAGAGTTTAACCCACTGAGCCACCCAGGTGCCCCTCTCAAATGTTTCTTTACATGACAAACCTATCTCCATAGCCCAGGCTTTATGAAACCCTGACTGTTGACATACCTGCTGAGGATTATCCAGATGCCTGAGACTCAGTGTGGCAAAACTGAACTCATGTTGTTTCCTCAAATATCTTTGCTTCTTTTTCCTCTAGAATGTCTTCTTTCAGTAGATGATACCACCATTAACTCTTTGCTCATCCCAGAAAGATGGAAGTGATTCTTGGCTCCCATATTCCCTCAGCTCTTGCTTCTGCTCAGTTACTACATCATGATTCTTCTGACTTCAAAATATCTCAAAGAGATCTGTTTCTTCTCCATTCTTCTTCACCAACACCACATCAGACAACAGCACCATCATCTTCACTCCATCTCCTGCAATAGCCTCCCACTGGCATCTCACACACAGAACCCAACCCCTCCAATCCAATCTTTGCTTAGAAACCAGATGGATGCTTTTCAAATACAAATCACTGACACTTCCCCTTGGACCCCAACTCAATTTAGTAGCATCCTGTTACTTTTGATAATGGTCTGAGGTCCTCACCCACACTCTAACTCCTTGTCTGACACGGACCCCGTGCCTGCCATATCTGTGCCATTCCCATCCCCTATGCTCCAGTCACAATGGAACCTTGAACACAACCTGCTCCTCCTACTTATAGCCTTGGCCATGTTGTTTCATTTCCTTGAAAATTTCTTCTTCCTAATCTTCACCTGGCTATATCCCATTCATCTTAGAGTGTGCCACTTAAATATCACATTCTCAGACAATCTGTCCAGTTTTTTTTACTGGTCCCTTCTTTGTATTTTTATAGTACCTTATAATTCTCCTTTGAGCACTTGCCATGACTGTAATTATTTGCATAACTTCTATCTCACACCCACTAAAGCTCTTAGCCAAAAAGCTCCATGAGGCAAGGGATATATCTGTCTCTTCCATTTCTGTGAATTCTGCACTTAGCTTTGCATCTTACACAGAGTGGGAATGTACTAAATATTTTTTTTAAGTAAATGAATGGAAAAATGGAACTTGCAGGTATGAAAATCCTACTTTGGAAGTTTGTAAGATTAAGACCAGGGCTGCTCTCAAGTCTGGACATTGAGCTCCTAGAAATAGCAAAGGGAGGATTAAATATACCTAGGAAAAATGAAATAGCTGATTTCATGAAATTTTGTCAGCTTATGGCCCTAGATCCACACTCTTTGTGGATACACAACTGTGCTGAGAAACCTCTCCAAAGACAGGACTGTAATAAGTCTGCATGGCCCAGAGAGCCTCTGTGTTTTGTGTTCAGAATGAATTGGTTTGAATTACTGCTCTGCATGTCACAAAGAGCCTCACAAGCCAAGACTGAGCCAGAGAGTCACACAGAGGCAGTGGAAAACTGAGTCTTCTCGTCCACCATGCCTTCACTCATGGTGTGTATCTTTGTGAGCTATGGGGATTTTCAATTAATTTGCTGTTAATTTTTTTTCTATTTTTTCTCTTTTTCAGATTAGAAAAAGAGAAACAATGTCAGCATCACATCCAAAATGCACTAGCAATAAAATAGGTTTTTTTTTTTAATTTTTTTAAAAGATTTTATTTATTTATTCGACAGAGAGAGATCACAAGCAGACGGAGAGGCAGGCAGAGAGAGAGAGAGGGAAGCAGACTTCCTGCTGAGCAGAGAACCCGATGTGGGACTCCATCCCAGGACCCTGAGATCATGACCTGAGCCGAAGGCAGCGGCTTAACCCACTGAGCCACCCAGGTGCCCCTAAAATAGGGGTTTTTATTGATTTAGTAAGTAGAAATACTTCACTGCATGAGAACAGAAGCTTAAAGCACTTATTCCTCCTTTACCTTTTAGCATGTTATTTTCCTCCAGATCCTTCTTACAGGGCTAATTATATGTGCTGTGGAGGCATTTTCAGCTTTAACTGCACCAACTGTTTATATGATGGTGAAAATTAATCAGAAAATGTGGTATTTTGCAATATTGAGTCACTTCCAAAAAAGGGAGGGGCATGCAAGGTATTTCCTGGTGCTGACTATAAAATGTCTGTGCCTCCAAAGCAGTAAACTATAAATTAATGAAAATGTAGGGCTAGGATATGTGTGCCCATTAATTTAGATCACAATGCTTGTCTCCAGAAAGTGCTAATAAATAAGTTTAACAGACATGAACCTTCAGATTATTATCATTAAGGACAGAACACAGCAACATAACATTATTAACAGGATTTTTTTTCTGTTTCTTCCATGTCCTGCTTGTTTTTCCTTCTATGGAACGCTGTTTGTTTATGGCCATTTCTTTTCCAACTGTACTAATAAAAGCTCAGGCAAAAATATTCCTCTTTCTCCGTGTTTGTATCAGTACTGCTCATACTCCTAAAGAGCTTTTTTTAAAAGAAAGGGAGTGGTGTTGACCTTGACCCATGGGGATTTATAGCACTCCCTGGCTTTTTCTCATTTCCAGGAAAAAATTCAGAAGCTACACATGGTCTTAACTAAGGTTAGAGTAGACATTAGTCTGCCTCCTTCAAGGAAAATTGAGAATCTTAAGATAATTTCCTTTAGCACCAAAACACGTAGTGTTTAATTACATATTCTACATTTTTGTTCTGACTATATAGATAGCAGAAAAAATGGACTATGAGCAAGAGCAGGTCATTTGTAGAAGCAGCAGAGGGAAAAAATATGTGCTGAATTTATGATGACCCCAGCAATGAAGAATTGCAAGTAGGAATTAGATACCAATGTCTGCTATTCTATTGACAAATCTCAATACAAATAGTAAGGAAAGAACTTTGAGAAAATACAGGGATTCTGGAAAGTTTCAGAGGGTGCATCATTCTTTCTCTCCATTATCAACATGAATACCTCTGGCTCAGCTTCAGCTTTCCAAATGGCTGTGGGAGGCACTAGATTCCTGAGTATGAGAGAGGTCTCTAGCTCAGGAGATTGAGGAATACCTAGGTAGAGACTTGGGAAGGGCTTTCCTGCTTTGGGCTTCATGAGATCCCAGTGAAAGAGAAATTATAGGGGAGATTAGAAAGGACTTGGTTTACGGAAATCTGTAGATAGATCTCTGGGGATTTACAGGAGACACTGGGTTCCTGTGTGTGTGTGCGTACATGTGTGTGCCTGGATGGACCTGGTCTCCTTGGTCTTCAAGAGAAAAGGCAGAGCTGAAAAGGTGAACTACTTTTGTTATTCTCCCGAGTATGAGAAAACCAGGAAGGATTTTTCCTGCTGCCTGCCTCTTAGTATACTTCAGCCCACAAAAGTAGATGGTGATTCAACTTCCATTCCTTCTGAGAGTTTGTGCACAGGACTGCTTTCACATCCAAAGAGGGTTCCGGGAGAGAACCCAAGGGAAATAATGACTCATCTGAGGGAGCCAAACAGCCCGCGAAGAAAGGCACTAGGTCAAATGGTGCCTCTGGAGGAGACAGTTGAGGATTCAGACAACACCACATATAATAATGACATGGTAAAAAACAACTGTGAATATTGTGGTTCGGGTCAAAATAAAACTTTCTAAAATAGAAACTAAATGTTTGAAGTAGAAAATTCAGAAGATGAGTGGAAGGATGGAATGGTTGCTGTTGAGATTGAGATTAATGGCCTGGAAGAATGAGGGCAAGGATATTATTTGAAAGTACAGACCAAAAACATGAAAAGGGAGAAAATTTGAAGACAAAGATATCAGATCTGGAGAACAGATTTCACAAATTTAATATACAAATCAAAAGAGTTTCAGAAGGGAAAGAAAAAGGAAACTGATGGGAGATAACACAACACCTAACTGGACCGAAGACTGTAGAATGTGTCTCTGAGAGAAAAGGTTGGTTTCTACAGAATGGAAAGTTACATGAAGTTTCTGGAAAGAGTAATAAGAAAATCATATACTAGTAAGATTATTGAGGATAATCTTACTTCTTAACGATAAAGAGGGGAAAAAGTGGGTGGTTTATATCAATTTTATCCATCATCTGTCTAGTAACTTGATAAGGGATACGATGGTAAAACATTTCATCAATGTGACATTTAATATTAATTTATACAACTTTCTGAGGTATTTCTCTTCATGCATTAGACCCTCAATTTCACAAGCAAATCTATTACTTATTTTCCAGGAACAGTGATAAAATAATATTATATCATACTGCTCTAACTCAAAAGTTCCTTATCTGAGAGGACTTTAAGTTCTATTTCATTGCACCTGGTGGCAAGATTCTTCCTGAATTTATAATCCATCTCTTTTGTTCTAATGCATTAAACAGTTTAATAAAAGGAAATGAAATGTCCTCAGAAAGTTTAACTTTTTTACATATACGGCTTCCAATTCTCATGTAGAAATTATATCACTATCCTTAGGGAACACTGCGCATCATGTTTATATGGATAATTTCAAACACTTATGACTTTAAAGAGAAAAGAGAACCTGGAATTATAGCAAAGCTGGTTTAAAAAGCATAGCAATGACGACAGTGGTAAGACCACTGGTGCTGTACATGCATCTGTAATCTTGTCTTTCCTGGGGCAATTTGCATAATAGCGAGACATCGAGTACTTTTTATTAGAATTCAAAGGTATTTGAGAAACAAATGATTGGTACAAAATGATAATATTTTAAAACATATTATATTTTATGGTCAACAAAAATATAATGTAAGTGTAAAATTAACATTATGGAAACATAACCCATTATGTTTGAAGTGAGCAGTTGCTTCTAATCCTCTCCTGTTTTCCATGACCCATAACCTCAGCCACCACAACAGAAATGCAGGTAAACACAGTGTGATTGCCTCATCTTCCCTTCTCTACCTTCACGGATTTGGGAAACCAGTCTTATTTCCCTGGACTGCCCCCCCCCTTTTATAAAAGGAGTACAATCATATTTCCATGTGAAGATTATTAGAGACAGAGCCTAAACAGTACTTAATATAAAACCTGGTATATTATAAGTGATATAAAAATACTAATGGTGATCATGACTGATAGTTGATCATCATCTTTTTTTTTAAAGATTTTATTTATTTATTTGACAGACAGAGATCACAAGTAGGCAGAGAGGCAGGCAGAGAGAGAGGAGGAAGCAGGCTCCCTGCTGGGCAGAGAGCCTGATCTGGGGCTGGATCCCAGGACCCTGGGATCATGACCTGGGCCAAAGGCAGAGGCTGTAACCCACCCAGGCGCCCCCCCCCCTTTTTTTTTACAGACATGGAAAAGGGCCGAGACCAAGGAATTCAGTAGACACATTGGGTTCAAATTCTTCTCTGCCTCTTATTATCTTTGTGGCCTTGTAAAAATTAATTTTTCTGAGTGTCCATTTCCTCATCAGTAAATGACAGGCTAATGATTCAGTCTCAGTACTGGGTTGGGATTAAATGAGATTCAAAGTGGAAACTAACAACAATCAGGCAAATATAAGAAATGAATAAATGTTTCCCCTTTTTATCTTTATTCTCCCAGAACTACTTAACAATATATGTACTGACACACTGTCAAATTAATAAAGGAAAACATTGGAATAGATGATGTGCTTATATATATATATATAGATCTATTGATAATTCACACATTTGCATATGTGTGCCTTGTTTTAACAACTGCTATAGGAAAACATAAGATTATACACACACACACACACACACACACACACACACACACAGTATGAAAGAAAGTACAAAATGACAAAGTTACCAAAGGAAATATTTTAGTAAAGAATATACATTTTAAATATCCCCTTCTAGATGTTTAGCTGCTCTTGTTCCACGTTTCAAGGTTAAAGATGGCATGTGGTTCCCTTTCTGAAACTGATAATTGTCTTGGTTCTTCCCCTTAACTAATTTCATAAATAAGAAGTCAATCCCTGTAAACATAACACACGACACGGCAATCTTCATCCTGTTCACTCCACAGACATATGACAACAAGAGGAACAATATCCTTAACTTTTGTTGTTCAAAGAAGTATGAAAATGGTATAGATTATCTAGAATATGGTATCTAATAAAATAGTGTTATTAATACTGAAATTTATTTTTTGAACATTCATTACACTTGTCCTAGATACTTTTGTACCATGTAAACTATTTTTACTTTGAACTTTGCCATAGAAATTGCCTTGGTCAAGGTTAAACACTTCAGATTTTTATGTATTTCCAACCTAACAGGTGGAGGAAAACATTAAAAAGATGAAGACACAGAGTTGGGGATAGGAAGAAATTGGTATTTTGGTTATACCTGTGCAGTCTCTCACTGCTCGGTGCCAACTTTTCTCAAAGGACCCTTTGCCCCCAGATCTCTGGTACAAATATAACCAAACTGTGCTTGGCAATGCATTTTAAACTCAATTTCTACTTCTCTAACCTTGCCAGAAAGTTCTCAAGAACAATACAGGTGGTTTTATAAAGGCACAGAGAAAAATGTGAAATGGAAATTAGCATATTATTTTGTGAAATAAATACCAAGAACAGTGATCCGGGGGTCCTAGGTGGCTCAGTCTGTTAAGCATTTGCCTTTGGCTCAGATAATGATCCTGGGGTCCTGGGATCGTGTCTCTAAGTCGGGCTCCCTGCTCAGTGGGGAGTCTGCTTCTCCAACTCCCTCTGCCCCTGCCACCCCCCTGCTTGTGTCCTATCTCTCTCAAACAAATAAATAAATAAAAATCTTAAAAAGAAAAAGTAATGTGATCTGTACTCTTTATAATTTGGATCACTGGAGAACCCTATTGCATCAAAGAGACAAACCGATGAAAAAGAGCATTAGCTCCCTATGCTACCCAGTTAGGGAGGCCCCACACTCTGGAAGAGGAGACAGGAGATGGTCACAAGCACTAGCAACTCACAGCCACTTATAGAAGCCACTAGAAAAATGAGCTCCAGCATCACCCAAGCCAAATCTTTCACATGTCAGTGATGAGAACAGAGGAGAGGCAAGGCTCCTTTGGATTCCCAGATGCTTGCCTTGTCCGTGCCGGTCACAACACACCTGTGGGAAAAACAGGTTTACGAGTAGTGACCAAAATGCTGACAGAAATCTCTTGGATTCCTGGCCCTGCCTCTCCACAAAAACCCCCAGTCATTGTTTCCTCTAGAAACTTCACACACATACACAGCTATCCCTTCGTCTCTTGGGGCCCCATAATACAAAACCCTGTGACTCTCCATCAAGTGAGCAATTCTAATCATCTGACACACACTCTTCTTTGCTACAGTATCCTAGTTGTCTTCTATATATTCTTGTCCTACCAAAAGGCACAACATCCAAATAACCCACTTAATCATGACTACGTAAAACATCTGCAACAAGGTATATTTCCTACACAAATTACTTAACCAAATATTGTTCATATTTAATAGTTTTTTTTAAATTTTAGTGCTAGAAACTTATTAACTTTTTATTATTATCTTCAGAGACTATTTTAATAAAGAATGGGCAAAGGAACAAGTAGTCAAGAGTCATTTAAGGATCACATATAGTGACAGCCGTGAGCAAAAATTAATTATAAAAATAAATGTAAAATTCATTTCCTTATTTACCCAGAAAGTAAGCCAGAGTCTCCACTGTAAATTCATTCCATAAATAAGCTTGCAAGTATGGACTTCATTGCAGCTTTGTTGGTGGTAGTAAAATATATATTTTTAAGATTTTATTTATTTATTTGTCAGAGAGAGGAAGAGAGAGCACAAGCATGGGGAGCAGGCAGACAGAGGGAGAAGCAGGCTCTTTGTGCACAGGGAGAAGGATGCGGAGCTCCATCCCAGGACTCTGGGATCATGACCAGAGCCAAAGACAGACACCCAAGTGACTGAGCCACCTAGGCATCCCAATAGTAGCAAAATACTTTAAATGACTTACAGGTCCACCAATGGATACTAGTGAAATCAGAATGCCTCTGTGAATGGAATGCTATGTAGACATAAGAAGTTCTCCGTATGTCTACATATGAATAAACACCATGATATATTTTTAAATATTTTAAAGAAAAAAGATGTGGAACATTACATAGAAAAGAAGAATAGCTCAATAAAGACATTTATTTTACCTCAAATGACACCCTAAAATGAGTAATAACAGTTGCCTCTGTGTAGGAATCAAGACCAGAGTGCACAGTTTCATTGTATATCCTTCTTTTTTCTGGCCAGTTTTTATTTAAATCCCAATTAATGAACATACAGTGTAATATTCGCCTCAGGTGAATATTACACTGTAATAATTGACTACAGTGAATATTACAGGTGAATATTACACTGTAATAATTACACTGTAATAATCAGTGATTCGTCATTTACGTACAACCGCCAGTGCTCATCACAAGTGCCCTCCTTAATCCCCATCACCCAGTTCCCCCACCCACACCCACCTCCCTCTGGGAACCCTCAGTTTGTTCTCTACAGTTAAGAGTCTGTTTCTTGATTTTCCTCTCTTTTTCTCCCCTATGTTTGTTTGTTTTATTTCTTCAACATCACTCATCATCAGGGAAATACAAATCAAAAGTACAATGAGATACCACCTCACACCTGTCAGAATGACTAAAATAACAACTCAGGAAACAATGGGTGTTGGCAAGGATGTGGAGAAAAGGGAACCCTCTTGCACTGTTGGTTGGAATGCATACTAGTACAGCCACTCTGGAAAACAATATGGAGGTTCCTCAAAAAGTTAAAAATAGAACTACCCTAATATCCAGTAATTGCAGTACTAGGTAAATACCCAAAGGATACAAAAATAATATATGCACCTCAATGTTTATAGCAACATTATCAACAATAGCCAAATTATTGAAAGAGCCCACTTGTCCATTGACTAATGAATGGATAAAGAAGATGTGGTATATCTCTACAATGGAATATTATTCAGCCATCAAAAACAATGAAATCTTGCTATTTCTAACTTTGTGGTTGGAGCTAGAGAATATAATGCTAGGCAAAATAAGTCAGAGAAAGACAAATATGATATGATCTCATTCATATGTGGAGTTTAAGAAACATTGTATATCCTGTTAATTTTGGATTTTTACTTTTTGCAAAATGCCCATTTGCTTAGGAGATTTTTGTTGCTCACCATCAATGAAGCCATAACACCTAATTCATAATCGACCAGTGTTGCCAAGATAACAGCATGGCTTTTCCGTAAAGTTATTTTGAGCACTGAATTACTGTATTTTCTTACAAGTATATAGTTCTTACTATATAGCACTGAATTACTATATTTTATTACAAGTAAAAAGTTACAAATAAGGGCTCTGCTTCTCTTAGAATATTCTTTCCCTTCTTCCTCTTTTTTTTGTTTTAAACTTGCTTAAACTCCATTTAGGTTGGCAATTTAATCATGGCGTGTGGAATAGTTACACTGACACTTTCAGAGGTAAGACAATTAAGTAAAATGGCAAGAAAATGCCCATCCACAATGAAAACGAAACTTGAAAGGAAATTCTGAAATAATTACCAGAGTGGTGCAATTTGGGGGTCATTTTCTGGTACTGCCAACAACATTCTTCAGTATGCTGAGAAATAAGCTCAGCAAAATGTAACTAAATGCAAAGTGGCAAGAAGCCATCATAAAGTGCTTTCATTAAAATCACATCAGAATTTGAAAGCTTCCCTGGGGAGCAGCACTTATCAATTTTGCTAGGGGATTGGAAACAAAAAGGTTTTTTTATGAGGCAGGACGATGTCATGGTTGGGAGTGTGCGCTCTGCACTAGAACTGCCCAGGTTCAAGTCCCAGCATTGCCACTTTTCCCGGTAGGACTGTGAACCATTTCTCAAATGATCTGTACCTGCTTTCTCATTTGTTAAATTCAGATCGTGACAGATTCCTTGCAAAATTGTTGAGAAGACCAAGTGGTTAAGGATTAATGCACTTAGAACCATGCTTAGAATAGAGTGTTGTATAGACATTGATTATTTGGATATTGGTATGTTTCTTCTATCTGCCAATAAAAATACTTACTGAATTCTCATGCATACTTCACTATAATATGCAGAAACATCAAGTTAAAAAAAAAACAACAACAACAACACTAATTTATCATCAGAAACCTGTGTTTCATTCCATGTCTATCATTTACTTGGTATGTGACCTTGGGCGTGTCACTTAATCTCTGCTTCAGTGATGATGTCTAACTCCCTGGCTGAAAAATGGAGCTAATTCATCTTATTGTCTTGAAAGTCCGAGGCAATTTTACAAAAAAGAAGTAAATACTGATATTGAAATGGTATGCACATGTAAAAATAGTAATAGTGATAGGAGAAAGTATAACGGAAGAATTGAGTAGGAATAGTAATTATGTTAATTATAGAGAAAAAAAGGAAAGCACAGAAACTTCAAGAAAGGAAAAAGTCATAATGGTAGCATTCAGTCCTATTTTTCCCAAAGTACTTAAAAAATTTCCATATGCTCTTTTTCATGGTTTAAATATTTGCATAAAGGATATCATGTGATACATACCCTTTTGCAAATATTTTTTACTCTTAGGATGACTTTTTTTCTTTTCAACTTGATATATGCAGGGCTAGTTTACTTATTTTAAATTGCAAATCGACTTGCTTTGTATTAATACAACCTTTATTTATTTGTGACCTTGAGGGACAGATTTTATTTTGCTATCACAAATCGCACTGCAATGAATATGCTTGCTCATACAAGTATCTTCTGCACATGTGTAAGATTTCCTCATGACTAATTTCCTAGGAATGGAATTCCTGGGTTATAAGGCATATTTATGTACACTTGTATTAAATTTTACCAAATTGCTTCCTGGAGTGGTCATCTGTCTTATGAAGCATAGAACGCAGAAATATTTTATATTTTATAATTTTTTCCTGGATATTTATCCTTAAATAAAAGGTCACTGTCAAGGGCACAGAATGACATATAAAGAACCAATCAGAAATGGCAAAGTAAAGGATGGTGAATCAGAGAGGAGCTCTTATCTCACCTGTGCCTAAATGGGCAAGAGGAGGGAGCAGGTACCAGTCACAATGTTACCGAGGGCCATCCGACAGTGTCTCTCATGGAGAAACAGAGTCAACCCTTAACAGGAAAAGAATCCAGGGTATGGGTACCCCAACGTCACTCTTCACCATCCTACAAACAGCTGCCAGTGTCGTTCATCAACCTAACCTAGTAAGACGTTAGAGAGAAGACATTGATACAAAACTATAAAAGTTAGCAGGATGGACATAATGTGAGTATGTGGCTAGGAGATCAAAGCTACCCAGGGTATAAATCTCTTATATATTGCAATTATTTTTATCCTTTTAAAAAATCCCACAGAAATCCTTCTTCGTCAATGACTTTGCATGGACACTCAGATAAACAATGAGGATTTGTTATGTCTCTAGAAATGTCATTTTTAAACTATAAATACGTACCAAAGAGTCCTTTGTTTATCTGAATAAATAAACATTCAACACCAGCCACATTACTTACTTGGACAGAAGGAAGTCACACCATCAGAAAATGGAAAGCATGATCTTATTTGTCCCTCTCCCTCAAGGTCGTTATAACTGAAACTAGGCTTTTTTAATTTAAACTTATTTAAAACCTATCCTATTTTATAATCCGGGAGAAATTATTGGTTTTCTGGCTTATTTGGTCTTTGGAGACATATTCAAATGTTAAGCATAATTATAGCCAAATCTTGCTAAGATTACAAATTATATCTAATTTGTCTATAATCTAAGCCAAAACATACAAAACATCTAAATGTAAACATATTTAGCATGGCTTCCATTTTGTTTTTACAGAAGTTGACATAAAATTAATAGTATTCTTGCATGCTCTTTATAAAATGCATATAGGCAATTATTTTAATGTGTGATTGAACTAGGGAGAACAAATGAGTGATTTGATAAAGCTACTGCAAGTTCCTTAAAATATGTCCTTGAAATAGCATCCAAGTTTGAAGACCTATTGAATACCTAAGTTATTTGCATACTCGTTCTTAAAGTAGAAATGGGAATTAGTCCAATCATTCAAGAGAATAATTTGTTGGGGCGCCTGAGTGGCTCAGTGGGTTAAAGCCTCTGCCTTGGCTTGACGTGATCCCAGGGTCCTGGGATGGAGCCCCGCATTGGGCTTTCTGCTCAGCGGGGAGCCTGCTTCCTCCTCTCTCTCTCTGCCTGCCTCTCTGCTTATTTGTGATCTCTGTCAAATAAATAAATAAATAAAATCTTTAAAAAAAGAAAAAGAGAATAATTTGTTAATATTTACATCTGCTATAAAATAGGCACGAACTTCAACTCACAAGTTTCACTTCTGGGAATTTGTCCTAAGAAAACAATTAGATGCTTAGACAAAGATTTATGCACAAAATTGTTTATCCATGGTGAAAATGGATGAGAAGGGGTTTCAAAGAAATAATGCAAGAGAATTTTCCAGGGCTGAAAGTCAACACAAATGATCAAAATGAAAGGAACGCTAAGCAGAATGAATACCGGATACCCACAGCTCACATGCCGTGAATATTCACAATTTCCTGGATAAAAATAAAATCCAAAAAGAGTCCAGAGGAGAAAAGGTGTTGTCACCTTCAAAAGAACGAGAGTCAGCCTAGGTTCACACTTCTCACTAGAAAGCACCCAATGCTTGAAAACGATGGAAAGGGAATTTGAAAATCTGGAGGAAATGTAACTCTCAACCTATTATTATCTACAAAACTAAATTTCCAGTCAAATGCAAGAATAAAGAATGAGAGCACAGACAGATGCCTTGTCTCAAGCTTCTGACCTACCAAACCGTGAGCACCATTTCAGGAGAAAAAAAGGAAGAATATCATACATTGACTTTAAACAGGAAATTAGTTAGACAATTCAGAAATGTCTGAGTTTGTTTGCAAAAGGCCAGGTTAAACTTTCTGCCATCATGGACAATTGGGATTTGCGAGGGAAGTTAAATTCAACTGTAAAAAAGTTATTTTCTTTTTTTGTTTTTATGCCTCTGGGTGTGTGACTTGTGAAATTCATAGCTATTAATATAACCGTTGCTAATAGCAATTATTTCTGAATGCTTACTATATGCCAGATACTTTGGTAAATTCTCCAATATATAATCATGTCAAATCCTCATACATTTTATGGGATTTGGGTATTATGATATCCATTTTATGGAGATAAACTAAGGTCCAGAGATATTAAGTGATTTTCCTACAGTCACCATTTAGGAAGTGGTGACATTGGAATTATAACCAGATTTTTGGGACTCGCAAACCCATCATCTTAAACATCAGTGCAAAACCTAGCCAAGGCCTAACCGATTATCCTTAAGAAATAATAGATAACTTCCTCCACCTCCAAGCAAGTCAGTGCTTTCTCTAATACTTACAATTTTTGTTGACAGAAGTAATTAAAATCTTTTCATTCCTGTAACTCCACAACCTTCCAGGTATTGTCCTTTTAAATTCTCTCCCCAAAGCTATATGACTCATCTCTTCAAAATCTCTTCTTCACTGACACCTAGGGGAGAGGAAGACCATTTTCAATTAGACCCAACACTCCCTGTTCTCTGCTGATAAGATTGGAGAGTAAGTACCGGTGTAAGAACATTCTGAGTTGGCTAAATTCCTCCCACGGGCATCTTACACCGTTACACCGCCAAAACCTTCCCCCAAATCCTGGGAAGATGCTCGAAGGACAATTGTATTAGCAGAAAAAAAAAAAAAAACGATGAAAGGATATTTCAGTGAAAGAGAAATATTGTTCTTTTCTACTAATAAAAGCAAACACTGAACTGCAGGGAGCTCAAAATACATCTGACATTGAGTATAGTCCACTGTAACAATGTGACAATGTAACACTGTAACACTGTACCAGGCCATTTAACTTCTATGAATATTTATTTAGATAGTGATCAGACTGCAATTTCTTCCCACTGTTACCCACCTCTCTGAACTCAAACCCCATCAGCAACCTGGGATGACAGATGTGGGCAGTTCTATAATGATTTCCTTTATACCACATAAGCCCAGTGTCAGAGGAAATTTGAAGTTCAGGCTCACTGCTAAACTGAACGTCATCTGGGTGTCTCAATAAGGAATTAAACTCACAGCTGAAGGTTGCTCGGTCACTGTCCATCTTATTCTCTACTTTTAATTTAGGACATTTAATTTTGTTCCTGCCTATAAATAAGCTAATATTGTAAAAAAAAAAAAAAAATGCAAGTTTGTGATGGTATCTAACCAAGAAGGAATGCACACTTTGTTTCTCTAACTTACTTCATTCCATCTTTAATTACACTCTCAAAGCATGTGTCAGATACAATCATCTAGACCATTTAAAGACCCTTCTTTTCTGTTCCTCAACTCTCTGCTCAGGGGGGACCCTTATAATTCTTTCTACTGTGTCTGGGTGTGTTTACTCTTACATATCCTAGAACATTGACAGTCATTGATTGGGAAGCAGGTGACACTTCCCTGCACTTGGGCAGGAGTTATTTGTCCAAGTCATTTTCTTACAGTTGACACACAACATTGCAGGAGTTTAAGGTGCATAACGTAGCAATTGAGCAAGTATATACAGTGGTATTCTCACAAGTGTAGGTGCCTCTTGCAGTCATCTACTAATGCACCTAGGTGAAGAGCTTTCCAAAGCAATGTTTCAGGTATTCCAGAAGTCTCTCCTGTGCTCTACAAGGAGACCTGCAAGCAATCTGCCTCACTACCATTTCCCATTGCTTGCTCCGTGGGCTTCATGCTCTTCTTTGGTGTATACTTTGCCCTCTAGGGGCTTCCCAGTCTTCCAGCAGCCCTGCCTCTCCTTGAAGGATTACTGCTTGAACTGACCAGTTTCATCACAAATATTCATGGAGCACCTATGAGTGTCCAGCACCGTGTACATATCAGAGATGGAAGAAAATTTCTTTCCCTTCTGGGTCCTACATTTCAGTGAAGGGTGCCAGAAAATATTACTTAAAACTAACTCTCCCCATAACCCCCAGAAAATCTCTCCATAAAAGTAAAAGAGAAAGAAAGCGCTTTTATTATTAAATAGCCATTAAACCATAATATGTTGCCCATCAAAGTCAATCCACTACAGTCATAACAATGATGGAAACAAATCATGCCCTCTTATGCCGTAAAGCCGATACAACCCATTACATGCATGTTCACAAAATAAATAATAACTGGTCCTCAAGTAGGAGGAAATGAAAGCAACACTTGTCATATAATCTACCCTATATTTACTTGGTAATTGGGATAGTCATCTGTGTTCACCAATGACTTTTAAAAAATAACTTTCTCATATCTCTATGACCTGAAGTACTTTGCAACTTGGAACTAGACACCAGCTAAAGGTAAGGGTCTTCTCCTCCCAGAAAACTAGGGTCTACAGGCTCTACCTTCCTTGGAGATTGCATTGTGAAGAGATGGCTCCCAGATCTTCAAGGAAGCCTTCCAAAGTCTTAAATTCGCAGGAGGCTTATTTAGCTTTTAAAAAGATTTACACAGGGAGGAGTCAAGATGGCAGAGAAGTAGCAGCTGAGACTACTTCAGGTAGCGGGAGATCAGCTAGATAGCTTATCTAAAGATTGCAAACACCTACAAATCCAACGGGAGATCGAAGAGAAGAAGAACAGCAACTCTAGAAACAGAAAATCAACCACTTTCTGAAAGGTAGGACGGGCGGAGAAGTGAATCCAAAGCGACGGGAAGATAGACCGCGGGGGGGAGGGGCCGGCTCCCGGCAAGTGGTGGAGCAACGGAGCACAAAATCGGGACTTTTAAAAGTCTGTTCCGCTGAGGGACATCGCTCCAGAGGCTTAACTGGGGTGAAGCCCACGCGGGGTCAGCGTGGCCTCAGGTCCCGCAGGGTCACAGAAGGATCGGGGGTGTCTGAGTGTCACAGAGCTTACAGGTATTAGAACGGGGAAGCCGGCTACAGAGACAGAGCCGAGGAGTGAGCTCTAAGCTCGGGGTTACCTTGAACCGGTCGCAGGCTCGGTCAGCTCGGAGTGCGGCCGGAGGCAGGGTGACGGGAGGAATTAGGCGCTGTTCTCTGAGGGCGCACTGAGGAGTGGGGCCCCGGGCTCTCGGCTCCTCCGGGCCGGAGACCGGGAGGCCGCCGTCTTCATTCCCGCCCTCCGGAACTCTACGGAAAGCGCTCAGGGAACAAAAGCTCCCGAAAGCAAACCCGAGCGGATTACTCAGCCCGGCCCCTGGTAAGGGCGGTGCAACTCCGCCCGGGGCAAAGACACTTGAGAATCACTACATCAGGCCCCTCCCCCAGAAGATCGACACGAAGCCCAGCCAGGACCAAGTTCACCTACCAAGGAGTAGTTTCAATACCAAGGAGAGCAGCGGAATTCCAGAGGAGGAGAAAGCAAAGCCCGGAACTCATGGCTTTCTCCCCATGATTCTTTAGCCTTGCAGTTAATTTAATTTTTTTTCTTTTTCAATTTATTTTTCTTCTTCTGCTAAATTTTTTTAACTTTTACCCTTTTCTATTTTAACATTTTTTAACTAGTTTATCTAATATATATATATTTTTTTTCCTTTTTATATTTTTTCTTTATTGGTTTTTTTTTTTTAATTTTTTTTTTTTTTTTCTTCTTTCTGAACCTCTTTTTATCCCCTTTCTCCCCCCTCACGATTTGGGATCTCTTCTGATTTGGCTAAAGCATATTTTCCTGGGGTTGTTGCCACCCTTTTAGTATTTTACTTGCTCCTTCATCTACTCTTATCTGGACAAAATGACAAGGCGGAAAAATTCACCACAAAAAAAAAGAACAAGAGGCAGTACCGAAGGCTAGGGACCTAATCAATACAGACATTGGTAATATGTCAGATCTAGAGTTCAGAATGACGATTCTCAAGGTTCTAGCCGGGCTTGAAAAAGGCATGGAAGATATTAGAGAAACCGTCTCGGGAGATATAAAAGCCCTTTCTGGAGAAATAAAAGAACTAAAATCTAACCAAGTTGAAATCAAAAAAGCTATTAATGAGGTGCAATCAAAAATGGAGGCTCTGACTGCTAGGATAAATGAGGCAGAAGAAAGAATTAGCGATATAGAAGACCAAATGACAGAGAATAAAGAAGCTGAGCAAAAGAGGGACAAACAGCTACTAGACCACGAGGGGAGAATTTGAGAGATAAGTGACACCATAAGACGAAACAACATTAGAATAATTGGGATTCCAGAAGAAGAGGAAACAGAGAGGGGAGCAGAAAGTATATTGGAGAGAATTATTGGAGAGAATTTCCCCAATATGGCAAAGGGAACAAGCATCAAAATCCAGGAGGTTCAGAGAACCCCCCTCAAAATCAATAAGAATAGGTCCACACCCCGTCACCTAATAGTAAAATTTACAAGTCTTAGTGACAAAGAGAAGATCCTAAAAGCAGCCCGGGAAAAGAAGTCTGTAATGTACAATGGTAAAAATATTAGATTGGCAGCAGACTTATCCACAGAGACCTGGCAGGCCAGAAAGAGCTGGCATGATATATTCAGAGTACTAAACGAGAAAAACATGCAGCCAAGAATACTATATCCAGCTAGGCTATCATTGAAAATGGAAGGAGAGATTAAAAGCTTCCAGGACAAACAAAAACTGAAAGAATTTGCAAATACCAAACCAGCTCTACAGGAAATATTGAAAGGGGTCCTCTAAGCAAAGAGAGAGCCTAAAAGTAGTAGATCAGAAAGAAACAGAGACAATATACAATAACAGCCACCTTACAGGCAATACAATGGCACTAAATTCATATCTCTCAATACTTACCCTGAATGTGAATGGGCTAAATGCCCCAATCAAAAGACACAGGGTATCAGAATGGATAAAAAAACAAAACCCATCTATATGTTGCCTACAAGAAACTCATCTTAAACCCGAAGACACCTCCAGGTTTAAAGTGAGGGGGTGGAAAAGAATTTACCATGCTAATGGACATCAGAAGAAAGCAGGAGTGGCAATCCTTATATCAGATCAATTAGATTTTAAGCCAAAGACTATAATAAGAGATGAGGAAGGACACTATATCATACTCAAAGGAACTGTCCAACAAGAAGATCTAACAATTTTAAATATCTATGCCCCTAACATGGGAGCAGCCAACTATATAAACCAATTAATAACAAAATCAAAGAAACACATCGACAATAATACAATAATAGTAGGGGATTTTAACACTCCCCTCACTGAAATGGACAGATCATCCAAGCAAAAGATCAACAAGGAAATCAAGGCCTTAAATGACACACTGGACCAGATGGACATCACAGATATATTCAGAACATTTCATCCCAAAGCAACAGAATACACATTCTTCTCTAGTACACATGGAACATTCTCCAGAATAGATCACATTCTCGGTCCTAAATCAGGTCTCAACAGGTATCAAAAGATTGGGATCATTCCCTGCATATTTTCAGACCACAATGCTCTGAAGCTAGAACTCAATCACAAGAGGAAATTTGGAAAGAACCCAATTACATGGAGACTAAACAGCATCCTTCTAAAGAATGAATGGGTCAACCAGGAAATTAAAGAAGAGTTGAAAAAATTCATGGAAACAAATGATAATGAAAACACAACGGTTCAAAATCTGTGGGACACAACAAAGGCAGTCCTGAGAGGAAAATATATAGCGGTACAAGCCTTTCTCAAGAAATAAGAAAGGTCTCAGGTACACAACCTAACCCTACACCTAAAAGAGCTAGAGAAAGAACAAGAAAGAAACCCTAAACCTAGCAGGAGAAGAGAAATCATAAAGATCAGAGCAGAAATCAATGAAATAGAAACCAAAAAAACAATAGAACAAATCAACGAAACTAGGAGCTGGTTCTTTGAAAGAATTAATAAGACTGATAAACCCCTGGCCAGACTTATCAAAAAGAAAAGAGAAAGGACCCAAAAAAATAAAATCATGAATGAAAGAGGAGAGATCACAACGAACACCAAAGAAATACAGACAATTATAAGAACATACTATGAGCAACTCTACGCCAACAAATTTGACAATCTGGAAGAAATGGATGCATTCCTAGAGACATATAAACTACCACAACTGAACCAGGAAGAAATAGAAAGCCTGAACAGACCCATAACCAGTAAGGAGATTGAAACAGTCATCAAAAATCTCCAAACAAACAAAAGCCCAGGGCCAGATGGCTTCCCGGGGGAATTCTACCAAACATTTAAAGAAGAACTAATTCCTATTCTCCTGAAACTGTCCCAAAAGATAGAAATGGAAGGAAAACTTCCAAACTCATTTTATGAGGCCAGCATCACCTTGATCCCAAAACCAGACAAGGATCCCATCAAAAAAGAGAACTACAGACCAATATCCTTGATGAACACAGATGCAAAAATTCTCGCCAAAATACTAGCCAATAGGATTCAATGGTACATTAAAAGGATTATTCACCACGACCAAGGGGGATTTATTCCAGGGCTGCAAGGTTGGTTCAATATCCGCAAATCAATCAATGTGATAAAACACATTAATAAGAGAAAGAACAAGAACCATATGATACTCTCCATAGATGCTGAAAAAGCATTTGACAAAGTACAGCATCCCTTCCTGATCAAAACTCTTCAAAGTGTAGGGATAGAGGGCACATACCTCAATATTATCAAAGCCATCTATGAAAAACCCACCGCAAATATCATTCTCAATGGAGAAAAACTGAAAGCTTTTCCACTAAGGTCAGGAACACGGCAGGGATGTCCGTTATCACCACTGCTATTCAACATAGTACTAGAAGTCCTAGCCTCAGCAATCAGACAACAAAAGGAAATTAAAGGCATCCAAATCGGCAAAGAAGAAGTCAAACTATCACTCTTCGCAGATGATATGATACTATATGTGGAAAACCCAAAAGACTCCACTCCAAAACTGCTAGAACTTGTACAGGAATTCAGTAAAGTGTCAGGATATAAAATCAATGCCCAGAAATCAGTTGCATTTCTCTACACCAACAACAAGACAGAAGAAAGAGAAATTAAGGAGTCAATCCCATTTACAATTGCACCCAAAACTATAACATACCTAGGAATAAATCTAACCAAAGAGACTAAGAATCTATACACAGAAAACTATAAAGTACTCATGAAAGAAATTGAGGAAGACACAAAGAAATGGAAAAACGTTCCATGCTCCTGGATTGGAAGAATAAATATTGTGAAAATGTCTATGCTACCTAAAGCAATCTACACATTTAATGCAATTCCTATCAAAGTACCATCCATTTTTTTCAAAGAAATGGAACAAATAACCCTAAAATTTATATGGAACCAGAAAAGACCTCGAATAGCCAAAGCAATATTGAAAAAGAAAGCCAAAGTTGGTGGCATCACAATTCCGGACTTCAAGCTCTATTACAAAGCTGTCATCATCAAGACAGTATGGTACTGGCACAAAAACAGACACATAGATCAATGGAACAGAATAGAGAGCCCAGAAATAGACCCTCAACTCTATGGTCAACTCATCTTCGACAAAGCAGGAAAGAATATCCAATGGAAAAAAGACAGCCTCTTCAATAAATGGTGTTGGGAAAATTGGACAGCCACATGCAGAAAAATGAAATTGGATCATTTCCTTACACCACACACAAAAATAGACTCAAAATGGATGAAGGATCTCAATGTGAGAAAGGAATCCATCAAAATCCTTGAGGAGAACACAGGCAGCAACCTCTTCGACCTCAGCCGCAGCAACATCTTCCTAGGAACATCGCCAAAGGCAAGGGAAGCAAGGGCAAAAATGAACTATTGGGATTTCATCAAGATCAAAAGCTTTTGCACAGCAAAGGAAACAGTTAACAAAACCAAAAGACAACTGACAGAATGGGAGAAGATATTTGCAAATGACATATCAGATAAAGGGCTAGTGTCCAAAATGTATAAAGAACTTAGCAAACTCAACACCCAAAGAACAAAGAATCCAATCAAGAAATGGGCAGAGGACATGAACAGACATTTCTGCAAAGAAGACATCCAGATGGCCAGCAGACACATGAAAAAGTGCTCCATATCACTCGGCATCAGGGAAATACAAATCAAAACCACAATGAGATATCACCTCACACCAGTCAGAATGGCTAGAATTAACAAGTCAGGAAATGACAGATGCTGGCGAGGATGTGGAGAAAGGGGAACCCTCCTACACTGTTGGTGGAAATGCAAGCTGGTGCAACCACTCTGGAAAACAGCATGGAGGTTCCTCAAAATGTTGAAAATAGAACTACCCTATGACCCAGCAATTGCACTGCTGGGTATTTACCCTAAAGATACAAACGTAGTGATCCGAAGGGGCACGTGCACCCGAATGTTTATAGCAGCAATGTCTACAATAGCCAAACTATGGAAAGAACCTAGATGTCCATCAACAGACGAATGGATAAAGAAGAGTGGTATATATACACAATGGAATACTATGCAGCCATCAAAAGAAATGAAATCTTGCCATTTGCGACGACGTGGATGGGACTAGAGGGTATCATGCTTAGTGAAATAAGTCAATCGGAGAAAGACAACTATCATATGATTTCCCTGATATGAGGGAGAGGAGATGCAACATGGGGGGTTAAGGGGGTAGGAGAAGAGTAAATGAAACAAGATGGGATTGGGAGGGAGACAAACCATAAGTGACTCTTAATCTCACAAAACAAACTGAGGGTTAATGGGGGGAGGGGGCTTGGGAGGGGGGGTGGGATTATGGACATTGGGGAGGGTATGTGCTATGGTGAGTGCTGTGAAGTGTGTAAACCTGGCGATTCACAGACCTGTACCCCTGGGGATAAAAATATGTTATATGTTTATAAAAAATAAAATTTAAAAAACAAAACAAAACAAAACAAAAAAAGATTTACACACATTTCAAAGAGGCAAGGAAAGATCTCACAATTCCAAGTTCTTTAAAGTAAATGTCTTTAAAAGAGGGAGGGAAATTCTCTTCCCTCATTTTCAACAGAGCGAATTAAGTTTCTTATTTTTAATTTATATTTGCCTGATAAACAGAGATAGGCCATCAATAAGTGGATTAACGAATGAATAAACATACTTAAACCTCAGAAAATTTTCAAAGGAATATGCAATTGTAAAAAAAATTAAGTAAGTTAATGCATCTTGAAGGTACATCCTTGAGGTAAGCATCAGGGATGCACTGTCTGAGCAAGTGACATTTGACCAGGGACCTGAAAATTCCAAGCACAGTTAGTACTAAGGCCTTAAAAAGGATCAAGATTGAGTTGTTCAATAGACTAAGGGGGTAAGGATAAGTAGGCTGGAGTAAAATGTGGGGAGAGGAGAGGAATAAAGGTGAAGAGGAAGATGCGGGCAAGATCCTGAAGACTTCTAGGCCTCCGCATGGTGCTGAGATTGTATCCTGGTTGTAGAGGGATTTGCAAGCAGAGGAACGACATGATCTAATTTATGCTTGGGAAAGATGCCTAGCTGCCGTGTAGCAGGTTGACTGCTTGGAATTTGTGATGGTCATTGGAGAGACGTGTTGAGAAAAGAGTGGGGACAGCAAGTAGATATAAGGCTATTGTGGAACTCAAACAAGCAAAGCATTTGCAAGGACTGGGGCTGGGGTAGTGGAGGTGCCGAGTAGAGTGACAGGTTTGCAATGTATTTAGAATCAGAGAACTTATGGGTGAACTGGCTGTGCCCTGTGTGATGCAGGGCATGAGTGAAAGAATGGAATTAAGCATGTTTTCAAGACTCCCGGTCTGAGAATGTGGTAGGTAATGGTGCCATTTATGAAAATGGTGTGCAGTTCGAGGGAGCTACAGAGAGAAGTATGGTGTGTGCATCAGGCATTCAAGTGGCAATCAGAGACTCTGAGGCTATGAGGGGGATGTGTATTTGCATTTCCTGCTCCACATTTGCTGTGATTTAACATTCCCAGTGGCCACTGCGAACTCTGCTGTACACCTATGCACTCTAGGTATCAAGGTTACAGAATGTTCTGTTGCCTGTAGGTGTTGGACAAATCTCTATTTTTGCTGTCACTTCCCATTTATCGGGCTCAAAAGCAATGTGTCATAGGACTCCCTGTACTGACAAATATGAATTAAAACCAATAAGCTAAAGTCAACCTCACCCCTCCTGCTCACTATAGTTTCTGCCTGAATCAAGGCTTGTTTAGCCAGACATCTTTTCCTTCTTGGCGAATTCGTCCATGTTAAGTTCCTGTACGAGGCACGTTCTGGCTCAGTGGGATCTATTCTCTGGGTAGTGTAAGGCTAACTCAAGGTTTTGACAGAGTTGAGATCCTTCTGGGTATGAATATGTTTCTAAGGATTATGACCATTCTGGTTGTTGGCAGAATTCAGTCCATGGGGTTGTAGGACTTCACTCTGCATTTTAGCTGGAGAAATAGCTTGATGTCACTCTCAGCTTCTAGAAGCAGCTCACATGGTTCAGCTTGTGTTCCTGTCCCCTGCCTTCAAAACCAGCCATGGAGTCCTTCTCTTCCCTGAAATCTCTTTGACATCTCCTTTGGCTCCATCTTTTCTCTGCTTACCTCTTCTGATACCCTCTTCTGTAACCAGCTAAAAAATATTCCCTGCTTCTAAGGTCTTTTGTGATTAGATTGTGTGCATCTGGGTAATCGCAAATACTCTATTAAGAACCCTTATGTGGTAAGCTTTAATTCCATCTGCAAAATCCCTTCAGAGGGATTAGATTCATGTCCAACTGAATAACTAGAGAATGGAAATTTCAGGGGAAATCTTCTGAGTCCTGACTATCCAGCTCCTCAGTTTTAAAGGTATTTTTGTTTTTGTTTTTTGTTTTGTTTTGTTTTTTGAGCTTGTATACCATCTCAAAGGACAAACTGATTAAGAACAAAGAGCACCTACCACACTGCCTATGACCTAAGCAAGTTGATTGGCCAACATCATTTCCTTTACATTAAAGGTTATAGTCTGTTGAGTTCCTTGAAATCACCCACCCTACAAATAGGAGTTATTAAGAAAGGGTCTAATAAACTTCGAGAACAGACTGATTAATCAGATTTAGATGGATTGAGTAGTTTTATTTATTGCTGTTAGTTTTAGTGCCCACAATTATTAGGCATATTTAAGTTATAACAAAGAGCAGGGGGGAATGGAAGGGAGGCGCAGAAGAGGCAAAATATACTTGGGCTTCCACTTTAACAATGAATGGCTGTGACGGCTCTGAAGCCTGAAAGGTGAGGGGCTTAGCAGAGTCCCATGGTTCTTTGAGTTCCAACTGTGCAGCCGCCTTTAGAAATGATGAACAGTTGCCAACATGGTATTTAGAAACCCTAGAGAACTTTCTTACTCCCTTTCACCTCAGTCTTTCAAAAATCTTTTTGAAATGAAGGCAAGTACCAAAGTCTGATAAAGACAACTGTCACTGCGTTTGAATGAATTTTTATCCAGTCTCTAATAAATCTCAAGCACTATCTTGAAATTATCTTAAAGTTCCAGATCATTCCGTGGGGTGATGGGGAAGTCTGTACCTAAAACAGAAATAATACCTAGTGACCGGTCCAGGTCTGGATGACCATATCAACACTCTCTTTCCTTTAATAGTTCTGTGGAAGGCAGACGATCCCTCCAAAAGTGCCAATGGTATTCAGGTTTGATAAGAGGCAAGAGAATTCCAAGTGTAAACAGTTAAATAATTTTAACTCTTGCTGATATTTAAAGAAAAATACAATGAGCATACAGGCTTATTGCATTTTTGTTTTCAAAAGACATTTATTTATTCTCTTAATGGGCAGAAGAGGTATGCTGTCCTTTGTCATAAGTATTCAACGGATTGTGTAATCAGTAGGAGTTCTTTCTCTTTCCCACCTCATGATGAAAGTTTGAGAATTATTCGTAGGCTATCCATTTGTAATCCAAGTTCACAGAGAGCCTTGTGTTCTCACATAAAAATAAAATTCAGTCAGGAAAAAAAAAATGCTTTGCGTACTTCTGTTTCTCACTGTTTCCTTTCTCTTGGTCTCCCTAAACACTTGCACTCAAGAGCTTTTACAGGTTAATAAAAGGAAACAGGTCTGGAGTGGTAAATAAATGTGACTCTATCATATAAGCAGACATGATAAAGCTTATCCTCTGGGGACTGTGTCCAGATGAAATTATATATGAACTCATTACCTATTTGTGAAGAGAGAAGAGGCAAGCAACATGAGAGCAACAAAAGAAGGTTGTTAGGTAGGTTTATGTTATTTTATTTTAGTTTTTGGCTCCCAGTGCTCATCCTTGGCCCTAGAGACAATACCATGACTCTTCTTGAGAAAGACAGAAATGAGACCTAGGAATACTCACTCCGTTTTTTTGTTTTGTTTTGTTCTGTTTTGTTTTTTAAGAAAGGCAGATGGCCACATGCAGTGTATGTGTCTGGAGTCTTGGAAGCTTGACTAGCCTCTGTTCTCCTACAAATGGACCTTGAGAGCTTGTTTGGAGGTTCTAGCAAGGAAACATAGCTACTCATATGCCCTTGACCAAGAATGGTCCTTCTCTATCAGGGAAGGTTGTCCTCTTCCACTGGCTGCACAGTTTCTGGAGGGAAGCCCCTGGAGCCCTGAGGGAAGATGAGGATACCAGCCAGCCAGCCAGATCAGATGCATCAAACTAGGCCATCAATGGGGTGACAGATGTCACATGCAGAGGAGACTGACATTATCTTAGATCCATTTGCCTTTCCTTACTACCTCCATAAAGCCTTCAGGATTGGAATCTACCAGGACCCTGAGTAACATTGGTGCTGAGGTTTATCAACTCAGGAGAAAGTGTTCCATTCCAAAACCCAGGCAAGGAGAATTATACAACATCATGATCTTTGCATGCAGCTCCAAATGCAAGATAATAAGAAAGGACTTTTTTCAATGATCATTATTAGACTTGTGTCTTTATCTTGCATTTATTGACTTCTGACTCTACAGAATTTCTTACACTTGTTCACTAAGATAAACAAATAAATGACCTCCACTCAAGCTGGATAACCCCTACTGGGGGAAAGATCACATCTAAGATGTGATCTACAGGTAACATACAAGCAAATGCTATGGAAGTAGAGAGAAGCATTTGATGACATAAAACTGGGGAGACCAGAAAAGGTTTTGTGAAGGAGATGGCAACAGGATTGGACCTTTTCAATTATATAACCATAGATATACGTGATTTGAAAGATTGGAAAGAAGGTAGTCCTGATTTGAAATTAGCGACAGCATGTTTCAGATATGCAAAAAGCACTTTGAGTGCTAGGAAATTACAAGTGTGTCTGTTGGTGTGATGGTTAATTTTATGGTCAACTTGGCTAAAACACAGTGTTCAGATTTTGCTCAAATATGATGTTGACGTAAAGGTATATTTTAGATGAGACAATGTTAAAATCAGTAGGTTTTGAGTATAGCAGATTACCCTTAATCAAGTGGGTGCGTTCAATCAGTTGAAGGTCCTAAAAGAAGAGCAGAACTTCCCTAAAGAAGAGGGAATTCTGCCTTCAGACTGGCCCGAATCTAGCTGGAGCATCAGCTCTTCCTAGAGTCTCCAACTTGCCATCCTACCATGCAGATTCTGAATTTACCAGCCTCCATGATTGCATGAACCATTTAGCCCCTTTCTTTCTTTCCCTCTCTTCTCTCCCTCTATCTTCTCTCTCTTTCCTCACCACACCCAATCCCATCTGTTTCTATATCTGTTCTGCTTCTCTGGAGGACGAACACAGTTGGGAATTTTTCAAGTAAAAAAGAGAAAAATTGTGGAAGAGGAACCTGGGAAGTACACAGGAGCTCTATCTTGTCCTGCCTGAGATTCTAGTCTAAGGAACCTACTCTTTATTATATGATATACTAAAGCCACTCTGATTTTTAAGCAGAGGATTTTTGGTGATGAGTTAACAACGTTGGTATTATAAAGGGTGATTTTGAAAGCACTGTTAACTAGAAAGAGTAGTAATGGTTTGGTTATTACTAAATAATAACAGTTTTGTTTGTTGAAGGTCAGGAAAAGGGTATTAGTGATTGAGAGGGAATGGTAGTATGGGAATTTCTGAAGTTTGGGGTCTCCAGTAATAAATATTATGTAGGTCAGAGTCATTTAATGGCACCACGTCAGTGGAATTTAGGGATTTGGGATGGCACAGAGTGGACATACTATGAAGTTATTACTAACTCCCACTTCCACAGTTGAAGGCCACATGTTTGCCATCCAGTTCCTCCAACTCCTCCAGTAGCAGGAATTCAACATCTTGAAAGTGTCATCTAGATATTTCTTACAGGAACCCCAAAACCAATTTGAACAAGCTGCAGCTTCTACCCTCCCACAGTCTTTTTCTGTTGCTACTTCTCTTCTACTCAACTTCCTTATTTTAAAATTCCTACTCAAAGCCCACTTGGAGAAGCCAAATTTACTACTGTCTAGGTTTATAAAGTTAGCTTGTATGCCAAGATGCTACCCCTGGAGTCTCTACTTACAATCCTTGGGATATCAAAACACCATGCAAGCACAAGTAGGGACAAGAGAGACCCCTTACTCGGTTTATTACATCCCCTGTCTTTTGGGGACACAGGAGCAGATTCCACAATGTCCCTCATAAAAAGATTTGTCAGCTTCTGCTTCTTACTCCTATTTGTCTTTAAAATGTTCAACACCATCCCATCTAGTTTCTCATGATGGAGTTTTCTTCATTAAATCTATTTCCACTACAGTTTGAAAGATAAATATTCTCTTTTTATTTATCTAGTAGTCACTTTTTAATTTTTGAGTGACATATTGAACCAAACATTTTTATCAGCATGCAGATAAAAATCTCATTTCTATCCTAAGAGAATAAACAAATATGAATTCAAGCATTGTAAAGCAAAGATTTTTCACTGAAGATATTTTAACATAATACAGAAAGAATAGAAAGAACCTAAATGTGTAAGAATATCAGAGTTTTCTAAAGCAAATATATGGTCCAATTAAATTGAAAATGTTAAATAAATGTTTATACACTTTTATGATATGTAACCATAAAATCATGATAATAATTTCTTAAAATAATGAAGTGGAAAATCATTTCTAAGAAATATTTACTGAGAAATTCAGGACACAAAATGGCACATGTTATTTAATTATAAACATGCATATATGTGTCTTTATATATTTTGTGGCAAATTAAATACTTCCTTATATTATAAGTAACAAGGTTGAACTAAATATACCAAATGAAGTAATGATGATCTCTCTTTGGTGAGATAATTTTTTGTTTACCTAGTTTTCAGCTTTGCACATCAATAATATATTACTTTCATAATCAGAGAAATGTAATCAATGTAATTTTTAGGAAGGGCCAGGTTAAGAGAAAGTAGTGGAAGGGATAGTTGCTCTGAGTGATTGCTCTCATTATATCAAAATAGGAATCATATAACCACAATATGAGTGGTATGTTTTTAATAATTCACACATTACTCATCAATCTCCTACTTTGTGGTGTCTCTGCAAAGGGTTCCAGATACACCACACAAGGCCAACCACCATCATGCAGTGAGAGAGGCAGTGGACCGTGGTGAAGTCAGACACGTGAATGTTAAAGCTCTACTTGGTGTCGCCACTGACATGATCAACGAACTTGACAAGGTTCTTAACCTCTCTGCATCTCAGTTTCTACATCTTTGAAATGGAGAAGTAATCTCAACCTTGCAAACACTTTGAAAAAAGTAAAATATAAAATAATGTATGTAAAGAGAATAGCTCATTGCCTAGTACATAGTTTTGATTAACGGCAACTTCAAAAGTAGTTGGAAGTCATTACTCCTTCTACTATAAAATTAACTTACTATTATGATGCCACTCTGCAAGACATGGGGAGGTAAAATTTCAGGTAAAAATCATTATGATCATCATCAAAGTAATAGTAGTAATAATGTTAACATCAGTTTGCGGTTTGGCTGAATATTTCTCCATATTGGGATGCTGCATATACAACACAAGGAGTCAGCACTTTTGTTTGGCAAAAAAAAACAAAAAAAAAAAAAAAAAAAAAAAAAGAGAGAGAGAGAGAAAGAAAAAGAAAAAAAGTCAATAATAATAATAATAATAACAATAATAATAATTAATGGAACCAGAGGTTATAACTAAGAAAAAAGGACCATCTGATATTGATAATTTATTTAGATAAATAATTCAGTTTTATCTGTCTAAAAGAGAAAACAAAAGCTTTTAAAATATTATTAACTCAAATCTCATGCAATGAAGTGAAAATAAAACACACAAGTGTAACCACTAATTGGAAGCTATTTCAGCAAGAATATCTGGAGGCTATCAGGCTGGCAGTGTTTACAACATTATACTGTACATTATCATGCAGCAGGGGACAAGAAGCTCTAGGGGTTAGGTGCTTGCCTAGTGGTCATGAGGTGTAGCTGCAGCTGAGGGCACAGAAGAGAAACTACCGATTGCTGAATCTTTGTGTTTTTTTTTTCTTTTAATATTTATTTATTTATTTTGAGAGAGAAAGAGAGAGAGCACATGTGCACTTGCGAGAGTGGGAGGGGCAGAGGGAGAGAGGATCTCAAGCAGACTCCACTTTGAACGCGGAGCTTGACATGGGACTCCATCTCCCCTGCCTGAGATCATGACCTGAGCTGAAACCAAGAGTCAGACGCTTAACCCACTGTTCTACCCAGGTGCTCCCTGTTGCTCAATCTTTGTGATTCTATCTATGCCCATATTAATTAATGTCTACTCATTTGGTAATGACTAAATTATTTCTGTTATCTCTTGTTTTCTACATGAGACTATTAAAAAATTATTGTAGGGGATGATATCTCAGACAAAAATATATATATATAACCACTCAAAAGAGAATGATTTTCAAAGCAATGAAATAAATAAGGTACACATAAAGAAGAGGGTAACATTTATTTTCAAAACTACATAATAGCACAAAAAAATAGACCCTCATGTCCATTTTAGAAGTAGGACACTGAGTCTCAGAGAATTCAAAGTTCTGTAGCTACTTAGTGGCAGAGGCAGAATTCTAGCTTTCATTATGAAGTGTCTGACTTCCTACAAAGGTCTTAATTATTTTTTTTTTAAACTAAAGTATAAAATGCCTGAATCTTGCTATCTGTATGGCTGACAGGTGTGGGTGGACAACACAGCTCTGCATTTATAAACATGTGAGACAGTGAGTAAGCAGATATATTCACCAGTTTCCTAGCCTGCTAAACCTGCCAATTGTTTGCAAAACGTTCACATGCCCCTGACTATCTTTGATCTTGGTATTATTAAATATCTCAAAAACTAAATTGTAGAAAAACAAAACAAAACAAAAAACAACGAAAATATCTTCAAACCCAGTAAAACAATAGCTGCTATTTCATTGCCCATACAATCATAAACTGTTCCATGCATCAAGCGAATTCACACAGAATATTAAGAGTAAAATAATTTGCAGCCTTTGGGATTTCCTTAGAATCCAGTGACTCACCCATGGCCAAATACGAGGACAATCTGTGTTCTCTATGGGCATGTCAACATTGCATGAATAGAACCAAGAGTTCTGATGATACATCCAATTTTTTTCTGGATGATGGAAATTATTTCATGAGAAAAATTGAAAAGAGAAGAGAGCAATAGCTTTTAAAAACCCAAACTGAAGCCAAATTCACTTTGTTTCACTGCTAGATGTTTATTTGAGCACAGTAAAAAAAAAAAAAAATATATATATATATATATATCTATATCTAGATATGATTCTTCTCAGTTTCCTTTGTATTGTTCCTGTCCTTATTCACACACCGCCACCTCTTGTTTTGCTGAAACACATACGTGATGATTTGAAGAGATTGTATAGCTCTTTAATTTCAATAGATCATAATAATATAGGCCACTATTATTTGGGTTTTATCTTACTTGAAGAATAACACAATGGTAAGAAGCATGGTTTCTGGCATTAAATTGTCTCTGTTTGAATACTGTTCTGCAATTTACTAGCTATCCGACCTCCAGCTCAGATTGTCCATCCTCTTGTTCCTTTAGCTCTTCTGGGCTGTGAAATACTGATAAAGTGTTGCAAAAATCAAAAGTTAACATTGTAAATGATTAAACACTTAGATTTTCATTTTGGACTAGGACAGACTGTTTGATCTCCTACAAACACCCTTGCTGAAAGCAACTATAAAAGCTGGATAAAATTAATTTAAAAACCATTGGAATGTGTCAGAAGGCAGTCAGGACTTGCCAGGTCAAGATTCCAAACAGAAGAGAAACCCACCGAGGTGAAGAAGACCTTCTGCACAGCTTTTAACACTCGGAGGTTTGCTGACTCTCAGCTCAGAGCACAGAAAGCAAAAAGGCAGTGTTTCCCTGTGGTGTACAGCCCCCTCCTTGGGTTCGGGGGTGGGGGGTGGGGGGTGAGTGCTGCAGCCTACCAACATGGCCAGGACAGCAGAGGCCAGAATGACAGCAGAATTGGAACCTACAAAGAAGTGAGCAGCTATTCTAAAATCAATTCAGCCTTGAAGTATTTCAAAACTCCTCTAAGATGCACAGGAAATGAAAGGAAAAATGAAATGAAAAAATTATAGAAGAAATGCTCAGAAAAGAAGCAGAAAGCTAAATAAAGATCTAAGCCAAATTTTGACAGCCTTGGGGCACTAGGAAAATGAAAATTAAGCTTTAGAGCTGTCAGTGAGGGGTTCAGGATTTTAACTCTAAGAGTATGGGCAAACGAGGAAAAGCAAGCATCAAGGACAATGTGGTTTTATGCCAGTCTTCTCTCTGACTAGTAGGAAAAGCATGCCCCTTGAGGAAGGACATCTACAAGTTTTTACATACAGTGTTCAAGATTAAATTCTTTAAAAATACCAGTCATGCCAAGAAGCAGAAACAAAAAGCTGAACACTAATAAAAAAAAGACTAAAAGACTATAGATGTAGAAACAGCATTGAAAGTTATCTCTATATTGCAGCTATCAGATACAGATTTTCAAATATTGGTAAGTACTATTTTTAAAAACAGATGAATGTGGAAAATTTTGCCTCAAAGCTGGAAATTCTTTTCGAAAGTGGAATTCCTGTAACTAAAGAATTCAATAGCAAATGAAAAATTCAACAGATAGTTTTAATAAGAGGAAGGACTAGAGAGAGAATTAGCGGAGAGGAGAACATGGCTGTCTGAGTTTGGAGTAGCTGCCAGAACAAAATCTCACACCCAGGGGCTGGGGTTAAACAACAGACATTTACTTTCTCATGGTTCTGGAGCTAGAAGTCCACTGTCAGTAGGTCTCATCTTGTCTGGGCCTCTCTCCTTGTTTGGAGATGATCACCTTGCTGTGTCCTCACAGATTTGTTCTGAATGTAGGTGCCCCCTGCTGGTGCCTCTTCATGGCCCCAATGTCCTCTTCTTACAAGGTCTTATGTCAGATAAGATGAGGGCCCACCCTTATGGTCTTTTTTTAACTTGATCACTTCTTCAAAGGCTCTGTGTCCAGACCTAGTCACATGCTGAGGTTACAGGGGTAGGGCTTCAACATTTGGATTTTTCAGTGCAAAACAATAGATTAATAGAAAGTATTTAGAGTGAAGTAAAAAGAAACCAAATAAAGCAAGATACAAGAATAAATAAATACAAGGAGCATAAGAGACACACGGGGCATGGTGTGTAAGGCTACCACTCTTATAAGGAGGCTTAGAGGAAAAGGTGGGAGAGATATAGCAGGAGTGCTATTGGAAGACATCATGGTCAATGCAATTTCTAAAACTTATAAAAGATATTATACTGCTGTTACATGAATTTCTAAGCTGTCCCAGCATAAATTCAAAGCAAAGCACCTCTTGCTAGATCACAGGAAAACTGGTCAAAATTAAAGACAAGGGGAACGTTGTGAAAGCAGCCAAGGTGCATTCACACACACACACAGACACACACGCGCATGTATACACATCCAAACAATACCATCACAGAAATAATAGCAGGAGTGAGAGCTAACTTTTCCACACAAACAGTATAAGCCAGAAGAAAAGGAAATACCAAAATGAATACCAAAGTTGTTACAAAGTATGTATTTTGTTTCTAGTTTCTGAAATATGATATAAAGTCCTAGTGGTTTTCTTAAATCAACCACTAATATAAGGGATCGATGATGATGATAGATAGAAAGATGATAGATAGATAGATAGATAGATGATAGATAGATGTACAGACACAAAGAAAGTAGGATGTCACCAAGTGGTGGTATTCAAAGGAACAAAAAAGATCTTTAACAGGTGAAATAACATCCATTCTAATTTTCACACGTGAATTAAGGGAAAATCCTATATTTGTATAAAATATATGGAAGAATTATTTTAAGAGATTCAGTATACATTCAAGAAAAGAGCACTTAGTAGGTTGAAAAAAGGAAGGGCCTTTCTTAATATCATAAAGAACACTTTCCAAAAACATACAGCAAAAGTCATACTTAGGGGGCATAATATCAAGTTTTTTATCCCAAGAAAGGATAAGTAGTGTCTGCTGTGGCCCCTTCTATTATAATATATACTAGCAAGAGAAATGGTGTAGTTATGGAAAGGAAGAACAAAACTATAATTTTTCCCAGAACCTGTGATTGGATATGATATAGACATACAAGATAATCTACCTATTAATCACTAGAATAAGTTAATTTAGAAAGTCTTTAGTCGGGGTGCCTGGGTAGCCCAGTGGGTTAAAGCATCTGCTTTCAGCTCAGGTCATGGTCCCAGGGTCTTGGGATCGAGCCTCGCATCGGGCTCTCTGCTCAGCAGGGAGCCTGCTTCCCTCTCTCTCTCTGCCTGCCTCTCTGCCTACTTGTGATCTCTCTCTGCCAAATAAATAAAATCTTAAAAAAAAAAAAGAAAATCATTGGTCATAGGGTCAGTATACAAAAATCAAAAATAGTATTACCACAGAAAGCACACATGCATTTAAAATTTCAAAGAAAAATTCCGCTTCTAGTAACATAAAAATACACCAAATAAATACTAAGATAATATAATGAGAGATATGTAAGATCTCTCTGCTGAGAATATATAAAACAATAGTGAATGTCTCACTTCTGGTATAACCGAATAAGTTCTTTCCAGAACAGCTACCCTACAGATAACAAACGAATGCTGGGGAGAACACTCTGAAATCACATGAATGCAACAAAAGCAGATTTTTAAATGTGAGACATCAGGTACAAGGAAAACATGGCATGGCATCAGGTTCCTGTATTTTAATGAATATTAACTGAGCACAGGCTGCAGTCAGCAACGTGCTGAGCAATCAAAGGTCCAGAAGAACCAGAGGACTGGGTTTTGATGCTCCCCGTGCACTGAAACTATTATACAATGTTCACCCTTGGGATTGTCATGTCCTGCTGATGAATCGGCCATTTTATCATGGTGAAATGCCTTTCCCCCCCTCTCTGGCAATACACATTTCATGAAAACTACCTTGGCTTACATTATTACAGCATTGTTTGGGGAGGTATGATGAGAAGGAGTCATGAGGCAGGGTCTGGATTGCAAGAATCTTCTGTTTCATGATCTGGGCACTAGTCACATGGGTGACCGATACCCTTATAAACAAGCATTTTTCTGCATGTGTTTTTATGCTTCAATAGTGTTTTTTAAATGTTTCTAGTTATAAAAATAATTTTTTGAAAGTGCTTAGAGTTGGAACTGGCAGAACCCATGGATTAAGAGATTTATTGAGTTTTAAGAGCTTCCATTGCCTTAGAGAACCTATGGTTCCAGAGCCTCATTTTTTTTTTTTAAATTTTATTTATTTGACAGAGAGAGATCACAAGTAGGCAGAGAAGCAGGCAGAAAGAGAGGAGGAAGCAGGCTCCCTGTCGAGCAGAGAGCCCGATGGGGGACTCGATCCCAGGACACTGAGATCATGACCCGAGCTGAAGGCAGAGGCTTAACTCACTGAGACACCCAGGCGCCCCCAGAGCCTCATTGTACAGATGAAGTAGACCAGGCCCAGAAGGAGGCAGGGCTGTGCGTAGGACAAAGCCGGGAGCTCAGGTCCCCTTTACCCAGGCTATAGTTCACAGTGTTTGGTTGCTGGTATTGTCGCCACCATCCATAACTGCCAGTTACCTTGGCCCTCGTGGAGGCTGTGAAGGGAAGTGGCTCACACAACTTTTGGTTTTGGATGAAGTAGGCAACAGAGGACAAAGCTTCTCTCTTTCATTCTTCCTCCGAGTTAGCATTGGCCTCAATTATGTCCTTACTCTGTTTTGGAAGGGTTTTCTGTGAAGTCACTCTCTCCCAGGCAAAGTGGATTTACGTAGGAAAACACTGAGAATGGAAGAGAGGTTGAAGATTTTTGACCAGAAAAGAGTGCATTGATCCCATATAAGAGTTCTTAATCTCAGGAAACAGACTGAGGGTTGCTGGAGGGGAGGGGGTTGGGAGGAATGGGGTGGCTGGGTGATGGACACTGAGGAGGGTGTGTGCTATGGTGAGTGCTGTGAATTGTGTAAGACTGATGATTCACAGACCCATACCCCTGAAGCAAATAATACATTGTATGTTAACTTTAAATTAAAAAATTCTTACTGACAAAGACTCAGGAATAATCCCTAAAGAGGTTGCTAACTTGCTGGATTGTGAGTTAGAGAAGAGGCACACGAACCTTCTTTGAAAAACAAGAGATGAAATTTAGGAAAAAAAAAACTCAGGGCTCAAGAATCAGGGATCTGAGAGAGGAGGCCGGGTGGATAAGGTTTAACAGGTGGAACCTCCTCATGGACTTTTGTGGTTTTTTGGGTTTTAATCATCTTTCTCAAAAGAGGTGATGATGGATATCTTAGTGTGTTCAGGCTGGTACAACAAAATACTAGAGACTGGATAGATTATAAACAACAGAAATCTATTTCTTACACTTCTGGAGGCAGGAAGTCTAAGATCAAGGGGCCAGCACCACTGGTCTCTGGTGAAGTCCCTCTTCTGGGTTTTAGACTGCCAGCTTCTCACTGTGTCTTTGCATGGTGGGAGGGATCTCTGTGGATCCCTTTAGAAGGCACTAATCCCATTCATGAGAAATCTACCCTCATGACTTAAGAACCTCCCAAAGGCCCCAGGTCCTAATATGCCATCTTTGGGGATTAAGACTTTCAACATGTGAATTTGGGGGTGAAGGAAACAAACATTCAGTCCATAGGAATGGATATTTTTGTGAAAGTCGGACACTTAGTGTGTGGTCATTATATCAGGTAGTTAGGGTAGGAAAATAATGCTACATGAAGCATCAACCAGAACTTCTGGGCAACTATTCATTTACCCAGTGGGTTGGGTTGAATTTTGGCATCAACTGCTACACCAGCAGTTCCCATTGGAGCCAGAAGGGGCAGCTGCACACACAGGACAACCTCAGCTCCCTCTCAAAGCTGCAGCATTTCCGTGGGTGGCTGCTATGGGGACAGGGCTAACGATAAGTGCAGTCTGGCCATCAACTTCTGCAAATGCTTTCCAACACCGTTTTCAGGACTGATGATATCAGACTTGGGTATTAAATACACGGAGCCTAAGAGAAATGCTCACAAAGCAGGGATCACAAGAGGTCTGAGAAAATAAAAGTTAAGTCATCGGGGAAGGAGAATACAGTCTCAGGACATGGCCAAGATCAAAGCCAGTGGATGTCAAAGTTGCAATGCTAAAATTCAGTGCCAGGCTTATAATTTGAGGAAAGATAAAGTTGGAACAGGTGCACAGCTGGGACAACAATGGAAACCTGTTTTAACTATTAGTGCCTCAATAGAAAATAAAAAATATATTTTTTATTTTTTTTATTATTATTATGATTTTTTGCAAAGAAGCGGTCAGAGCTTATGTCAGGAGCAGGCAGCAAGGGAACATAGGCAATTTGTCTAAAGGTCCCACTGCTCCCTATAGCATCACTCCCACTCACCATCTGTCTTAGTCCCTTGGGATACCACAACTACCACTACAAAATACCATCAATTCGATGGCTTAACAACAGACATTTATTCTCTCAGTTCTGGAGGCTAGAAAGTCCGAAACTGAGGTTCTGGCAAGGTTCCATTTCTGGCAAAACCTCCCTTCTGGGCTTGCACATGGCCACCTTCTCCTGTTTTCAATGGTGGAGAGAGAGCCCTGGTGTTTCCTCCTCTTCTTAAAAGGACACCAGTATTATCAGATCAGCACTCCACCCGTCTGACCGCATTTAACCTCCATCACCTCTTTAAAGACCCTATGGCGAAGACACTCCCGTGGTAGGGGGCTGGGCTGCAACATGAGAATTTGGGAGAACACAATTCAATCTGTAGCACCATCTAAAAACTGAGAAGTATTTCTCTATACCAGCGCATATAACACCTGCATAAGCAATTTCCTGCACTACAGTTCTCTTTGCTTGAAAAAATTCTAGAGTGGATATTTATTCTGTAGTGACACCAAATGTCACAGTGACCAGAGGGTGCTTAAATCAGATGAAGGTTCGCAGAGTCCAGCATCAGATTCTGCTTTGGCACATCTAGGGTGGAGTCTGGATGTCTGTTTTTGATATTTTACATTTTACTGCAAAGTGCATCTGGTGCTTCTGATGGGAGGTGGTCCATGGATCATAATTTGAGAAGAGATTCTTTAAATATGTTGAAAATCTGAGACCTATCTACATCACAGACATTTTGGCAAGACCTCTTTAAGCCTTCTCTAATAATTGTCCAGGGTAAGCTTTCCATGTGAGTGGTAGTCTGAACCCGAGTGGATTTGATGGACTTACCAGGTACCATCATGAGCTATGCAAATAAATGACATGAAGTTTATGTGGCATGTTGCCCTTCAGCTTCAGCCAAGACTCTGGTTTCAAGCAGGTGGAAATTCTTAGACAAAGGCCAACAAATAATCTCTTATTGCATTTCCACAGTTCCTTTGGTAGCTAAGTTCTGCTGTGGTTTGCCAATGGATGGTACTGGTGGGACCTTGCAAAAGGGAGACAGGGACCAAGATGGCGGTGCTTCTGGGAGCCTAAGAGCTGTGTGGGTTCCTGAACTTCTGGGCAGCTGCGCAGGCACCTCTATAGGGCAGTGGCAACAGCAGTGACTGTTGCCTCCAGAAGAGCAGGGAAAGGAGAGCTAGACTCCCTCCAGGGATGGCACCATCTTCTATGGCTCTGGATGAGACCCTCCTCACCAAGGATGCTCTAGAGGCCTCTCTGCCCCATTCACCCCTCCAGCCCTTCTTTTTTTTTTTTTTTTTTTTAAAGATTTTGTTTATTTTTTTATTTATGTGAGAGAAAAACAGAGACACCATGAGCACGGGGAGGGGTAGAGGGAAATGTACAAGTAGACTCCTTGCTACACAGGAAGCCCAAGGCAGGGCTGGATACTAGGACCCTGAGATCATGACCTGAGCAGAAGTCAGATACTTAACTGACTGAGTCAACCAGATGCCACCCTCCTTTTTTTTTTTTTAATAGATTTTATTCCTCCAGTCCTTCTGACACTTGAGTAGGTGAGTCCCTGCATTTTACCTCTCCCTGCTTGAAAGAGAGTCATCTCCTATTCTCCTGGCTGGGCATGTAGTGTTCCAGCTGGTAAATTATTAAACTACTCCAAGTTAATTTGCTCAACAATCCACTCTATATTTTAAGAAAAACCAGAAAACTAAAGGGATAAATAGGAGAAAGTGTTATTTTCTATAGATTGTTTAATTCAATCTTCATGTTAATACTAGAGTTCAGATTTTTTTTTTAAATCACCATTCACTTCACAGATAATAGAATGCAAATTATTTGTCCCAGGTTGTATAGGAAATGACAGAAATGCAAGTTGAACTGTGATCTTTTCACTATAAGAATAGAGCCCTTAGTTTTAAAATTCCTTCACTGTTTAAAAGAAAATGACATTAAAAAAAACAAATTTGGGGGTTTAATAAATTTTGTTGATCCACAAAAAGATAATCTGCATGCCAGTACAAATGTACACACTTCCTCTATATAAATTGTTACAGTATTTTATTGTTTGGGTATACTCAAGAGCAAATTCCTTCTTTGGGTCTTATTAGAATTTTCTTAAGATAGCTGAGTATAAATATGATTAAAAAGGTAGAAAAGATTTTTTTCTAACCATCAAATTCTTATGCTTCCTTGACTCTAGTCAGTGATTCTTAATTGTTCATCTCAATGATGTGTTGTTGGGAAAAATACAAAATTTTAATTATTTGGGATAATGAGAGACAGCATGTGGCCTCTACAGATAGTGTCCCAAGCTAGCAGAATTTTTTTATGCAAGATCACATTTATGCTTTGTGACAGGTTACAACATTTCCCAAGATGAAGCACCATCTGGCTGAGGGGGAAAATCAAGTACGGGCTCTGTTGTTGTTTAAATATGATGCTGTTTTCTAGCTGAGATTCCATAAATATGTACCAGGTCATATCAGAGACTCATAGGCTTTTTATATTCCAATCTTTATTTAGATCTGTGGCAAGCCCATGAAAAGAGGTAAAGATCAGCAATTCCATTGTCCTGAAATTATTAAATAGTCACTTTATTTTAAAACCATAATAATGATGATTTACAAGCTGAGGACATGAAAAATTACATAGATTTTTTTTTTCTCAGTTTTGGTTTTGGTCAACATAACTCTATGAGATTTCTTGTATAATACTAAGACCTATAAAAAGGCATTAAAATGTCCCCTCACGAATTGTTAGCACAGAAGCATCTTTTGTAAATGCTTTAACCAAGTTTCGGTTGCTTTTGACTAGCATCCTGACTTGTGATGATTTTATATCTTATCAGGGACAAAGTCTGATATGTTTTAAGAAATTTCCTATTAATAAATAGGATGAAGCAAATGATCTTCCAGTTGTTTTTTATAAAAGCCTTGTTATTTTGTATTCTTTAATTGTTCATTTTCTCTAACTTCTAATGTTAAAAAAAAGTCAAGGTAGATCTTATCCAAGATAGGTCTTGACAATTAGGCACACTTTAAACATGAAGACATATGGGAAAAGAAGAAGAAAGGTAAGTCCTAGGTAAATGAAATAATCAGACTGAGATATTTAGTTCATTTTTTTTTCTTTAGTATCCAAACAGATCTCATTGGTCATGGATATCTTGGAGTTTGAAATCAGTGACTATGGACTTTTGAGAGTCTCATAGACGCTTACACTTGCCCCTAGTTGTTGGGAGCCTAAGGAAGGTGATGCAGCCTCGCAGGTAAAAAGGTAGGCTCAGTAGTCAGATGGTCCAACTCACTGTAATTGACTCTTGCTCCTGCTTATTTTTTGAGCTTGTACAAATTACTTGCCTACTCTATACTTCAGATTTCCTGTTAATTACCCAGTTTGGAGAAACACTTTATGATGTTGGCAAGACCTGGAAAGCACTAAAAGTAGGAGGCTGCCCTTGCTAATTGCCCAAGCTAATTTACAAACACTACCACACCAGGAGATTGAGTTCAAGAGCTCTCAATTCTATTATTTCCTCCAAAATGGCAGTGGTCATGTATTTAGACCATGCAAGACATTACAGAGACTTAAAAGTATTAAAATTTCATCATTAGACAAGTCAGTAGGCTTTGTCTACAGTGTTCACAATCTTGAAAGCTAAGTGGTCTTATTTTCAAGCACTCCGTTCTTATCCTCAAACTACCAACAGATTTGTCCTTTGACACTTTCATGATGGAGCTAACTAGAGCACAGGTTTTATTAAGCATGGGTTTTATTTGCATGTGATTTTTTCTGTTACATCTTACATTAATTGGAGGCTCAAGTAATAAAATGGTACACAGACTGTTTAATGTTTATGGCGAATGTCCCACTTAAATATATCCTAAATGTGTTCTTGGCTTCATTGCAAATATTATCAGTCTTTATCTTTATTTCATTTCTGAAAACTATTCTTAGGAATTATTTTTCCTTTCCTTGGTAATTGAGAAAATCTAAACACATCATTTATATTCCAAATATTTAAGTCCACATGTTAATCACTCTTCTCTTTACAAAGCATTTTTAAAGAATAAATATAATTGTAACAGATAATATTATGTAACCTTGTTATATTATATTATGTATTATGTATGCTATTTTTCTTACATAATTTCCTACTATTCGATAGTATATTTTATAACTTCCCTCATGTATTATGAAGACAATATACACTATCTGTTTTCAAAGGTAAATATTTAATGAGATAGTCCAGGCAATGCTCTTAGCAAACTGGCTGTACATCATTATTCAATAAATTAAAATCAACCAATATATAATTAAAAATATTAAGGTGAACCTTAATGAAAAACATATGTAAAGAAATAGATTTTCATGGTAGTTCTATACATCTTACTTTCCTCTATTTCTATTCTGGCAATTCCTGGGCTTACTTCAAGTAACTCAGGCAAGATATTGACTCAAGACTGAAATGGCAGAACAATTGGCTGTTGGGGTCATTCATCAATGCCATTCAATGTTATACAGAGGAAGAGACTAACGAGCAATGTGGAGAGACTAACCCTTGACAGAACTTCTAACCTGAAGCCTCCAATAAAGCACAATTCAACTCAGGTCAATAAGTGATGTTGAATAATGGGTATGTCCCTCACTCACAAGGGAAGAGAGTGCCACATTTAAAATTTTTTTACTTTAGGTTTGCTTAATAATGACATTTCATAATGCTAGGTTGATTTGCAGTACTTTCAAATATTAATATCTAATAATAACATAAATTGTGTTGCTACTAGTAATATGTTTTCCTAAAAGAATTCAGAGTCCAGGTGGATTAATAATTCTGAAAAAAATGTAGAAAACACAGATCAACATACCTTAAATTAATTTTGTTTGGGGAAGGCAGATATGTAATAAAACACATTACAAAAATCATAAATTTATTTACCTAGATATAATAAAACTTTAGGACTGTAAAAATTAAAAGAATAGCACCATATTAGAAATATGTCTGCCACAACTCTTAGAAGATTAATAATCAAGCATCATTTGGAAAAATATTGAAACTTCCATAGAAAAATAGGCAACATGGAAACAAGATTAACAAGTAGGAAAGAATACAAATACCTAAAATAAACACAGAAGTGATATTAAAATTCATTACTAATTAAGTAATACAGAATAAGATTATAAGGTATTATTTCCATCAAAAATGGGTATTTAATAAAATGATAATTCTCAATGATGGTGAGGGTGCTGTAAATAGAAATAGTTCTACTTTCTTGATTAGAATGTAAGCCAGTGTTAATTCTAGAAAGAATGGCTGTATTAATATCAAACATAGTAGATATCAGATCAAAAATATTAAAGGGATAAAGAAGGTCATTTTATAATGTTAAGGAGATCAGTTCATGAAAAAGACATAGCAATGCTAATCATTTGAACAGTTAATAACAAGAGCTTCAAAATATGTGAAATAAAAACTGTTAGAACTTCAAGAAGAAATTAACTACTCCACAACTATACTTAAAGATTTCAGTTCTAGTCTCTCAATTGTTGGTAAAACAAGTATACAGAAAATAAGATATAGAATATTTGCATACTAGCAATTTGCTTATCTAATTGACATTTATACAACAGCCCAACCAAGAGCTGCAAAATCTACCTTCTTTCCAAATGCACGTGAAACATTCACCAAGACAGAACATAATCTGAACTCTAAAAAAGTCTCAATAGATAAAAGAATACAAGTAATAGAAGCATGTTTCCTAACCATGATGAAATTGAAATAGAAATCAATAACAGAAAGATCCCCTAAGTATTGGGTTTTAAGTACCACATGGGCTCAGTAAAAAAAATCAAAGGCACATTAGAAAGTATCTTGAAATTAGTAAAAAATAAAAAACAAAAACAAATCAAGAGTGTGGGATGGCACTAGCCACTATAGTAACAATTTGGAGGAAATTCATAATCCTCCACACCATCATTAAAAAAGAAGAAAATTCTCAAATCAAGAAAACAGAAAACCAGGTGAGAAAATCAATAAGCCAAATCTTTGGCGCTTTGAAAATACCATTGAAATTGATAAACCTCTACCTTCACTGACCAGAAATAGAATAGAGAAGACATAATTACCAACATCAAGATGAGAGAGGTGGTATCACTGCAGCTTCTACAAATGTTGAATGGATGAGAAGGAATTGTGTGAATAAATTCAACAATGTGGATGAAATGGACAAATTCTTGGAAAAGTACAAACTGTTAAAGCTCCCTCACAAAAAAAATAATCTCAATAGCCTTATAAATATTTTAATTTTTTTCTTTTAGTTAAAAACCTTCCCCGACAGAATACTCCAGACCCTGGTGGAATCTTACTGAATTTCAAAGAAGCAATAATACCAGTTTTAGAAAATCTTTTCTAGAAAACAAAGGACAAATGGACATTGACCAACTCATCATAAGAAATCATCATGGGACATCAGGGTGGCTCAGTTGGTTAAACTTCTGCCTTTGGCTCAGGTCATGAGCCCAAGGTCCTGGGATCAAGCGGGCATCTGGCTTCATGTTCAGCAGGGAGCCTGCTTCTCCGTCTACCCCTTCCGCGATGATCATGCACACTCTCTCTTTCTCTCTCACATACTCTCTCTCAAATAAATAAAAAAAACCTTTAAAAAAAATAAAAAGGGAAGGATGCCTGGGTGGCTCAGTTGGTTAAGCATCTGCCTTCAACTCAAGTCATGACCCTGAGGTCCTGGGATTGAGTCCCACATCGGGTTCCCTGCCCAGGGGGAGCCTGCTTCTCCCTCTGCCTGCCACTCCGCCCTGCTTATGCACTCTCTCTCTGTCTCTCTGACAAATAAAGAAATAAAGTCTTTTAAAAAGGGGTTGGGGAGAGATCAGCAAATAACCCTAACAACAAAACCTGACAGACACTTAACACTTCCTGGGACCTAACCGGGACAATGTGAAAAAGTTCTAGGTGATAGGGCGCTAATGGAATTTTTATTGTATGACTAGCAGAAAATTATCTTAAAAAGATCTGACTCAGCTGGACAGAACTCCTTTTTGTCTGAAAGTTGGACATGAAGGTTGGAGCTACACAGACATTATGAATCCTGAGTGACTTTGCAGATGGAAACCATTATCTGATCATACAGAGGAGACAAAGGGATGCCCCCAACCCTGATGAAAAGGTTATGCCGCATTCCAGTCCAGTACTGTCTTGCTGTGGATTTCTTTGGCAGGAGAGACCAAACTCTCATGAGTTGAAGCCATATCATGTCTGCTATTATTCACAGCTGAATGCAATTCCTAATTTATAGACCTAGCAATTTTATTTCTAGGAAATTATCATGTAAATACATTTCCACATGTGTGCAAGAGTATGTTATATTATCATTTATGAATAGGCAAAGTTTCCTTCAAAATATCTAAGTATACACTAGCAGAGGACTGTTTAAATAAATAATAGTAAATATTCATGTAATACACTAGCAATTAACAAATATGACCTGCCTTTTATGACTGATGGGGAATAATCTGTGATATATTACTTAGCAAAGTTGATAAAATATAGGGCTGTGTGTATAGGAGACTGCCATTTTTGCTATACACATTTAAACAAAAGCATAAATGCACATACACAAAAATGCACATATGCAAATATATGTATACCCCCAGCAACCCACCCTACACAGATATGCTGGATAAATGTCATATACTATACACAAATACACACATGCACACACACACACACACACACACACTTTTGTATATGTTTAGAAAATTTCTGAAAGGATCTTCAAGAGACCGTCAACAATGACAGTAAGAGCAGGTTTCTTGCAAGGTTAGTTTTCATTATTATGAAAATTCTAGAGTTGATGATTGGAAGGGTTTGAAGGGAATCAAAAGTCATCATAATGCCAAGAAAAAACTCACCAGTAACTTCTCCTTTTATAAAAATGGTACCTTCTCACCATTCCTCCTTGATTAAAATAATTGGTCTTCCTGTTCATTGACAATACCTTTATCAGCCTTTGGTCATTATAGGGCATTTCCAAAATGCTAAGTACAAAGCAAACCAACTGAAAAGTAAAATGGAAGGCTTGTCAATGAGGCAAGTCTTCCTGAATCAACGCACATGATAGTGAAGCTATTCAAATCAGCAACAATCTCGTGAATAGTTAGTGGTTTGACCAATAGCTTTTGGAGAAAAGAAAGTGGACACAAGCAACAGAACCATCAATGCTTAAAAGTAAAACAATTCAGATATCAAAAGGCAAAAATTAGTCTTATAGTAATAAAACCTACTCATGTGATGTTTTAATTTAGGAAGTAAAATGTATAGAAGATGGCTTGTTATGTTTATATACAAATTTAAACTAAAAATTACCCAAAAAGGAAAAAAAAACACATGATTCATTAGAAAAATCAATTATTATGACTATATTATATTTTTTGGTGAAATGCAAGATATAACTTATATACAATTTTCAAACCAAGTCACAATCATTCTTTTTCCTTATGTATCATAGAATTGCCAAATGAAAGTACACTCAATTAAATTTTATTTTTATAGAAACAATGAAAAAATTGAGTATCTGTATGTCCCATATGTATGTCTTACACAATGTTTACATGAGACATACTGATATTAAAAATATTATCTCTTTGGGGTAAATACCCCAAAGATATAGATGTAGTGAAAATAAGGGCCATCTGTACCCCAATGTTCATAGCAGCAATGGCCACAGTCACCAAACTGTGGAAAGAACCAAGATGCCCTTCAACGGACGAATGAATAAGGAAGTTGTGGTCCATATATACTATGGAGTATTATGCCTCCATCAGAAAGGATGAATATCCAACTTTTGTATCAATATGGATGGGACTGGAAGAGATTATGTTGAGTGAAATAAGTCAAGCAGACAGAGTCGATTATCATATGGTTTTGCTTATTTGTGGAGCATAAGAAATAACATGGAGGACATGGGGAGATGGAGAGGAGTAGGGAGTTGGGGGAAATTGGAGGAGGAGAGGAACCATGAGAGACTATGGACTCTGACTAAATTACTCAACATTTTGATCTCCTAAGTATGATGTGTGCCACATTAAGAATCATATAGACAAATAGGTTCATTTTTGTCAACCTTCTTGGTTTGCATTTTCCCTGCTAGGATAATTTTATTCTGTTATAATCATCAATAATTGTGTTGATGTCTATGGCTGGTATAACACAGCTGGTCCTGAAGAGATTTGCATAACTGAAGTGGAAAATACTGTACTTGATGTGAGTGCAAACACGAGAATGTTTTTTTTATGAACTCATTTTATTTTTTACCAACTTTCCACAATGGAACTTTGCATTTATCTTGTACTCCCTCCCTTTAGGCTGATTCTAGTAATTTGAACTACGAGATCTAGTTTCTTGTTATATTTTAGCAAGAGACCATTATGTCAGAAATCAACTAGAAGAAAATGAAAACGTATCTTCCTGCCTCATACTTGGTATTTCTCCTGTTTAGGTAATGATTAATTGAATGCAAAATGGGAAAGGCTTTGTTGATCTTTCTTCACGGCTTTATTAAATCATTTTCATATTGAATTTTGGTTTTGCTGCTAAAATGTCATAAGGAAGGAATAACCTGCAATGAAGTTCTAATAGTAACTTTTTTTTTCTGTTTTGCTGAATACATCATATAATCCCTTCAAAATATAACATTTGAAGGATAGAATTTTGGAGAGATTTATTGCTTCTACCAACACAGATAAGTTTTCCTGAGTTTTCAAACCTCATCTAAGGAAAGAAATCCACAAAATCATCAATTACCTGGGCTTTCCAAAACACCCTGTTTTGTTCTCAGACTTTCTATCCCAAGCATCACTGCCAGTAGATATTTCTTCTTTGGAAAGCCTTAAGGGTTCAATCTATATCAAGCTGTCCAGTGGGAATGGCCCATGCTGCTGTGTCTCATGAATTGGATGGAGTATGTCCCTCCAAGAGGATGGCTCTGACTTGGAGTATGTCATCCTCCAAGAGGATGTCCAAAATGGAAAACCATGCCCAGACATTCTTATGCAAGAACAGGTTAATTCCGAAGGATGTAAACAATAGGCATGCTTGCTTCTAAGTATGCATACTGAATCCAAGAAATACATACAAAAGCATGTCCTTAAAAACACTGAACAAATTGCCCCAAAGTGGACTTGTTGGTATGTAGACAGGGGAACATGTGGGAACTATGTGGGCTTCTGTCCTCCATATCTTTTACATGGATTACATTTTCCTTACTGACCCAAATTTGCATCTGAACTTAGTATTTATTTTTGACCGTGCCTACCGTCTGTGATCAAGTCAGATATCTTGCTCTATTTTTTTTTTCCTATGTGCACTGAACTACTTTTGTGGTGAGATTTATCACCTTGCTTGGGAATCGATGATGTGTGAAGGACTTAATAGCCAAACAGTACCCAATCCTCCCGAGGATACTGTCTTGAAATAAAAGCTGTTTTATTTCGGAAATCTGTTGTACCACGTGAAATGACTGTGCCTAGGGTGTTTTTTCTGTCACTTTAATCTATCACATAAATTAGTTTTTCAGACACTTTAAGTTAGCACAAAAACAGAGCTATCTCATCGTGAAGGCAAGCTGACTTTTAGATGACCCTGGGATGAGAAGAACTGCCAATTGAGTCCACAGACAGCAGCTCTATGAGAGTCACAGTCAGGCTGGTATTTAAAGATTCAGTGAAAAGGACACAAGAATGTGCAAAACAGAAAGAAAAAATGATGGTGAGCACATGTGATATGCTGCAAAGAAATGCAATATGTTTTCACAAAGTAGAAAATGTGTTATCAGGTGGGCAAGAAGTAAGTCTTCCCATCTTTTCTGGTTGAAATGGCATCTATTAAAATCACCTGCTCTATCCCTTCTTAACTTCCGACTAAAAAAAAAATCAGGACCTCTCAACACTCAGAACTAGGACTGTGAGTTAATCAGTTTTCAAAATCTGCAGGAAATCTACAATAGTCACAAGACCTATATGGTCTGGCAAGTGGCGTTAAACTGAGGCATGGTGTGGGTGATCCTGTGTGGTAAGCCTCCAGACAAGAAGAAGAACTTTCTTCTAGATAGGAGGAAAGAATCTTGTGCCCGCCTGCAGAGGGGAGAAATACCTCCTCCACTGCTCAGTGTTTTCTGTTGGAGGGACATGAAGCTGATTCCACTTTTGCTTCATGACCACCACCCTCAGGGAGGCCTCGCTGATGCCTTGCCACGTCATGACATTTTCTCGGCCATGAATTGTCCTGCTCCCTCATTAAGCTGTTCCATGCATTCTCTTCTATTTTCAATCCCCAGTACCCCTCTTCTTTCACAGAGAAACAGCAAGAAGGAAACTTCCAGATGCTCCCATCACCAAACTCACCGATCTCCCCATGTGTTTGTCCATCTTCTCTTCTTTCCTTTAAAGTGGATGAACCACGCATCATTCTAAACGGGGTCCCAGACTCTCTCAAAGACCTGCTTCTGCAATTAGCTCTCTTCCCACCTTCTTGTCAAATTTCTTTCCACCTCATCATTTTTATCTTTATCAACACACACTGTAGAAATTCTCTTGGTAAACGCACACACAAACACACGCACACACACAAACACATGCACACATTTTCCTTGATCTCACACTTCTTCTCCAGGCAATATCACCTTTCTGTGTCCTGATCTCAGGAATGAGTCTCTGAATATAATTATTTACAATCTCTATCCCCATATGTCTCTTCTCATCCCCTCTTGACTGAACTCCAGTTAAAGTTTGGTTCTAACCACTCCAGTGAATTTCAGGATGCTAAGGTCACCAGCACTTCTGTGTTGCAGAAACCCATGATCAACTCTATGTACATCGCTGTCTCAATTAGCATGCATATGATGAAAAAGTCTCAAATAAGTTAAAATTTACAAATACGCAAATTCATAAAATTGTATGGAACTAAAAGGAGAAATAGACAAATTCACAGTCTTACTGGGAGGTTTCTGCACACCTCTCTCAGGAACTGGGGATTCAAGTAACAACAACAGAAAAAAAACAAAAAGTGGCACAAAAAATTTGAACATTTCCCTTTATAAATGTGTTCCAATAAAATTGTATAGCATGGAGTATACATTATTTTCAAGTACAGAATTAACATTTACCAAAATGAAGCTCAATAAAAAAAATCTTAATTTCTTAAATTTGAAAGAATTATAACAATTCAAAATATGTGTTTATACCACAGGTTAAAAAAAAAAAGAAGAAGAAGAAGAAAAGAATAACAAAAAGATATTTTAGAAAATCGAGTTTAGGGTGCCTGGGTGGCTCAGTGGTTTAAAGCCTCTGCCTTCAGCTCAGGTCATGATCTCAGGGTTCTGGGATCGAGCCCCGCATCGGGCTCTCTGCTTGGCAGGGAGCCAGCTTCCCTTCCTCTCTCTCTGCCTGCTTCTCTGCCTGCTTGTGATCTCTGTCTGTCAAATAAATAAATAAAATATTAAAAAAAAAAGAAAGAAAATCAAGTTTAGACACCAAGAAATACCCACTAAACAATCCTGGATTGTAGGAAGCAATTAAATGAAGTCAAAAAATATTTAACATTAGCAATTATAAATAACATTCATATTAAATGTGCAGGATGCAAACAAACAAACATTAAAGGAAAATGTCGCAGATGCATAATTACAATAGAATGAGGCTGCAAGGGGCACCAGGGTGGCTCAGTGGGTTAAAGCCTCTGCCTTTGGCTCAGGTCATGATCCCAGGGTCCTGGGATTGAGCTCCCATCAGGCTCTCTGCTCAGCAGGGAGCCTGCCTCCCCTCTCTCTCTGCCTTCCTCTTAGCCTACCTGTGATCTCTGTCTGTCAAATAAATAAATAAATCTTAAAAAAAAAAAAAAGAATGAGGCTGCAAAATCGAAGATCTAGATATCTATCTCAATAATTTAGAAAAAAAGGACACCTGGGTGGCTCAGTGGGTTAAGCTTCTGCCTTCGGCTCAGGTCATGATCTCAGGGTCCGGGAATCGAGCCCCACATCTCTCTCTGTCTGACTCTCTGCCTACTTGTGATCTGTCTGTCAAATAAGTAAATAAAATCTTAAAAAAAAAAAAAAGAATTTAGAAAAAGAATAACAAATTACCCAAAGACTGTAGATAGAAGGAAACAATAAAAACTGGAACAGAAACCAGTAAAGCAAAAAAGAAATACACAACGGAGAAAAACAACAATCTAAAATATTATATTTTAGAAACACTAACAAATTTCCTATGTCTCTGGCAAATCTAATTTAGAAGAAGGAGGGGAAAGAGGACAGAGTAGGAAAGGGAGAGGACAGAGGAGGAGGGAGAAGAAAGGAAGAGAAAGAAAGGTGGCAAAGTGGGGAGAATTGGCTCAGATTTCCAACATTGGGGATAAAAAGAGTGATATATCTACCTATATGAGTATAAGTGCTATAAAACATTGGAGAGTAATATGAACAACTACTTGTCAACACATTTCATAATTTAGGTAAAATATTTAAATTCCCAGAAAAAGATAGCAGCAATACTGATCTAAAATAAATACATTAAAAAATGAATAAACTTTTATATATAACAGAAATTAATTCTGAAATTCAAATCACTCCACAAGAACTGAGTAAACTGAATCCAGCAATGTATAAAATGAATAATATATGATAAAGTGGGATTTAGTCATAAAATGTGAAACTGCCTTAACATTTTAAAATCTGATATTATTCTTCTCATTAAGTCAATAAAAAGAAAAGCTTTGCAATTGTCTGAAAAGATATAAAAAATGCTCTTAACTCATCAGAACAGCTATTAACGTACTAGGAATAAAAGAAAATTTTCTAATCTCATAAATAATATCTAAGAAATTTTATAGCAAAAATCATACTTAATAGTGAAGTATTTAAAGTTTCCTAATGAGACTGAAAATACTGCATTATCATCACTTGATTTGACATCATACCAAAGGTCTTTGCAGTGGTGTAAGACCAGAAAAGGAAATAAGACACATGATGATTGGAAAGAAAGATATAACTGGAATATTAATAGTTGAGTCCCTAGAAAATCCAAAGATTACTCTATTAAAATTCATATGTAAATTTAGCAGTCACCGAATTTATTATGAAGATGGAAAAATCAGTTGTATTCCTATATAACAGAAAAAAGAACCAATAAAATATTCTAAATATAACCCTTTAAATAGCATCAAAAAGAAATATCAAATATCAGTATCAAGCATCAAATGAAAGAGTTCACTTTGTCTACCATGTAAATGCTGGAAAGACTGTCCCAATTTAACAATAAGAAAAAAATAAACAACAAAGTTATAAGTCTTTTGTTTTAAGTCATCATAGAGCTGAGGTCACAGAGCAACAAAGTAGCATGAATTCCAGTAAGGCACAGGCTTCGCCTCAGGAAAGAGGATGTGTGACTGGCTCACCTATGGTGAGCATGGGAGTATGAGAAGTGGCCATCATATAGGAGGTAAATAAGAAGAAATCAGTTAACCCACTTCTGCTAAGGAAAAGTTAGAAGGGAAAAAAATCCTATACCTTGGGGTGAAGGGCAGGAAAATATTCTGGGCCCAGTGTCCTATCTAATATTTTTAGTGACTTCCTGATGATGGGGAAGGGGCAGGAGAATCTCCTGCATAGGAAATGTCACAGGTAGAGATCAGAGCATGACTGACATGATTAGGGGGAAAGGAGGGCTTAGGCTCTCTCACCTGCAGAGCCCAGGCACATGGAATCAACATAAGTTTGAGGATAAAGCAGGACAACAGAGAACAGCTTCATTGCTTCCCACTACCAGTGTAATGAGCACTGAGGGGCAAGAACATGGGCACAGATTCTTTCTGAGATGTAGTCATTCAGTAAGGGGACATTATAAACACTTAGGGAAACTTTCTGTCTCCTCAGCCCCCAGCCTAAGCAAAAAATGACTCTAGAGGAATCTGAGACTTGTGTATGTTGAAAATTACCAGAGCACAATAAAACCCAAACTCAGCACAACTCTTTGACTACTCAACATCCCACACAAACAGCCTGACAGAAGAACAGAAAAGCTCTCTTCTAGGTGTAAATACTATTTACCTTCATCCTTCCCATTCCATACACAATATCTGGGATTCTGTAAAAACTTATGACATGTACAAAAATAAAAAAAAAAAAGAAGAAGATCTATCAAGATACATTACCTTCAACTAAACAGACTTGGAGACCATCCATGTGTTGGCACTATTGGAGAGGGAATTTAAAACACCTATGATTACTGTACTAACCATCTAGTGCAAAAAGTAGGTATTGTGCATGAGCCATTTGGGAATTTCAGCGAAGGGATAGAAATGATAAGATTGAATGGGGAAAAATAAATAATTCCTTCAATGGCTCATCAAAAGATTTGACAAAGCTAAGAAAAGAATCAGTGAACTTTAAGACAGGTTAATAGAAACTACTCAAATTAAAACACACATGCACACAAGGTACCTAGCAAAGAAAATAGTATCTAAAGGCTATACAACAATGATAAATGGTCTAACATACATGTAATTGGTGTCCTAGAAGCAGAAAAGAGAGAGACTCAGGCAGTAGGAAGTAGACAAATTAGCAAAGAAGGTTGGAGGTCTCTGGGAAGGGAAACAAAGGACAAGTTTTTTGGAGGAATGTCAGGACCACAGCCCAGAGTGGGCGATCTCACTGAGCTGGAATTCAGGGAGACCACACAGCTACACTTCACAGGGCAAAACCCTGGAGAGTAGGGAACAACACATAGAGAAAACCTAGGAGACTTGCAGAAGGGTGCCCTGGAGTCTGACTGATGTGCATGAGTTAACCAAAGCTAGAAAAAGAATCACCAGACATTTCCAGGATTTCTTCTGTTACTTTTTTTACTATTCTTGCAGCCCCTGAACTTTGTTCCCTAATTTCTTAGCCAGGTGCCTGAGAAGTACCTGAGCTCTATTCTGTTTAGTACCCAGTGTACCCCCCTTAGGGGAGACCATTTGATTGTGGATCTCTTCCCCTGGCTTTTTCTCATTTTTCAAGGTTAGCAACCCTTCTGTTTTCTGCCTTCCCATGGTCACTCTCCAGTACCTTTGAATAGTTGCTTCTTATATTTTGTTTAGAGTTTATCATTTTTGTCAGTAGAAGGGTTAGGTTGATACAAGTTACTCAGCTGTTATGGATTCCCTAAGTCCCTGCACTATAAAGGCTTAAAACACTGACTGAATATGTTTTCTGCCATTAGACTGTCATTGCCAAGTAATTTATTGTCAAGTGATTCAATCAAGTTGGTCCCCAATGGTACATCCACTGTTGCCATTCCTTTGTTTTTAGGCAGCTTTAAACAACAGAGGGAAAGTCAAAGACCGCTTCTAATTTAAAAGCCATTAGCCGACACCAGAAGCATTCTTAAGGCTCCTAGAGTTTTTCTACTGTGAACTGAACTGAAATTTGACTGTATTCATTGTTGGCAAGAGCTGAAGTTTTTACGTCTTTGGGAAAAATGTGGGGAGAATTTTCTTACAATTCAATACTTCCAGCAAGTGTGCTTCCTCTGCTCTGGAAAGTTCCTACCTGAAAAGTAAAAGCCAACTTCCTTATCCATTTCCATCCACACAAATATACCTTGATTAACCTCAATACCCTTTCATATGTGCAAAAATAAGAGCTAAAACTTGATGAGATATTCATTTATTTATTTTACATGCATTAAGTACTTGATCTACACCAGGAATCACAGTGAAACAGGGTGTCAAGGTATCAAGGTCCTTCGTGATTGGGAATGTCATTTTAGATATCAAGGATTTCAGCATTGGTAACTGGCTATACAACTATTATGAACCTTTGTATCAAAATACTAAAAAAAGGATCCTTTTTTTATGTACAGAAATTCTTCATGAGATCTACAAAAATAAAATTGTTGAGAGTTGTGAAAGCCTAGATTTTCACTGAGCTAAGAATAACCATGTAATAAAATGGAGGTCAGCTTGGGAATAAAAAAGAGTGAACAGCTTGGATGAGTAATGCACCTTTCTAAAATGCCCAACGTCCTTCCACTGGCTTCACTGTACAGGAATGTAGCTTGGAAACAAAACTGAAAAATAATGTGAACTCCTGGCATCTCCTTTACACTGTATGCTGGTGTAAAAAGCAAATAACATCAAAGTAGAGGGTCAAAAAATGAAAATGTTGAATGAGGGTAATGTCCTTAGAACATTACCATATGTTCTTAGGTCCTACCAAGAGAAACATTTCCTGTCCATCATATTTTTGTAATTGCTCATTTAGAAGACTGACACTCTGTTCTAAACATAGCTTTAATGGCACAAAAAAAGATAATTGGGATAATTCTGGGAAGATGGCCCACAGAGGTAAATGAGATATGCACATTATTAATAAAAATTTAAAACATTTTGGAAGGTCACTAAATTATTTTGTGTTTTCATGCTAATACAAATATTTCTAGTTAGATTGAAATAGCAAACGATACTACACACGAACTGTTCAAGTGTGGGTCCACTTGCTCTAAAATAGACAAAATAAATAAATGAAAAACTATTGTTTTTATTAAACTCCTATTATGGGATGTCTTCTTGAGAGCTATTACATTTCTAGAACCCGTACAAGTGTACATACTTTGGTAGGCAGACTGGTCAAGCCAAGGAAACAGTACCCATCCCCAAAGAGGGACCTCACCAGGTAGGTCTTTACCGAAGCTCACTTGTGTCTGACATGTTTGCCACCTACATCGGTATGTGGCCTCAATCGAACAATGGTCAATGAATGAAAAGTACAAATATGTAAGGTATTTTCATGGCAGATCACGTAAAAAATATTGGAAAATTTTTTCTCTGAAACTTTGAACTATTTATGATTTAATTATATTTTTTAAAGATTTTATTTATTTATTTGACAGAGATCACAAGTAGGCAGAGCAGCAGGCAGAGAGAGAGGGGGAAGCAGGCTCCCTGCTGAGCAGAGAGCCCGATATGGGGCTTGATCCCAGGGACCTGAGCCGAAGGCAGAGGCTTAACCCACTGAGCCACCCAGATTCCCCTGATTTAATTATATTTTAACTCACACACAAAAAGAAAAAAATTAAAAAGCAAATTCTATCATAAAAGATCTCTCTGGTACAAACAGACTTATTTGTTCTTGTAACATACAGTTGTTGAGCATTAGTGTGTCAAGTTTTGCATCATGTGCTACAAATAACTCTGTGAAACAAAGACAATCCCTCCCAAGTCTATAACTTACAATTGTTATATTCATTTGGACTTCAAACTCCTATGCACAGAGCTTATACCATAACCCGCAGTTCCAAAACTCAATGTGCTAGAGACGAGAGCTGAAAAAATGATCAACGCTAGCATTAACATTTATTTTTTAAATGCTTTGGATAATTTTGCTTTAAAGATTTATTTATTTATCCAAGAGAGGGAGAGAGAGAAAAAGAGAGAGAAAGAGTGAGAGAGAAAGGTAAGGGGTAAGGGGAAAGGGAGAGAGAGAGAAAATCTCTAGCAGACTTCCTGCTGAGCACAGAGCCCAACACAGAGCTCGATCCCACAACTCCAAGATCCTGAACCCAGCTGAAAGCAAGAGTTGGGCACTCAACTGACTGGGGCACCCAGGCACCCCTAAATACTTTAGGTAATTTTAAGATGAATTTGTCCTTTAATCTTAATGAAGCCAATAATTCTCAGCACATTTAACATGCAAATGATAACTGGCAATTTAACAAGGTTGACAGTGGGAAGAGAGCAGAGAAGACGGTGGGATGAGTTTTCTTCTTTTGAGGAAGAAAACCTCAGCAAATTTTTCCCAAAGAGGATAAAAATGGGGTTGAGTCTTAAAATTTAAGTCAAGTCCAGCAAGTGAGTAAATAGGGGAGACAGGAGTGTGATTGCAGCTAGAATGAAAAGCACCACGTGGGAAGTGGGAGGTGGGAAACTTCTGATAGCTGGGCTGCATGGGAGTACAGTGTGTTAGCTTGACTTTAGCTACAGGTAAACCACAAAAAGCAGAAAGTTCCACCCAGAGCAACTTGGTGCCAGAGAGCATATAGGCAAAACAAAAACAAAAACAAAAACAAAAACACCCTATAGTCTTAACTAACAGAAATAAATGACATAATGTTGAAGGTTGGTAGATTGAAAAAAATCAGCAAATAGATGGGTAAACACCAATATGTTGAACCCATGGGTGTGGTGGGCAGAATAATGACTCCCAGAGAAAAGATATCCATGTCCGAATTTCTAGAACCTTTAAAACATTATCTTACCTTGCAAAAGAAACCTTACAGATGTGGTTAAATTAAGCCATTTGGGAAGAGGAGGTTAGGCTGAATTGTCCAGATGAGTCCAATGCAATCTACATGGATCCTTATAAATGAAAGAGGGAGGCAAAAGAGAGGGTCTCAAACTAGAGCAACTTAAGAATGCTGTTACCTGCTATTGCTTCTTGTGAAGGTGGAAGAAGGGGTCAGGATGCAAGGAACTCAGGAGGCCTGAGAAGCTGGAAATCATGGCCCTACCAGTATTGCAATTTCGGCTGAGTGTGACTAACCTATTTCAGACTTCTAACCTTCAGAACTGTAAGATAACAAATCTGTTTCCATGTATACCACTGAATTTGTGGTGATGTGGTAACAATAGCAATAGAAAACGAGTAAGACTCTCTACAGAGCAAGCTGCAAAAAAAAAAAATTCATTCAATTTTGATTTTTCAGAAGTATTTTAAAAAATCATGTGGTTGACTTGAGACCAGTTTTTATTCTTTACATTTCCCTGAGATTAAATGGTCACTTGATCTTAATCTCTGAAAGACAAAATTACTGACAGGAGTCTTGACTTCCCCACTAGAAAGAACAAAAAATTTTGCATCTTGGTCATTGATTTTTTTTTCCCCATTCAGTTATAGTTTAAGTTTCTCCAAGCACACAGGCACTGTGAAATCACTTTAACCAGTTTAAACGAAGTATGAAATGACACTGTGGGGTCAGCCAGCTGCACTCATGGGGTGAGGGGGGGCTACTCTACTTTGAAATGCTCTTTGCAACAGTGCCAGATGAAAACACCAACCTGAAAACACAGCTGTTGTTTCCAGTTGAAATAAGGCAAATTTGAGGTAGGACATGTGAATATAATGTATATCATGTAAACTCAACCTCTTCCAAATTGGAACTAACAGTTGAATTTTTGGCTAGGATTCAATTGACCCATGATAGCAGCAATGGGATTTAGAGAAATTCTTTACCTTTATAGAGCATCTGAGACACAAGAAGAATCAAAGGACAATTTATTCTGCACAAAATGCAACAGGGAGGTATTTCTGCTGGTGGACCAGGCTGATTCTCTCCCAAACATTTTTTTTTTTTTTAACTGAACTCCAATTTTGTATATGTGATTCAGGGGAATGTGGCCCCAGCTGCAGGGGAAGTTTCTGATCCGTTTATACCAACCCCAGAATTATTCTGTTGGTCACTATTTTTGGTCCAGGAATATCCATATAACCTAAGTCAGCCATTGTATTCCACTCACTCCCATTGTTAGGGAAGGCATAACAACTTTAAAGAAAGCTAGCTAAAATGACAGCATAATTGGGAGACCAACCAACCAACCAACAAAAACTTGAAGCTCACTCTACCTCTGGATTCTTATTTGTGAAAACAATGTCACCGTTTGGGTCATTTTGAGTCAAGGTTTCTTTTATCTACAGGTGCATTTGGGATGCTAATGATCTTAGATATTTACCTGTTTTCCTATAACACTGGCTCTCAGAGTATGTTAATCTGAGTTCTTAAGAGTTATGGTAAAGACAGTCACTCAACTTTGGTGTTGAGCAAAAAGAGCTATAGTCTCCTTGTTCATGCATCTCAAGAATCACTAGCATAGCTGTCATCCTCATAAAACCAGTACCTTTTCTTGACCCAGTCTTGTCTGGTATTGTATATAAAAACCTAGTCATAAGCCTCCCAAGTCTTGAAGAACTATGTGTATCTTTAATGTAGGTTTTCCTTGGGACACAATACAGTGGTTCACTCAGTCTATCTAATGGAACGTTCCTGAAATCCCATTTGACCATATATTCCTGTCCCTCAAATATCCTATTCATTGCAGGTGCTAAAAGCGTCCACCTGTTGCTTTCTGTGTGATTGGGTCTCCCATCCCCTTCTCCTACACACACACACACACACACACACACACACCTGACCCACACACTCTTGGCTGACAAACTTAAAGCCTTCATAGCTTGTATGGTTGTCTGGTTCATGGAAGTCAGCCATGCTGGAATTTGCATTAAAAATAAAAATACCTTCTTCCTTGCATCATATTTTAAGCCTCCCTGGAGGGGAAGAACATGCTATTTTTGCTGCCTGGGGCATTCCCTTGTGACTTGTTTCTCCTGCCAGTCCTCCCGCTACTATTACCCCCACCCTTGTGGAGACTACCCCTTTGCCTGGACCCTGAAGATACTAATGACTCCTTCTAGTTGTTCCTATCAGAGTTCTCCTTAGAACCTCTGGAAGTGGCTAAATCAAGACTACAATTTAATCCCTTGTGCATCTAAGTTCTCTGCCTTCAGGAGTTGAGAAAAAGGTCTATACTCTTGATTTCCTTACCAATGCAGGCGTTTAGCAAAAGTGAGCATAGGTCTTCCCCACTGAGGTGTGTGAAATGTCAGGGACTAGATTAACATGATACCTTGGAAGCAATTTAGTATATACAATTATAGCCTCCAGACCTCCTCATTCTTACCCTCCAAGATACTCTTTTTGGGGGAATATTTTAAAATCTGCCACACTTTTGATTCTCCATGTAGTAGACAGAATCATGGACTGCCAAAGATGTCCTTGTATTATTCCCTGAAACTTACGAATGTCACATTATGTGGCAAAGGGAATTTTTCAGTTATGATTAAGTCAATGAGCTTGAAATGAGAAGATTATTCTGGATTAACCTGATAAACCCAATGAAATCATAAGTGAAAGAGGGAGGCAGGAGAGTCAGGGTCAGAGAAGGAGAGGCAACAATGCAAGCAGAGGTGTGAGTGATATGAGAAAGGTGCAAGAGATAGAGGGAACAGGTGGCCTTCAGAAGATGATTAAGGCAAAGAAATGGATTCCACTCTAAAGCTTCCAAAAGGCAGGTTGAATGAACCTTGATTTTAACCTAGAGGGACCCATTTCACACTCTTGACCTCCAGACTAATAAGGTAATGAGTTTGCATTGTTTTAAGTTACTAAATTTGTTGTAAGTAGGAAATTAATACAAGTTTGAGGCCCACAAACTGTAGCTCTATTTAGGCTTGACTAAGCGTACTAGATCTGCATCTTCCTCCATTCCCCAACCTCCCCTCCACCCCCAGACCTGGAGTTATCAGGAAGAACAGAAATCCGGAGGAGCTTTCAGGATTTTCCTCCCTTAGATTCTGACCCCTGAGTGAGAAGTACGCCAAGCTGCTCTCTTGGAACCTGGCTCAATGGCATCTCTGTTCCTGGCCCTAGGCTAAAACTAGGAATACTCAAAACAGCCCAAAGCTTTTAAAGTTTTGTTGTACATGGGAAACTTTTTATAAATATGGATACCCAGGTTGCACCCCATACCAATTAGCCTACTTGGGGTGGAACCTAAGCATCAGTATGGTTAAATCTCCTTAGGTGATTTCAGTATCATTGGGCCAAACAACTCACTTGTTGAGAAGTGTAGGAATCAAGCTATACTTCAGCCTGCTACATAGAGTAGTTTCAATGGCCCAAAGGCTTCTTTTTCTGTCTCTACCACAATGCACCTCAAATGTCCCCAACATTTAATAACAAAAACCTGAGTCCTAAATGCAGTGTGATACCCTGGGTTGGACTGGAATCTAGTACAGAAAAGTCATTAGTGGAAAAACGTGAAATTCAAAGTCTGGAGTTTATTTGATAATGATCTATCAATAATAGTGATGCACCATAGTTATGTAAGTTTAGGGAGAACTGAGGGAAAGGTATACAGAAGTCTTTGTACTATCTTTACAAACTTTCAATAAGTCTAAAGTTATTCCAAAGCAAAAAGACCAATTGAAAACAGCCTAACTAATTGCCCCATAGAGGCAGCCAAGACTGATTTCAAAGCTTACCCACTGGAATACGCCAAAACCTTGAGTGAATCTGGACATGTCTGCCACCGATTGCCATTCTGCCTCATAACAGGATTCTAATTTCTTAAGAAATTAAAAGCTCTAGATGCTGAGTTAAGTAACAGTTTTAATTTGCTTATTTTAACAAGAGCATTTCATATTAATTTAGCAAAGTCACATGATGCTGCTTAAATCAAACCATCTGCTTAGAATCTTTCACAACAAACTGTGTACGCTCCCAGCACTTGTAATTGTAGAATCTCTTTAGCATTGTGGTAATCATTTAAGAGCACAGCAAGCTCAGGTCCAGCTTTATTTTCATCTTTGCCATCTTTCTCTCACCAGCTAAACTGTTCTAGGTGGGGCATTCTTCTTCTCATTTCCCAAGTAGGCTTCTCCCTGGTTCTCTGTCTGAACTTTGTGTCACATGAAACAATAACAACAAATGACCAAAAAATAAAAAATAAAAAACAGACTCATAAATACAGAGAACAAACTGGGGGTTGCCAGGGGGGAGCGAGAAAATAGATTAATGGGGATTCAGAGGTATAAACTTCCAGTTAGAAAATAAGTAAACCATAGATGTGAAAAATACAACAAAAGGAATATAGCCAATAATGTAACATTGTATGGTGACAGATAGTGACTACACTTGTGCTTGAGCATTTCATAATGTATAGAATTGTTGAATCAACATGTTGTACACCTGAAACTAAAACAATATTATTTGTCAACTGTACTTCGATAATAAAAATAAATAGAAAAAAAGGTAAGAAAAGGGGTAAAAGAATGGGAAGGAAAGCAGTCTTAAACCAGAAGCCTTGAAAGTATAATGATCCACTGATAAGATAGTAACAGATTTCACCAAACACATTAGAATGTGCAAAGCTCCTCTGTCTTAAAGCTTCTCTGTGGCCATCCCCGTCCCCAGGGTTTCCTGTGCAACCTCTGTTAGTGCTCTTTCTGTCCACATGAGAGCCCACACTCTCACAAAGTTTTCATCCACTTTTTCTGGGAAAGGAGGTCTCACAACCATGTTAGACACACCAGCCCCTCACCATATGGAAAGTAGTCCCAAAGCTCCTCATGATTTTCTCAAGAATATCAACCCTCCTAGAACTCTAGCTACTGCATTACATTTCCATTGATGTTGGTTGGAATTTGGGATCACCTTATGATGGCAAATGTAGTACAAAAGAATGTGTAAATAGAAACTTTGCTCTGGTGACATGGTCCACAGAAAATTGTTGATACCCTACAGGTTACTTTCAACCAAAACAATGCTAAACCAAATAGAATTAGATTTAACAAATAAAATAGAGGCCAACAAGTTAAATTGGAATTTCAGACCAAAAAATTACCATTTTTAAGAATCAGACAATACTCAAATATCCCTGATGAACATAGATGCAAAAATTCTCAACAATATACAACAGGTGTGCCCAGGTGGTTCAGTCAGTTAAGTGTCTGCCTTCTGCTCAGGTCATTATCCCAGGTTCCTGGGACTGAGCCCAGCAACGGGCTCCCAGCTCAGTGGGGAGTCTGTTTCTCTCTCTGCTTCTGCCTCTGCCCCTGCCCATGCTCTCTCTCAAATAAATAAATAATAAATAATAAATAAATAAATATAAATAATAATAAATAAATAACATCTTTAAACAAACAAACAAAAAACAACATACTAACAAAATGAATCCAATAATACATTTAAAATAATCATTCACCATGATCAAATGGGATTTATTCCTGGTTTGCAAGTGTGGTTCAATATTCATAAATCAATCAGTGTAATACATCACATCAATAAGAGAAAGGATAAGAACTATATGACCATTTCATTTGACAAGGTACAATAGACTCAGAAAGAGCATTTGACAAAGTACATCCACTCACGATATTAAAAAAACAAAAAACAAAAAACAAAAAACCTCAACAAAGCAGGTTTAGAGGAAATATACCTCAACATAATAAAGGCCATGTATAAAAAATCCACAGTGACCATCATCCTTAATGGGAAAAAAACAGAGCTTTTCCCCTAAAATCAGGAACAAAATAAGGATGTTCATTTTTACTGCTCTTATTCAACATAATACTGAACGTCCTAGTCACAACAATCAGGCAATAAAAAGAAGTAAAGGCATCCAAATTGGTAAGAAAGAAGTAAACCCTTCACTATTTGCAGATGATGTGATACTATGTATTGGAAACCTGAAAGAAGGCACCAAAAAAACTGCCAGAACTGATGAATGTATTTAGTAAAGTTGCAGGATAAAAAAATCAATGTACAGAAATCTCTTGCAGATGGATAAACCCCTGGCCAGACTTATCAAAAAGAAAAGAGAAAGGACCCAAATAAATAAAATCATGAATAAAAGAGGAAAGGTCACAACCAACACCAAAGAATACAAACAATTATAAGAACATATTTTGAGCAACTATACATCAGCAAATTTGACAATCTGGAAGAAATGGATGCATTCCTAGAGACATATAAACTACCATAACTGAACCAGGAAGAAGTAGGAAACCTAGCAGACCCATAACCAGTAAGGAGATTGAAGCAGTCATCAAAAATCTCCAAACAAACAAGAGCCCATGGCTAGAAGGCTTCCCAGGGGAATTCTACCAAACATTTAAAGAAGAATTAACTCCTATTCTCCTGAAACTGTTCCAAAAAATAGAAATGGAAGGAAAACTTCCAAACTCATTTTATCATGCCAGCATTACCTTGAGCCCCAAACCAGAAAAAGATCCCATCAAAAAAGAGAATTACAGACCGATATCCTTGAAGAACACAGATGCGAAAATTCTCACCAAAATACTAGCCAATAGGATCCAACAGTATATTAAAAGGATTATTCACCATAGCCAAGTGGGATTTATTCCAGGGCTGCAAGGTTGGTTCAACATCCACAAATCAATAAATGTGATACAATACATTAATAAAGGAAAGGACAAGAACCATATGATACTCTCAATAGATGCTGAAAAAGCATTTGACAAAGTACAGCATCCTTTACTGATCAAAACTCTTCAAAGTGTAGGGATAGAGGGTACCTACCTCAATATCATCAAAGTCATCTATGAAAAACCCACTGTGAATATCATTCTCAATGGAGAAAAACTGAGAGCTTTTCCGCTAAGGTCAGGAACACGGCAGGGATGTCCATTATCACCACTGCTATTCAACATAGTACTAGGATTCCTAGCCTCAGCAATCAGACAACAAAAAGAAATTAAAGGCATCCAAATCAGCAAAGAAGAAATCAAACTATCACTCTTTGCAGATGATTTGATACTATATGTGGAAAACCCAAAAGACTCCACTCCAAATCTGCTAAAACTTCTACAGGAATTCAGTAAAGTGTCAGGATATAAAATCAATGCACAGAAATCAGTTGCATTTCTTTACACCAACAAGACAGAAGAAAGAGAAATTAAGGAGTCAATCCCATTTACAATTGCACCCAAAGCCATAAGATACTTAGGAATAAACCTAACCAAAGAGGCAAAGAATCTATACTCAGAAAACTATAAAATACTCATGAAAGAAATTGGGGAACACAAAGAAATGGAAAACTGTTCCATGCTCATGGATTGGAAGAACAAATATTGTGAAAATGTATATACTACCTAAAGCAATCTACACATTTAATGCAACCCCTATCAAAATCCCATCCATTTTTTTCAAAGAAACGGAACAAATAATCCTAAAATTTATATGGAGCCAGAAAAGACCTCGAATAGCCAGGGAAATATTGAAAAAGAAAGCCAAAGTTGGTGGCATCACAATTCCAGACTTCAAGCTCTATTACAAAGCTGTCATCATCAAGACAGTATGGTACTGGCACAAAAACAGACACATAGATCAATGGAACAGAATAGAGAGCCCAGAAATAGACCCTCAACTCTATGGTCAACTAATCTTCAACAAAGCAGGAAAGAATGTCCAATGGAAAAAAGACAGCCTCTTCAATAAATGGTGTTGGGAAAATTGGACAGCCACATGCAGAAAAATGAAACTGGACCATTTCCTTACACCACACATGAAAATAAACTCAAAATGGATAAAGGACCTCAATGTGAGAAAGGAATCCATCAAAATCCTTGAGGAGAACACAGACAACAACCTCTTCGACCTCAGCCACAGTAACTTCTTTCTAGGAACATCACCAAAGGCAAGGGAAGCAAAGGCAAAAATGAACAATTGGGACTTCATCAAGATCAAAAGCTTTTGCACAGCAAAGGAAACAGTTAACAAAACCAAAAGACAACTGACAGAATGGGAGAAGATATTTGCAAACGACATATCAGATAAAGGGCTAGTATCCAAAATCTATAAAGAACTTAATCAAACTCAATACCCAAAGAATAAATAATCCAATCAAGGAATGGGCAGAGGACATGAACAGACATTTCTGCAAAGAAGACATCCAGCTGGCCAACAGACACATGAAAAAGTGCTCCACATCACTCGGCATCAGGGAAATACAAATCAAAACCACAATGAGATACCACATCACACCAGTCAGAATGGCTAAAATTAACAAGTCAGGAAATGACAGATGCTGGCGAGGATGCGGAAAAAGGGGAACCCTCCTACACTGTTGGTGGAAATGCAAGCAGGTGCAACCACTCTGGAAAACAGCATGGAGGTTCCTCAAAAAGTTGAAAATAGAGCTACCCTACGAAACAGCAATTGCACTACTGGTTATTTACCATAAAGATACAAACATAGTGATCCAAAGGGCATGTGCACCTGAATGTTTATAGCAGCAATGTCCACAATAGCCAAACTATGGAAAGAACCTAGATGTCCATCAACAGATGAATGGATAAAGAAGATGTGATATATATATATATATATAATCACAAATGGCATATATATATATATATATATATATATATATATATATATAATGGAATACTATGCAGCCATCAAAAGAAATTAAACCTTGCCGTTTGTGATGACATGGATGGAACTAGAGGGTATTATGCTTGGCGAAATAAGTCAGTCAGAGAAAGACAATTATCATATGATCTCCCTGATATGAGGAAGTTGAGAGGCAACATGAAGGTCTGGGGGGTAGGAAAAGAATAAATGAAACAAGATGGAATCAGGAGGGAGACAAACCTTAAGAGACTCTTAATCTCACAAAACAAACTGAGGATTGCTGGGGGGAGGAGGGTAGGGAAAGGGTGGTGGGGTTACGGACATTGGGGAAGGTATGTACCATGAAGTGTATAAACGTGGTGATTCACAGACCTGTACCCATTGGGCTAGTAATACATTATATGTTAATAAAAAAATTAAAAAATTAAATAAAAAATGATATCTCTTGTATTTCTATATGCTAATAATAATAAAGCAGAAAAAGAAATCAAGAAATTGATCACATTTAAATATGCACCAAAAATAAGATATCTAGGAGTAAACCTAACCAAGGAGGTGAAAGATCTGTACTCTGAAAACTATAAAATGCTGATGAGAGAAACTGAGGACAAAGAAATAGAAAGATGTTCCATGAATGGGAAGAACAAATATTGTTAAAATAGCTATACTATCCAAATAAATCTATATATTGAATGCAATTCTTATCAAAATTCCATCAGCATTTTTCACAGAAGTAGGAAATAATCCTAAAATTTGTATGGAACCACAAAAGATCCCAAGTAAGGAAAATAATCTTAAAAAAGAAAAAGTCAAAGTTGGAGGCATCACGATTTTGAACTTCAAGTTATATTACAAAGCTGTAATAATCAAAACAGTATGATGCTGGTGCAAAAAATAGACACATAGACTAATAAAATAGAATAAAAAACCCAGAAACAATTACTCTTTGACAAAGAAGGAAGGAATATCCAATGGGAAAAAGTCTCTTCAACAAATGGTATTGGAAGAACTGGACAGCCACATGCAAAAGAAAGAAACTGGACCACTTTCTTACACCATACACAAAAATGAATTCTAAATGGATTAAAGAACTAAATGTGAGATCTGAAGCCATAAAAATCCTTTTTTAAATTCTTTTTTTAAGATTTTATTCATTTATTTGACAGAGCGAGATCACAGGTAGGCAGAGAGGCAGGCAGAGAGAGATGGGGGAGAAGCAGCCTCCCCGCTGAGCAGAGAGCCCGATACAAGACTCAATTCCAGGAGCCTGAGATCATGACCTGAGCTGGAGGCAAAGGCTTAACCCACTGAGCTACCCAGGCACCCTGAAACCATAAAAATCCTTGAAGACAACACAGGTAGTAACTTCCTTGACATTGGTCATAGCAACTTCTTTCTAGTTATATGTCCTGAAGCAAGGGAAACAAAAGCAAAAATAAACTTTGGGACTACATCAAAATAAAAAACTTCAGCATGGCAAAAGAAACAATCAGCAAAACCAAAAGCAACCTACAAAATGAGAGAAAATATTTGCCAAAGAGTTATTCAAAAAAAGCATCCAAAATATATAGAAACTTTATACAACTAAATGCCTAAAAAATAAATAATCCAACTAAAAATGGGCAGAAGATATGGACATCCAAAGAAGATGTCCAGATGGCCAACCAACACATGAAAAAATGTTCATCATCACTTACTATCAGGGAAACGTAAATCAAAACTATAATGAGATAAAAGTTCATACCTATCAAAATGACTAAATTCAACAACACAAGAAACAAGTGTTGGTGAGGATGTGGAGAAAAAGGAACACTCACATGTTGTCAGTGGGAATGCAAATTAGGGCAGCCATTGTGGAAAACAGTATGGAGTTTCCCCAAAACGTTAAAAATAGAACTATCTCTGATCCAGCAATTACACTACTGGGTATTTACTCAAAGAACACTAATTAGAAGGGATATATGCACCTTTATGCTTATAGCAGCATTATTTATAATAGCCAAATTATGGAAGGAGCTGGAGTATCCATCAATTGATGAATGGATAAAAAAGGTATGGTATATATACCTATAATGGGTTGTTACTCAGCCACAAAAAAGAATGAACTCTTGCCACTCACAACAATGTGGATGGATCTACGGACTACTATGCTAAGCGAAATAAGTCAGTCAGAGAAAGATAAATACTATATGATTTCACTCATATGTGGAATTTAAGAAACAAAACAAATGAGTAAAGGGGAAAAAGAGAGAGAGAGTGAGAAAGCAATCAAGAAACAGACTCTTAATTATAGAGAACAAACTGATAGTTACCATGGGGGAGGTGGGGATGGGGAATGGGTTAAAGAGGTGTTGGAGATTAAGGAGTGCACTTTTCGTGATAAGCATTGGGTTATGTATGGAATTACTGAATCACTATATTGTATACCTGAAACTAATAAAACCCTGTATGTTTAAAAAAAAAAAAAAAGAATCAGGTTATACTGATACTTAAAAAATTACAGGCTATTTACCTGAAATTCCAATTTAACTGGTTGTCCTTTATTTTATCTGACAATTAGAAGATTAATTCATGTGCTCTAAGGAATGCTTTGCTCTGTAGGCCAGTACAGAGAAAGGCACAACTCTCTGTGTCTGAAATGGTGTAGAAAGACATCCTTTTTGAGAACTCCAGAATATGTAAGTGACTTTCATGTTGGATGATGACATCTACGACCATGAGTAATGCTTTTTCTTTTTCTCATACTTTCCATATGCCTTTCTATATGTGTAATTTATCTTGATGTTTATGAAAGTACTATAGATAGCAATTTTGAAAAGTAATAAAATTATATTTTACTTTTTCCTGCAACCAGGAAAGACTTTCCGGGAGAGAGAGAAGTATAGTACCTATCAATAGGTGATATCAAAATAGCACATTTCAAATTTGCTTTAAAAATAGGGTGATATTATGCTCAAGCCTTCCTGGGTGAAATATAGATGCTCTAGAGAAGTGTTTCTCTTGCCTCTCAGAACTAAATTATTCCTAAAAAATGACTTGTCTAAAGTATGCTGTGAGGAAAAAGTGCCATTTTTATGATTGTTATGAAAAATGACCATTGAAAAATAGGTCATCATATTTGGTTCCCACTGATTACTGTGTGTTTTCTTGTGACCCCAAAGATCACAGTTTAAGTTTTCTGGGTTTTTTTTTTAATGAAAGTCTGAAATTAGTACTTTTAATTGATTCATGCTTTATAACTGGAAGTTTAAACATATGCTGCCATTTAACTTAAAATCATTTTCCTTGAAATTTTTCTAATGGATTATAAATAAACTATTCTTCTTTTATCTGTTTAAAAAGGTTTATATTGTTCATAATAATACAAATCTTTATATTTCATTTAAAATGTACACAAAGAAAGATTAGGGACAAGTAAATGTAAAATCAACCTGCCAAGCAATTTTCACTCTATCCACCAGATTACATCTTTCCAGTTTTCTAATATTCTAGAACATTATGTCTAGGTGTATGAGACTTCTGTATCATGAATATTTATTTTATAAATTATTTCTTGGAACTCTGTTAAAATGTATCAAAATGGAAAGTTATATTCTTCACCAGCAACCACATTCATTTCCTTTTTTTTTTCAACAGAGATAGTGTGCAACCCAAATTGTAAAATGTTCAAATTCAGTGGGATAAATTGTCAATCTGCCTTCTCAACTTTGACCTTCATCATCCATATTCATGTTTATTCTCATGAATAATATCTACATAAAATCACCAAACATTTCTAGCTTCCTATTTTCTTGTGAATCACCAAGCAATCCTGCTCCCAACAGACCAACCTGGGCAACCAAGTTTGAAGAATAAATGATAGCATGATGACAAAATGGATAAACCCTTAAATATGTAAAAATTTGCAGCTGTTGAATCTTTTCCAGCCATGACTCCATTACATACTCATAACCACCCTACAAAACAAATAGTCAGTAATCATCATTCCATTTAATACACAAAGACATAGGCTCAGGGCCGTTAATGATTTGTGCCTGAGGTTATAATGTTGGTGAGAGATGGGTGGAGTGAGCACCAGCACTAAATAAGTTTTAAACACCAGCCATGGTCTTCCTGGTATTTGCAGGAGAAAAAATTCTCAAGCTATAAGGAAAAGTATAGAAACAATTTTGAGGCTAGGAAGAAACCTGCTGCGATCCAGCTGGATATAAAGCATGAAGAGAAAATGCTCTGCTATGTAACCCTTGACAAATGGAGCCATGGTATTTTAAGTGGGGCCTCAGAGTTAACCTAAATCTAAGAATTTCCACTTTAAATAGCAACAGGCACTGATAACAAAGGCCAGAGCCACCAACACAAAGATGCATTTGCAGGGACCCAGTATGAGATGAGTTCTTCCACCACTGGCCCCTCCAGATTCCCCCATCTGAAACAGCTCTCAGTCTCCTCAGAATCCCATAGCACACAGCATTCCACTAAAGCACCTATATGCTCCACTTTCTGAGTGACTGCATCTCTGAATCATGTCTTGCCCTTTTGAAATAAAACACATTTAATATATCACCTAAATCAGATTCTCGGAAAGTAGAAACAAGACTTTAGTATTTTTTTAAAAGGTTGTCAGTTGACTGTGATACATACTTGGGTTTATTTAAGGCTATGCTTGAATGTATAAACTGCTAATTACTTTCAAACCATGTTTATTGAGCACCTACTACACGTGAAATATAAAAAAGAGGATCTACTAAGGAACAAGCTACTAATTCTAAATTAATATGCATTTAAAAATTTTGGTGACAACAATTGCCTTTTTAAATTGCTTTGCTTTATATATATATATTTTTTCATATATATGTGTATCTATATGTATATATATACACACACACTTCTTGTACTTATATATGTTATATATGGATAGATGATAGAAGATGATAGATAGTTGATAGATTCTTAACTCAGTCACAAAGTTAGCAGCTCAAGCCTAAAACCTCTTTTATTGTGGTTAAATACTGTAACTGACTTTAACTACGCATATATTCTCTTTTTGGGGATAATTCTCCAGGACCACGTGATAGTCTCTTTGCTCTCAGGCCCACCACATGTCATCTTGCCTGTGCTAGACCTTCATATCTTTCTCTGCCTTAACTTAACCCTTTCTTTCAGTGAGCATTCTTCTAGTAGCTCCTGAGAAAGGTAGATACATTTGAATTCTTCACTCTTCCTTCATATTTGATTGATAATTTAGATTGGTATAGAAGTCTAAGTTAGAAATAATTTCTTCCATTTTGAAGACATTGCTTCTTCACCATTTTGCTCATGTTGTGGCTATTTAGAAGTCTGATGTCATTGGATATCCAATTTTGTGAAACTTACCAGTTCTTTTTTTTTTTTTTCCCATCCTTTCTGGAATTTGAATATTGTTGGTACCAGGTGTTGTTGGGCATTCGTTGTACTGAGCATTTGGTAGAAAATGAATCATTTCGGGTGCTTAAGTAAAAACATTAATGTTCAGATTCCCCTCCTGAAAGATTCTAATTTCATTGTCTGAGTGAGGCCTGGGCACCATTTTCTAAAATTTTCTTGAGTAAATTCTACTCTACAGCCAGAGTTGAGAAGCATTGGTCTATATTAGTGTTTTTCAAACTTCAGTGTGCATACAAATGTCCAGGATCTGACTGAAATGCAGGTTTTGACTCAGAAGATCAGGGGAGGGACCTGGGAATGGGCATCTCTAACAAATGTCCCAGTGGTACCAATCAGGGTCCACACATGGAGGGAGCTCTATTCCCTGAGAGTTTGGAAAGAAAGATGTACCCTGGGCTCCCAAACTACATGAATCAGTATCTGTTCTTCATTCTGATCTCTTGATGATTTTTATGCACTTCAAATTTTGAGAACCTCTGTTCTAGAGAAAATACGTTGAAGATAAAGAAGAAATTATTCAGACTGGACTGACTCCTAATATGCTAATGCAATTTAGTTAAGCAACAACATTTAAACATTATTGGGTCTGACTTTTAAAAAATCCAATAATTGGGGGTGCCTGGGTGGCTCAGTGGGTTAAGCCGCTGCCTTCGGCTCAGGTCATGATCTCAGGGTCTTGGGATCGAGTCCCACATTGGGCTCTCTGCTCAGCAAGAAGCCTGCTTCCTCCTCTCTCTCTCTCTCTGCCTGCCTCTCCGTCTACTTGTGATCTCTCTCTGTCAAATAAATAAATAAAATCTTTAAAAATAAATAAATAAAAATAAAAAAATTAAAAAAATAAAAAATCCAATAATTGGAGAGGCAGTGTATGCATGGAGGCAGAGGGGATATGGGAAATCTCTGTCCCTTCTACCCAATTTTCTATAAATTTAAAACTGTTTTAAAAAATAAAGTCTGTCTATCAAAAAAATCCAATTAAGCACATGGATGGGGGGGAGTTATAAGCAACACTACTTAGTTTCTGGATCATGTTTTTTTCTGAGAGATTCATAAGGACCATAAATACATTCTCCGGGGGCAGGGGGAAGCATGCAAACTGGTATTACAGACAAAATCTTGCATAAAATCAGGGATTTGTGAATCCCTTGATGACTATAGTACCTCCAGTTTAAGAATTCCTAGATGATAAGCTTTTATGCATTATTTCACTCAATGAACATTGATTGAGGAGCTATGATGTAATAGGAGCACTGTTGCAGGATATCTGTGCACAAATAAATAATTCTGTCCTCATGGAACATGCAGTCTTGTGGCAAACAGTAGGGTCTTTCTGGGCATATTCATTTTGAAATTACATGTCTTTGAAAAGCCATATTGAAAGAGGAGGAAAACATATCTGGAGACAGAACTACAATAAAGTGTTAGTTAATTAGAACCAAATTTCATTCACAGAAATATGTATCTCAGAAGGAAACATTCTCATAATTACTCATTTATAGGAACTTTCATCCCATCACAAATTGACTAAGCATCAAAATTCAATCAATAGCAGTTCAGATCTTTTCCAAAACATCTATTAAAAATGTAACTTAAAAAGAGATCACATCGTTGGGAGAATGTATTAGGAAAAGCTAAGAAACTCAGCTGTAAAAGTGCATTTTATCTGAACCTGGTAAATCGTTTATAGGACCTAGATTATATTTATCAAACACTCTGGGTGATTACTGAGATATAAAATTACATTAAATGAAACAAGGGTCTTAAGATATACATGAATATAGACTTTGATTTATCTAATTTCTAATGATTCAAAATAATAATTATTTTCTACTTTTGAACAAAATTTTGATGAAGGTTCTTGTGTTTCCATCTTAACAGATATTGGAGGGAAAAAAAGTATATTTACTCCCTTGTGGTTCATTATTAGCAGACCTACTTTCTCTCTCCAACAGCTATTTTTATAAATACCACTTATTGACATCAGATAGGAGAAAGACAAAAAAAGGGAAGAGGGAGAAAGGAAAAAGACAAAGGGGGCAAAGGGGAAAGTAAATGAGTAAAATGAGGACAAAACAAAGAGCGAAAAAGAAAATGAGAGCATAAGGGTTAAGAGAAAGAAATGTGAAAAGTGAGCAGATATAGGGGGATACCACAGTTATCCCTAAGATTTATTCAGTGATTTTTACTCATTATATACCTTTTTAATCTATTGCCTGAGGGGTACCTGGGTGGCTTATTCACATTTTCTTAACCTACAACCCAACATTCCATAAGATAAAAATGACATTTGTTTGATCTGTTTTGGCTATTCTTGGAGAGCTGATTATTTCAGTGTGGTCCAGAAATTGGATTCGTAAGTCATAGTGGGCTCACCCTAAACAAGGTCCTGGAATGGATTTTTTTTTCTAATCCAGAGAGATAATGAATTAATGTGTAAAATAACTGGTTGATGTATTTTTCCCCAATAACATTCTGAAAAAATCATTTTAAATGTGAAAAGTAAATAAGACTAATTTGGGAGGATAAGCATGCCAGTATGTCCCAGAATATTCTTAGAGGAGCAATGAGGAGGAAGACATACCCTTTCAGATATCAAAATATATTTAAAAGACAGATCAAACAAGATTGTAGAGATGAATAAAACCATATAGAAAGTCTTAAAATTTATTTAAAATTATATGTAAATTTTATATATGTCAAGATATGTTAACTAAAAAAATGATATTGATATTAAAAATAAATGTGGAAGCCTGGGACCGGGACCCAGCCTCTCCCCTACCTGAACACCAGCCCCAACTCCACCGAGGCCCCTATCCCCCAACCCCATCTCGCCACCACCACCACGGCAGACCCTAAAGATGCCGATCTTCCTGACATTGCCAGGAACGAGCCAGATGTTTATGAAACCAGTGACCTGCCTGAAGGTGATCAAGCCGAGTTTGATGCAGAGCTGGAGAAGCTGAGGAGCACAAGTGTGGAGCACATCATTGTCAATCCCAATGCTGCCTATGACAAGTTCAAAGACAAGAGAGTGGGGACAAAGGGACTTGATTTCTCAAATCATACTGGAAAAACCAAGAGAACAGGATATGAATCTGGAGAATATGAGATGTCTGGGGAGGGCTTGGGAGTGAAGGAGAAACCCCAGCAAAAGTACCAGCAACTATTGCATGAGGTCCAAGAGCTGACAACTGAAGTTGAGAAAATCAAGACAATGCTGAAGGAGTCTGCCACTGAAGAGAAATTGACCGCAGTGGTGTTGGCTGAACTACTGGCTACCCTGAAGCAGCAGCTGGTTGCTTCCCACCTGGAGAAGCTGCTGGGACCAGATGCAGCCATCAACTTTACTGACCCTGATGGAGCTCTGGCTAAGTGCTTGCTGCTGCAGCTGGAAGCCATCAAAAACAGCAAAGGAACCAGTTCAGGGGGAAAGACCACCGGCGGGACTCCTGTAGATAGTAGCCTTGTCACTTATGGACTACATTCTCGGCCTGAACAGGACAAGTTCTCTCAAGCTGCTGAAGTTGCTGAACTTGAGAAGTGCCTGACAGAGCTGGAAGCAATCATACGCTGTGATCAGGATGCTCAGAATCCCCTTTCAGCAGGTGTGCAGGGAGCCTGTCTCATGGAGACTATAGAACTATTGCAAGCAAAGGTGAATGCCCTGGACCTTGCAGTTTTGGACCAAGTGGAGGCTCGGCTACAGAGTGTCCTGGGAAAGATGAATGAGATTGCCAAGCATGAAGCTTCTGTAGAAGATGCAGATACACAAAGCCAGGTGCACCAGCTATACGGCACTGTACAGGGCTGGAGCCCCATTTCCTCCACCCTTCCTGAGCTGGTGCAGAGACTTGTCACCATCAAGCAGCTGTATGAGCAAGCCATGCAGTTCGGTCACCTCCTGACTCACTTGGATACCACACAGCAGATGATTGCTAGCTCCCTCAAGGACACCACCACCCTCCTGACCCAGGTGCAGGCAACCATGCATGAGAACCTGTCCACGGTTGAAGGGAATTTTGCCAACATTGATGAATGGATGAAGAAGCTGGGTAAGTGAGCACCTTTAGGAGATGGAGAATGAGGGTAATCCCTACCCCTCTGAACTCTGTTAACAGCTTACATAGGTTTTCCCCTTAATTATAACTCTCGCATCCCCATACCATTTGACATTGGGGGCAAAGGGGTTCTTCTTGCATGTGGGGTTTACACCCCTCCTCTGAGGAATACAGAGTGGTAGCTGGGGGACATTAGATGGTAGTCTCCCCTCAAGCCCCAGGGATGTGGGCCCTGCCACATGCCAGTTCCTGTCCAGTACTGCTTTGCCTGAGGCAAGGCATGATTGGGTCCTGTCCTCCAGCACAGTTCCCATGGCTGGCTACAATTCTGTACAACTCTTTCTGACCGTTAAAAGCTGTTGTACTCTGAAAAAAAAATAATAATAATAAAATAAAATAAAAGTGGAAGGATAATTTGTTGGGGCACCTGGGTGGGTCAGTTGGTTAAGTGTCTCCCTTCAGCTCAGATCACGATCTAAGGGTCCTAGGATTGAGCCCCACGTTGGGCCACCTACTCAACAGGGAGTCAACTTCTTCCTGCTCTCTGAGGCTTAAGAGTCAGACAAAAGCTGAGCTCTCAAAAGGAATTATGGAAGCCTGAAGACAATGGAATATCTGTCATAGTGGTAATAGGGGTCATAACTAGGAAGACACAAGAAGGAAGCTTCTAGGTTGCTGCCAATGTTCTTTACCCTAGCTGGTGTATGCATGAATATGTGCATTTTGTAAAAATTCCTCTGGCTGCACATTTGTGAGTTGCATATTTTTCTAAGTATTGTTTCAATAAAAAAACTTTATCAAAAATCTCAGAAAAAATATGTAAATCAATATTTAGAGACATGGAATGATGCCCATACCAGCTTTTCAAGTTCTATTTGAAATAACATGTAACCTATAATCCTACTTGTAATTTTTAAAATTATATACATTTGTAGTTTTTACAGAAATATAAATGCATGAAGAAATGCATGGTCATCAAAATGGTGAATATTATCTCTGAGTGGTAGACATAAGGGTCAGTTTTACTTTCTTCATATTTTTTTCTGTACTGTTTGAATTACCTTTTAAAATAAGCATGATCTCCTTTTCATAATAAAGTTATTTTCATTTTGTAAAATAAAAAAATTAACATCCCAAATCTCCATGTTAAATATAGAAATGGACCAGTGCCAATTACAAACAGAAGATTTTCCAATATTAATGGAAGCTGCAGAAAACCAGAAAAAATCAGTCTCCCATACCTTCACAAAAGAATTTTATATTTTTTTTCTGTGCTTTTCATTTTATGCTAGTAATTTGGGGAATAATAAAAATGTCTGATGTTTAAAATAAGATATTTTTATTTAGTACCAATTTCTGATGTTCAGTTATCTTCAAGGATCCTATGAACTATAGATTACAACAGCTTATGATACAACTACAGATTATGATAAATTTATTACTGTATTTTATCTCCTGGAATAAATGCTGATGGAGCAGTGTATTTTATTAAACATCACACTTAAAATAATTAAGTATGTGTTAAGATTACACATAAAATAGTTGTGACTCTTAAGTATATTAACAAATTTGTTAAAATTTTCATACTTTAACTTTTTTAAACTTTAGCATCTTAATTTTATTTTATTTCATGGTAAGTAGAGAGGGATGTAAGGGGTATTGAGGAGAGGTAGAGCCAAAAGCAAAGAAGAGAGGTATCACCTTTGATGATTTCCTGATGGATGGTAAACAGAGGTTTTATTTTTTCCAGTGTTCTAAGATTCATTGTTTACGCACCAATCCCAGTGCTCCATGCAATATGTGCCTTCCTTAATACATTAATACCCACCACCAGGCTCACCCATCTCCCCGTGCTCTCCCCTCCAAAACCCTTAGTTTGTTTCTCAGAGTCCATAGTTTCTCATGCTTCATCTCCCCCTCTGGTTTACCCGAATTCAGTTTTCCTTTCCTTCTCCCAATGTCCTCCATGTTCTTCCTTATGCTCCACAAGTAAGTGAACCCATATGATAATTGACTTTCTCTGCTTGACTTATTTCACTCAGCATAATCTCCTCCAGTCCCATCCATGTTGATACAAAAGTTGGGTATTCATCCTTTCTGATGGCTGCGTAACATTCCATTGTATATATGACCATATTTTCATTACTCATTCATCTGTTGAAGGGCATCTTGGCTCTTTCCACAGTTTGGCATACTTTAATTTTGATGTACACATTGATCAGGGTTACGAAACTGTAAAACTGTGATGGTAGGAATTATACTCAGCTAAGTTTTGTATGCCTAATCGATAACACCATGCCAGAGAAATAGAAACTATCCAAGGAAACTGTTGCTTTATTTGAATTGTTTGCTAATTTTCATACCAATCAAAATAACATATTAATATATTTTTAAAATAATTAAAGCTTAGGGTCTTATAATAAAAAGTAATAGTCTCTATTCTGCCTCCTCTCTGTTCCCCGGACACAAATGTCTGGTTTTATTCTTCCAATTGCCTCCACGGCTCTAACTTATTTGCATATATATATATGCAAAATATATATATATATATATTTTTAATTAAATGCCTTCTTGAAACACTTTCTAGTGAATGCTTGTGTGGTAGATGAAAACTTTAAGCTCACCTATACCACTTCTTTTGTAAGTATACTCAGTTCCTCTCTTGGCCATTTCCTCTTCAGTAACACACTAAAACTTCTGTTACCATCCATCAGGAAATCATCAAAGGTGATACCTCTCTTCTTTGCTTTTGGCTCTACCTCTCCTCAATACCCCTTACATCCCTCTCTACTTACCATGAAAGCACAATATGAATTTTAAAATTTTACCAGTATACACATTGCAGGTTATTTTTTTCTAACTTGACTTTCCATTTGAAAACAGTAGATGGCATTTATATTATTTCAAATTTCAATTTGAAGCCTAGTATAAAATGTGAGAACTGCATCATTTTCCCCCTCAACTCAATTTCACTAATCTTGTCCCACTCAAAAGAAAGTATTCTTGGAGTTAACTTCAAATGGGTTGATCTTTTTTCATCTCTTATTACAAACCTAAGCGTGTGTTTGTTTGTAATATCTCAATATTTCTATTTATTCTCTTTATTTTCCTGAGAATCTCCTCTAGTATTCAGCACCATCCCTCCCTTCAAATCCTGGTGGTCTTCTGTAGAGACTGGAAGTCTGGAAGCTGTCTTTCTTAAGCCTCCATTCCAGCAGTCTTGTGGTTTCCATGACACCATGATAAGTATTGCTTCAGGGCTGGGAAGGGAAGGAAAGAAGCCTTACACTCTTCAGATATTGATAGACAACAATGGACTTTGAGGTTTACTGTACATTCTGGGTTTTCTCTTGAAGATACCTGCTTCACTGCTGTAAACAGCTGAGACAGTGAGCAGCATTTTCTTGTGGTCTCTGAAATTTCCTGGTTTCCTGAGAAATTTCCTGATTTCCTTAGATTAGAAGCATCTAATTATCTACAATTATTTAATTGCCTATTGTTAATTTCTCTTCCACCCCAAATATCTAGGATAATTTCTGTTTTTGTGACTGATACCCAAATGATATACCCTCCAAACTCTTGCTCTAATCTGGATAGTTTCTCTTTCTTTAAATTAAAACCTAAATTTACATTTTTTATTCATTAAGTTCCATTCACAAGTCATCTGGCTTGGATCCACTGTTTCTTAATCTATGTATTTGTCTTTTTACTTATTTCTCTATGTTTCTTCCTAAGAAAATGAACAATGAAATTGGTTTAATTTGGTACAATGAGAAATTAGAAATTAGTCATGTATTAATTATTTAGGTTAAAAATATCTCTGTTATGCATTTGACAAAATGCAACATCCATTCATGATAAAAACCCTCAACAAAGTAGTTTAGAGGAAGCACACTTGAACATAATAAAGTCCATATATGAAAAATCTACAGCAAACATCAATGTTCAGTGGAGAAAAACTGAGAGCTTTCTGCCTAAGATCAGAAACAAGACAAGGATGTCTACTTCCTCCACTTTTATTCACCATAGTATGGGAAGTCCAAGCCACAGCAGTCAGAAAACAAAAAGAAATAAAAGGAATCTAAATTGACAAGGAAGAAATCAGGCTCACTATTTGCAGATGACATGATACTATATGGAGAAAACCCTAAAGACTCCACCAAAAACCTTTAAGAACTGATAAATGAATTGATAAAATTGCAGGGTACAAAATCAATATACAAAATCTATTGCAGTTTTATAAACTAACAATGAAGTGGCTGAAAGAGAAATTAAGGAAACAATCCCATTTATAATTGCACCAAAAGTTATATACTACCTAAGAATAAACTTAACCAAGAGTTGAAAGATCTATACTCTGAAAACTATAAAGCAATAATGAAAGAAATGGAAGATGACACAAATAAGTGGGAAAATATTCCATGCTCATTAATTTGGAGAACAAAAATTGTTAAAATGCCCATACTATCCAAAGCAATATACAGATTCAACATAATCTCTATCAAAACACCAAAAGCATTTTCCACAGAACTAGAAAAAATAATCCTAAAATTTATATGGAACAGGAAGCCTCCAACTATCCAAAGCAGTCTTGAAAAAGAAAAACATAACTAGAGGTTATCACAATCCCAGATTTCAAGACATAATACAGTAGTATTCAAAATAGTGTTGTACTGGCACAAAAACAGACACATTGATCAATAGAATAGAATCAAGATCCCAGAAATGAGTTCATAATTATATGGTCAATTAATCTACAACAAAGGAGGCAAGAATACTCGCTGGAAAAAAGATAGTCTCTTCAACAAAGGGTTCTGGAAAAACTGGATAGCCACATGCAAAGGAATAAAACTGCATCACTTTTTAACATCATACACAAAAGGAAGGTCAAAATGGATTAAGGACCTAAATACGAGACCTGAAACCATAAATATCCTAGAAGACAGCAGTAATTTTTCTGACATCAGCCATAGCAAGAATTTTCTAGATATGTCTCCAGAAGCAAGGGCAACAAAAGGGAAATTAAACTACTGGGACTATACCAAAATAAAAAGCTTTTTCACAGCAAATAAAACAATCAACAAAACTAAAAGACAACCTCCTGAATGGGAGATGATATTTGCAAATGATATATCCCATAAGAGGTTAATATCCAAAATATATGAAGAACATATACAATTCAACACTAAGAACTAAATAATCCAATTAAAAAAATGGGCAGAAGACAGGAACATAAATTTCTCCAAAGATACATAGATAGCCAACAAATACATGAAAAGATGCTCAATATCACTAATCATCAGGGAAAAGTAAGTCAAAACCACAATAAAGATATCACCTTACCTTTGGGGTGCCTGGGTGGCTCAGTGGGTTAAAGCCTCTGCCTTCGGTTCATGTCATGATCCCAGGGTCCTCGGATCGAGCCCCGCATCAGGCTCTCTGCTCAGCAGGGAGCCTGCTTCCACTTCTCTCTCTCTCTCTCTGCCTACTTGTGATCTCTACCTGTCAAATAAATAATAAATAAAATCTTTAAAAAGAAAAAAGATATCACCTTACCCTTATCAGAATGACTAAAATAAAAAACAGAAGAAATAAGTGTTGGCAAGGATATGGAGAAAAGTCAACCCTTGTGCACTGTTGGTGGGAATGAAAACTGGTTCAGCCCCCATGGAAAACAGTATTGAGGTTCCTCAAAAATTTAAAAATAAAATTACTATATGATCTAGTAATTCTACAATGGAGTATTTACCCAAACAATATGAAAACACTAATTTGAAAAGATGCATGCACCCCTATATTTATTGCAGCATTATTTACAATAGCAAAATTATGGAAGCAAACCAAGTGTCCATTGATAGATAAATGGATAAAAAAGATGTGATATATATACACCCCACATCACACACACTGCATCACACACACAAATATATACATCACACACACAAATATATATATATATACATATGTGTGTGTATATATATATATATATATATATATATATATATATATATGATGGAATATGGTTCAGCCACAAAACGAATGAAATCTTGCCATTTTTAACAACATGCATGGACCTAGAGGGTATAATGCCAAGTTAAATAAGTCAATGAGAAGGACAAAAACCATATGATTTCATCTATATATGGAATTTAAGAAGCAAAACAAATGAACAAAGATAAACCAAAAATTGGACTCCTAGCTATAGAGAACAAACTGATGGTTACCAAAGCGGAGGTGGGTGGGAGGATGGGTAAAATAGGTGATGGGGATTAACAGAACACTTAGGATGAGCCCCAGGTGATGTATAGAATTGCTGAATCACTCTATTGTACACCTGAAACTAATGTAACACTGCATGTAATTATAATGCAATTTATAAATAGATAAATAAATAAATAAATACATAAATAAAATCTTTGTTAATAAGACATGTTCTGCGTAATCTCATTTGATCATCACAATAACTAGATAAACTGAATCCGTTATGGGGCACCTGAGTGACTCAGTCGGTTTAACATTTGCCTTCAGCTCAGAGCATGATCTCAGGGTCCTGGAATTGAGCCCCACATCGGGCTTCTTGCTCAGTGGTGGGATCCTGTTTCTCCCTCTGCCTGCCACTCCCCCTGTTCATGCTCTCTCTCTGGGTCTCAAATAAATAAATAAAATCTTTTTTAAAAATTGAACCTGTTGGGGCGCCTGGGTGGCTCAGTGGGTTAAAACCTCTGCCTTCGGCCCAGGTCATGATCCCAGGGTCCTGGGATCGAGCCCCGCGTCGGGCTCTCTGCTCAGCAGGGAGCCTGCTTCCCTTCCTCTCTCTCTGCCTCCCTCTTTGCCTACTTGTGGTCTCTGTCTGTCAAATAAATAAATAAAATCTTAAAAAAAAAATTGAACCTGTTATATTCTTATTTTATAAGTGTGAAAGCTGAAAAACAAAGGTATTATGAATTAAGTTCATAAATCCTATTGTTCAAAATTATGTGTGATTTCTACATAGCGAAACATCTCTCTAAGCATAAATTAAAAAGTAAAAGAATATCTCTTCCTTTCCTTATCTTCACAAGCTGGCTTATGATTCCTAAAAACTATTATAATAATAATGCCTGAAATTTAGAAAGTGGGTCAAAAGAGTCCAATAGTACATATGGGCAAGCTTACTTACAAGTTGAATACAAAATATTAAGGCTGTAATGACAATAATAATAACCTCCCGGAGTAATCTGAAAATTACAGTCTTCTAAATAATTAAATATTTATACATAATTTTATTTTTCTATAAACCAACTTTTGTATGATAAGGATATAACATATAACATTAACAATGGAGAAAAAACGTATATACACAAACACACACCAAGAAGTGGAGAAACACAGTCTCCACTCAAGCTGTCCATGGAAGACAGATACCTCTAGCAGCATTTAATTCTCTAAAAAATAAATCACTATGCAGACTGCCAAGATAGAATTGATCATTGTAGGCTTTATATCATCTTAATTAGTATGTGGACATAGACCCCTACAAATCATTGACTGCAGATTTTGAACTTTTACTAGAGAAAGTCATGTGGCTTGGGGTTCTAGTCTGCATCTAGACCAGGGGCCAAAGTCTAGTTCTTATAATTGGTCATGAAAACCTCAGCAAGTTAATCAGTTTCTCTAAGCCTGTGTTCCCTTGTTGGTAAATTACTAGTACTGAACTCCTTACACTGTACTTATAATTAAATGACATAATGCACATAAAGAACCAAGTGAAATGCCAGCCACAAATATTTTCCCCCCATTGTCAGTTATTATGAGTATTGCTGGCTTAGTAAGACTTGATGTTGGGGGTGGGGAGAGAAAATGCATGCTGATGGCATCCATTGGTGCATCATTTATTAAACAAAGGTCATAAGAAGAGGATTTATATAAAAAGAGAAATATAAATTCTACTCTGTGTTCAGCAACAAATATTCTATGTTCTCTGATATAATTTAATAATCAATCTCACTTACTGCTTTCCCTGAAGTACAAGAAAAACAAAACGTGTGTCGCACCAAATTTGAGCTTCTTCCCAACACTGCACTTCTCCAGTGGCACGCCCACAGAGCATATGGCTAACAGAACATTATCTTCTACATTCTGCACTTAAATCTTCCCTCCAGAGAGGCTCTCTTCCTTCTGGGGCTCACGCATTTAAGATGTACCGCAAATTTTCAATTACCATTTAGTCCGGTAGAGAAGGAAGATGCCTTCCTTTGACTTTGCACTTGTAATGGAGGAATGTAAATCTGTTTGATGTGTTTTTAGCTGATTCTATATGGTATTTTTCACAGACCTGCACAACATTTGTTGATCCATTAAAAGTTTAAGTGAGCCCATTTAAGTTGATATAGTGATCAGTAAAAGAATTTTGTAGAGACAGGAGGTGACAGCTCTCAATTGTAAGCAAGAGTACATTTGTTCATTTTATAAAACTGGCTTATATGACCATGCTTATCAAAATCTGTTCCTGCAAAAAGACTAGGTGTATAACCAGTGTTTATGTAACCTAGCCCAGCAGACCCAGGCAAGTATCACCTTCACATATGTACCAGTATGATCAGATATTTGGTTGAATGCATCTGGAAGCAGACATTCTGCTTTAACAACGCTTGCTTAACTTTGGTCTCTGCACAAGGAGACATTGTTAATTGAGATAAACCAGAACATCACATGTGGACTGCATAGGGCATAACTAGCACCTTATCACAATAGGTAGGAAGGCTGTCAACTCCTCACATGATCAATTCTTCCTCATCAAGTAACCACGACCATATTTTAGATATTAGTGATTGTGGGTAAACTCTCAAACAGTTTTTACTTTTGTTTTCTTATATTTGTCTTTGCTGTGCTAGTTGTCTTCTGAAGTGCTAGACATAACTAATGGGTCAACCAGATGTGTCTCCTTTGACCTAAGTCAGTTTCCAATGCTTAGAGTTCCTTTAAGGCCACTGGTGTTTTTCATCTATCTTCTCCTGATAATTTTTCATATCTATAGTTTTAGAACCCTGATAGAGGGCAAGTGTTTCTATCTGACTACTCAGAAGCACCTGAATTCTTGCTTGAATTGATTGAACCCTTTGAGGTGGCCTGTATTGACCACTTTTGGTTGGAAAAAGTGACAATTGCATACAATTCTACCTATCATTTTAACTTTGTTTTGCTCATATTATACTTTCTATTTTTGACACTAGCTTTTCAGCCACTGTGCAGAGCTAAGGCAGGTGTTACTTCTCTAAGATACCCAATGTGGTTGCATTATCAATGATTTCATTGAATGCATCTTCTCTCTTGCTTATTACCATGTTGACCAAATGACCAAATGACCAGTCATACTGGTTAAACTGGCCTCACAGACTAACCCTGCCCTGATCTTCATGTTTTTTTGTTCTGTACTAATTCTAAGGTATCAATGAATTCTCTGCTTTTTGTCCTTTTCAACATAATTTCAGCTTTTATTATCATTATTACTGTAGCAGAAATTTACATAACTTTTATTACATGTCAGTGCTATGCTCAGTGTTTCACATATTTCACTCATTTAAATAAATGAAATTATCTATTACCTCGGCTAGGTGGAGGGATGGATGACACAGTTGAACTTAGTTGAACTGCCATACAACAGAGAGCATTTTCAAATAAAAATTTAATTGGATTATTTTATTAACAGGTTTTTTTGTGTGTACATTTATAGTGATTTAAAATAAAATTAATTATACCACAATGCATGGCTATCCAGCTCCAATTCCATTAGATTATTGTACCAATGGTGTACACAACTACAAAGGACTCCATTACATAGAATAAAATGCAATGGCAACCCTCAAAATATAGCCACAAAGCATGCTTCCTGGAGGAATGCATTAGTTTGTCCTTTTATTTACATATCAGTGAAAGTGTCTGAAATAGATTAAACTATGGGTTTCAATTACTAACTTATTTTTAACAGAATGATTATCAATAAGCATATGATAGCTTCACTGTAGCCAGAGTGTACTCTCCAGTCTTTGACTTTGGACTTGGCCATGTGATTGTGATTCCTTTGGCCTATGGGTTGTCAGTGGACATGATGTGAGAAGGTCTTTGGAATGGGTTTGTGTGGTTAATAGCTCTCTTGTACTCCTACCTCTTGTCCTGAGAAGAACATGCCACACGTAGTAGCTTCTAGTCCAAGAAAGATGACAGACTAATGAAGCTGGCTTAGATAACTCAACCCACAGCTTTCAGCCAAGCCCAGCTGATCCCAAATCCCAGATGACATACAGATGCCCAAGTGAGATATACATTTTTATTGTTGTATGATAATTCATGTACGGTAGTCTGTTAAATGTCCATATGACAATGGCTGACTGTTAAAATACCCTACAGCTGAAATAGGTAAACTAGATAACAGAATAGGTTTGTGGTATGTTTCATGTGAAGGTTGTGTTATTGTGAGTTTCCCAAAAGTTTACACTGTATGATTCCTGCTCCTATAGCTAACATCATCTGTTATATAGATACCTTGCTCCTTCTTTAATTGCACAAACATTCATTTGACATCTTCTAGGTTCCAGGACTCATGGGAGTTTGTGGGGATATGGAGATGAATAAGACATCATGAGTAAGTTCAAGGAGCCTAAAAATAATTGAAAATAATAGACCAGTGACACAGTAATGGAAACTTGTACAATAAACCATTATACAAAAGGCCCTGCACAAAGATAGTAAGCTCATTTGTTTTACAACAAACAAGCATAAAGCTAATCTGTGACCATGGGTCTAAGTTTTTGCCTATGCCGTACCCAGTTCACATGTATGAGAACCAAAGCCGTCATTCTGGCATCTCTCAGCCAGAGAGGTCCGTGAAACTCAGCCTTCTGGCAACCTCGCTTATTCATAACACCACTGAAGTACGAGGAAGCAACTTTAAAAATTTCTAAGCAAATAAAATAGATGTCATAAATTCCATGCACCGAAGTTCATATATTATACTCCTAATATTTACCTCAAGACCTTCAAACCAGATAGTATTTCTTTTTATCAGGCACAAATATCCACATATCATGCAGTGGTTTGTTAGCATGTTCTCAGGCAGCAGAGCAAATGCAGGCACAGTCTCTATGTGAAATCGGAATCTGAAAATGAAATGAAATGAAGGGCCAACCTATGGACCCATGGAGATTGTGTGATTTAAGGGGGAAAAAACAGTGAACTCTCTATAATAAGAAAAGCCTGTGTCTGAACCAAAAGAGAAACAACAGTTTCTATGGCAGGTAGGACTGAGGATGTGGCTTTAGGCGGTAGGGGGAAGAAGCCCAGTGAAGGTACCTGACACTTTACTTTCTTTCCTTCTTTCTTTATTTTTACATAAATTCAATTTGGTCAACATATAGTGTATTATTAGTTTCAGGGGTACAATTTAGTAATTCATCATTTGCACAGAACACCCAGTGGTCATTACATCAAGAGCTCTCCTTGATACCCATCGCCCAGTTACCTCATCCCTCCTCCCCTCCAGCAACCATCAGTTTGTTTCCCTAGAATTAAGAGTTTCTTATGGTTTGCCTCCCTTTCTGTTTTTATCTTATTTTATTTTCCTTCCCTTCCCCAATGTTCATATGTTGTTTCTTAAATTCCACATATGAGTGAAGTCATATGGTATTTGTCTTTCTCTGACTGGCTTATTTCACTCAGCAAAATACCCTCTAGTTCCATCTATGTCCTTGCAAATGGTGAGACTTTATTCTTTTTGACGGCTAATATTCTGTTGTTTTAATTTTTTTTATTTTTTCAGTGCTCCAAGATTCATTGTTTATGCACCAATCCCAGTGTTCCATGCAATATGTGCCCTCCTTAATACCCACCACCAGGCTCACCCATCTCCGCATCCCCCTCCCCTCCAAAACCCTCAGTTTCACAGAGTCCATAGTCTCTCATGCTTCATCTCCCTCTCTGATTTACCCCAATTCACTTTTCCTTTCCTCCTCCTAATGTCCTCCATGTTTTTACTTATGCTCCACAAGTGAAACCATATGATAATTGACTTTCTCTGCTTGACTTATTTCACTCAGCGTAATCTCCTCCAGTCCCATCCATGTTGATTACAAAAGTTGGGTATTCATCCTTTCTGATGGAGGTGTAATATTCTGTTGTATGTATAAACCATATCTTCTTTATCTATTCATCTGTCTATGGACATCTGGGCTCTTACCATATTTTGGTTATTCTAGACATTGCTGCTCTAAACACTGGGGTGCCATTGGCCCTTCAAATCACTGTTTGTATCTTTTGGATAAATATCTAGTAGTACAATTGTTGAATTGTATGGTAGTTCTATTTTTGACTTTTTGAGGAATCTCCGTACTGTTTTCCAGAGTGGCTGCACCAGTTTGCAGAAATAGACCCTCAATTCTATGGTCAACTTATCTTCAGCTAAGCAGGAAAGGATAGCCAGTGGAAAAAAAAAAGTCTCTTCAACAATTGGTGTTGGGAAAATTGGACAGCAACGTGCAGAACGAAACTGGACCACTTGGCATTCTTTAAATATAAGTTACACTGATCACATTCTTTAAAGGAACTGTGGTCAGACCGCTGACACTTCACTTTCCTCCTTTGCTATGTTTCTTCTGGTGTTTTGTTCATTGCTGTCTTACTGACACTGGTGCTCACAAAACATTGTTCTAAGAGACACCCCTCCCTCTGCTCATCCTATCCTCCCCCTCAATCATACCTCTTCAAATGAAGTTAAACTGTGCCACATAGTTCATGTTTTTTAGGGAACCACTTATTTTTTCTCAGCTCAAATATCCTCATACATAGAATGGGAATAATAAAATTTGCTTTGCAGATTTATTCCAAGGATCAGAGATCACATGTGTAAAATGCTCATCCCAGTATCCGGCACACAGAGTGAGTGGACAAATAAAATAAATTTAATTTGAATAGCAAGATTTCTAACATGAATGATCATCTAACCATGTCAAATATGAAATTATTTTACCATAAAAATAGCAGGAATAGATCCTATTGTATATTTAATTTGCTCAGGTTATCAAAGATTTTCAAATAAAAGAAACAACCTGTCAATTAATTTAATAAATTAAACAATATTTCAAAAAATGAACAATATTCTGACTTTGTCAACACCCTGAAATCTAAATATGGGTATTTCTAGAATAACATTTTTGCATAGGCACAAGCTGAGGCAAAAGGAGATTAGCATTTGTGTAGCTTTTCCAAATTCAACAACAGGATATTTGGTTTGATTTGTTTCTTTCTTTTTTTTTTTTTTTGTTTTTGGTTTGATTTGTTTCATTATCTCAGTGCTAATGAAGGTCGTGCATATCAAAGGCCTTAATTACAGATGAAAGGCATGACTCACAGTGGATAAGAAAGACATTAGAGTCTCGCTAGCAACCTGCTTTCCTGAGCAAGACTGTGGTCTTATGGAAGAATATTGCACTGTAATTACAGCATCATTTTCAGGATGATTGTAACTGTAGAAGACTTATCTTCTGACCACAATCTGCTTTTTGTTCATGAGCTAAATTGTCACTTGTTCAGCAACTAACATATCCTTTGTGCTTTGTCTTGATTTGCCAGATGATCAAGAACACAACAAAATATGCAATGCAGCTAATTGTTTCTATTTCACTTGGCAGTTATTGAGAAAGAGTGAATATATCCTCCAGTTATTTTGGAAGTTTTCCCACTGAGAAGCTTTAAGGAGTATTAACTGGCATTCGTGTGGCATGAAAGGAACAAATTTTCATTTTGAAATGGAATATGTTTTAGATTAGGGACTCATTAAAATATTAGTAATGGCAAGGTAGGGCAAGTTAGAATCACATGATCAGTTTTCCACTTTAGGATCATTCTCCCTTGAATACCAACATGGACTGCCAATTGCTTATCACCTCAATTTATAATATTTAATCAGAAATTGCCAAGTGTAGAATGTTTGTTATAATAAACTTTCCAACGAGTCTGCATAAGATTTTTCCCCCTTAATGATAAAGGGGAACTCCAAATTTATACCTTAGGAGTTCTCTAGGGAATGGTTCATAAGGGTGTGACAGAGAAGAAGTGCTATGTCCCCACAAAAATGTTCTTCCAAAATCTCAAGTCATTAATTAAACCATGCTTAGTTTTGACAGATTGGTTAATTAAAATTGCATGCCCTCTCCCTGGATCTTTTCTCATTTAAAAGTTCCTGAGAATAGTCAGCAATATATTCTGAGGCAATTTTCTCACTACAGAAATTATTTCACTATGGGAAAATATAGGACTTGAAATAATCCCGATTTTGTGGTTTTAACACACCTTTCCCTACTACCCTGCCTCCCCCCCATATACGTGTGCACGCACACACACACTTACACATACATGCACATGCACACACAGTGAGCACACCTGAATCTACAGCCCCGTGGGGCTGGAGGAATGTCGAAGTCACTCTTATTTAGGTCAGTTCTTCTCACTGTGGTAATTAGCTTTCAGTATCCTGGCAGACTCAAGCGTATTTCAGGATTTCAGTTCTGTGTAACCATATAGGCTATATATAGACTTTCCCCTACAAATTTCTATTTTCACTTCCTCATTACCAATCTAAAAAATTTCTCCTTTAGGAAGGAAATGTGGTTTATTAGATATCAGTCTAAATGTAGAACATTCAAATATTTCCCAAGATGACCATGGAAACAAAAGTTAATTTTTTTCAAGTATGGGGGAATTAGTATTTCATTTTATTTTTATTGAAGTATAATTGACATATAACATTAGTTTTCAGGGGGGCAACATAGTGATTTGATATTGGTATACATTGCCAAATGATCACCACAATAAGTCTAGTTAACAAGCAAAGTTAGTATTTTAATTATTACAGAGTGTCTGAAAAACAGTATTTTTATATTAGAATTTAAAAAGTTAGACTTAATATATGATAGCTTTGTTTATTTAATCAACAAATTAGAAATGGAAATTTGTTCTGAATAGTTCAATAACAACCTCTATGTACAGCCTTTTACGAGTCAACAAATCTGCCATCATTTTACTGGATTTCTTTGTTCTTAGCTAATATAAGAACATTTTTATCTTTAATAAGAATGTTTATTTCATTTGCATTTATCACAGTAACTGATGCCATTATTGTAAACTTTTTTGCATGTTTTGCTATAAATCAAAGACCATAGAATGGTCTATTGCACGTTTTTCTATGGTCTTTGATTTCTAGCTACATCAATGAATATTGTTTTGCTATTTTCTGTATTTCACCATATTGGCAGATCACAAACGTTTTGACAGAGAAAATTTAATAAGAAGTCATGATGATACACATAAAAAACTCAAGATTTTCACTTTGCTTTCCTATAATGCAGCACTGTCATGCTATTCTTGTGCCTAAAGCACCACAAAGGCTTCCCAGCAAAGAAAGAATAAAACTAAGCTCCTTGCCCTGACTTAAACAGCCTTGCAAGGACATCTCTCACCTCAGGTCCTACACATTTCCCTCTCTGTTGCAGACACACTGCCTCCTCTTTCTGTTTTAATCGCAACAACCAATTTCCCGCTGGCCTTTGAAATATAAAATTCATACTGAGTCTGAAGCTTAATCGACTGAGCCACCCAGATGCCTGGATTCCTCATTTTGGTGCCTTTCTACCATAATATAGTCTTAGCTCCTCCAATACAAGATCTTGTCTATTTTGGTTGCCATTTTATCTTCACTTCTTTCCGTGAAGTTATTCAGTAATATTTGTTAAGTGTATGAAAAAGTAAATAAAACTCATAAGGGAGATTTCAAGGAATCAGCATCCAAGCTGGTCCTACTATTTGATGTCAACTCTTCTGAGTTGCTCTTGGTTTCTAAAGAAAGGAGCCAGTTCTGAAAAGATTAGCGTTATGGGAAATCCACTTTAATTTGGCCAGTTCATTGATGGATGGATTAACATACAAAATATATAACCTATCTCTCTACAGTGTTATGTGTTGAACCAAAGCAACAACAACAACATAAAAACTTATTTCTTGGGGCGCCTGGGTGGCTCAGGGGGTTAAGCCTCTGCCTTCTGCTCAGGTCATGATCTCAGGGTCCTGGGATCAAGCCCCTGAGTCTCTCTGCTCAGCAGGGAGCCTGCCTCCCTCTCTCTTCCTGCCTCTCTGCCTACTTGTGGTCTCTCTCTCTCTCTCTCTGTCAAATAAATAAATAAATAAAATATTTTAAAAACTTAGTCGTGAAGTCTTAATGGGCAAGGCTTCAAGGAAACCCATGGCCAAAATACAACCATAAGAGTTTTCCCAGAATAAATGTCTTAGCCTTATGTTAATTGCAAACATACTATTGATAATTTACATGAACCCAGTGAAATATCCCAGAAACCCTTGTATTTTGGATTTCAAACTGCTCAGATTTCCCAAGTCTGAAAGTAGTTCAAATATTATGTTTCAGTCCATGAATCCAGATTTTTTTTTTTTACAAAATATGTTTAAAAAAATATCTCTGGATTCTCACTAGGGTTATGATTGCCAGATTCAGCAACTAAAAGTGGAGGACACCCAGTTACATTTGAAAGTGAATTTTAGGTAAACAACAACAGTAACAAAAGTTTAGTGAAGTGTGTTCCATGCTAATTTGAAAGAGATTTATGCTAAAAAATTACTTGTTCTTTATTTGAAGTTCAAATTTAGCTGAAAAGCCTATCTTTTTTCTGATAACCCAGGCCAGGGCCCATGGCTGAGCAATATTTTCTCTAAGTGGTACATTTAGGATACCTATCCCATTTATAAAGCACAGAAAATTAGCATCCAGCCCTTACTGCCAGTCTTCCTGAATATAAAAGAATAGAGTCACTGTTTGCCTTGAACTCTGGGTCTTAATGGGTGCTCTGACCCTTAGTTCAGTGATGAATTGGGGCAGAGATATGGAAATATGCGTTTGTACACTACACATCCGTGTTTGTTTCCATTCACAGCGTGGTTTCTTTTTCTCAAAATCTTCGGAGACTCCATTAAAAATCACTTGGTTTCATCATTCTTCTAACGAAATGCTGTTTATTCAGTCAAAACTCTGAAGAGTTTTAGGATGATAGCACTAATGGGAAATGGCTTATGATTCCCACACAGTGTTAAGTATACCATAAAGCTTGATGGGACATAAAGCATGGCTACACCGGGGAGTTCCTTCGTTTATGCACAATGTGAGGTGAAAGTTTCCACTTAGCAGGCAGCACTTTCCATTCACTGGGGAAGTATGATTGCTAGACACTGTGTTTATCTTTAATGATTATATTCCTGCTTTGCAAATTCAGTTCTCCTTTTCTGGTTGGAGCTTATAGTGAAAAAAGAGAACAAAAAATGTGAACCTTTCAGATTTCTGCTAATAAATACACAAATGGGTCTGCACATAGACCTAGCCCCCCCTCATTTCTTCTTTTTTTAATGGGGACAAATGCAGCCTTCAACTTAGCTCCTTTCCTGTGCATTCAGGAAACTCAAGCTAATGAGTATCACCTCTCTCTGTGGGATAGACAACTTCTCTCACCTGGGGACTTCATATTGGTTATTAGACATTTTCATGATGTCTCATAAAACAACTTTTCCTTGATCCCAAACCACCAAGGCCACACTCTACTTCCTTTCCTTCACTCACAGACCAGCTCTGCAAGGTTTTCCATCTGCACTTCCTTTCTTGCCCTCTACTTCCCTCTGTACCTACTGCACTCTCAGTTCCAATCCTAGCATTCATCCAGCCTGCTCTCTCCCAGATCATCATACTGCACAGCCTGTGGAGAGATCCTTAAGCCCCTGGCAGACAGAACAATGGCCCCCACAGACATCCATGTTCTAATCCCCAGATCCTTGAACATGTTATGTTACCTGGCAAAGGCAAATTAAGATACCAGGTGGAATTAAGTTTGTTAATCCAGTGACCTTAAAATAGGGAGTATATCCTGGATTATCCAGGATGGACCAATGTAATTACTAGGTCTTTAAAAACGTTAGAGGGAAGAGCGCCGGGATGGCTGAGTTAGTTAAGCGTCTGACTTTTGACATTGGCTCAGGTCATGATCTCAGGGTCATTAGATGGAGCACCAGGTCAGGCTCCATGCTCTGGAGGGAGTCTTGTTGAGATTCTCTTTCTCCCTCTGCCCCTGCCCCCACTCACTTCTCTCTCTCCCTTTCTCTCTCAAATAAACAAATCTTTTTTTTTTTTAATTTTTTAAATGAAAATATTAGAGGGAGAAGAGACCCAAAAGATGGTCGTATTAAATGATCTGGTTTGATGTTGCCGTTGTTGAAGATGGAGGAAGGGGCCGAGAGCCAAGGAATGCAGGCAACCTCCAGGAGATGGCAAGAGAATGGACCCATCTAGAACCTCCAGGAAGGAAAGCAGCCCCATAAATGCCTTGATTCTAGCTCAGCAAAATCTATGTCAGACCTCTGACTGACAGAACTATAGTATAATAAATTTGTATTGTTTTAAATCACCTAGTTTATGGCAATTTGTTAAGGCAGTAGTGGGGAACTAATACAGGTCCCTTCTTGTAACTCTCCTCTAGCTTTCCTCCTACCCTCAGGCTGTTTCAGCTTTGCACACAGACCCTCTGCTCCTGAGCCTTTGAATCCTCATGCTCTGTCCTAGATGCACTAGACCTACTTTGCATTATCCTCATTTAGGGCTCTATGCACCACTTCTAAGTGGATTACTCACAGGTTTACATTCCAAGCCCATATTTCTCATTGAATTTCAGGCCTATAAATACAACTGCATGCCTCACAGCACTTTTCATATGAATCATAGTCATTTCAAAACCAATACAATCTAAGAATGAAATCCTGACCTTTCCCCCAAATCATGAACTTCTTCCAGCATGTTCTAGCTCAGTAAATGGAACCCCAGTCTAGCTAATTATACAAGCCAGACACTTAGGAGTCATCTTTGACACCTCTTCCTTTCCCTTATCTCCTTGATGAAATCCATTGTTACCTCCTATCCATTTTACTTACTAAAAATTGCTAAAATCCATTCATATACTTCTTTACATCTCCACTACACCATTCTGGCTGTATCAGTTTGCTATTGCTATGTAATAGATTGGCACAAACTTAGCAGCTTAACACAACCCCCATTTATTAGGTCACAGTTTTGTAGATCTGAAATCCAGAGTTAGGTTCTTTGTTGAGGCTGAAATGTCAAGGTGTCAGTGGGCTGCATTGTCATCTGGGGCTCAGGGTCCCCTCACAAGATCATTTCTGTTGGCAGAATTGGTAGAATTTTACTTCTTATAATTATAGCACTGAAATCCCCAATTCTTTGCTGACTATTAGCAGGGAACTGCTCTTAGCTTTCAAAGGCCACCCACATTCCTATTCACATTGTCCCCTCCAACCCAAAGTTAGCAATGGTTCAGTGACTTTTCTACTTCCCACCTCTCTGACTTCTTGTCCTATAACCAACTGGAGAAACGGCTCTACTTTTAAGAGCTCATGGGAGTAGATCAGTCATACCTGGACAATCTCCCTATCCTAAAGTCAACTGTGCATGTACCATATAATATAATCAAGGGTGCAATCTTTCTTTCATCAAATTAACTGATACTGGAAATTAGGGTGGGATATCTTTGGGGGAACATTTTTTTGAAATTCTGCCTACAACATTAGCCTGAATTTTCATCATTGTTCTCTGTACTATGAATTGGGTCCTGATTCACCCAGCCAAATCCATGCTTTCCCCGACTCTGGTCTCTTTACACTTCAACCAGTGTGATGATCTCAAAACACACACCTAATAATGTTACCCACATGTTTCACTGTGCTCTGAAGTACAGCCATAGCCTAAAATAGTGCCGCCTGATTTGTCTATAGCCCAGTGCCTACAGCTTCTCTCTCCAGCAAATCTAGGAGATCAGCACAGAACCCTCCAGCAACTACCTAAACACTTTTACAGCATTTCAGAATAATTTCACGTCTGATGAAACTAAAAATAAATTTGTGGCTTTTATTTTTATTTACTTTTTTATTTTGAAGTTACATTATTTTAGTAATTTATTGTTATTTTATTTTATGCAAATATTAGACTGTGAACAATGGTTAAGTGGCCCTTAACCATTTTGTTAAGAAAATGAAGAAAATTGGAGAAGTGCTGGACCAGTGAGATCTGCATACTTTGGCCTTAATTTCTTCAGTTCCACTTCATGCTTAGGACCTCTGACTCTTTAAACTCTAGCCACAGTGCCCACCAGGTAGTTTCCTCTGCTTTCCATATTCCTTGTGCAATGCCTACTGCTATTATTTGATCCCAACCTTCCCATTATATTCCTTCATTGTCCCAGAGGTCTCCAATATGTATCTATCACAATCTCAATATTAATAAATAGTAAATATTTATTTTTTAAAATCTCCTTTCCTCCTAAAACATAAGCTTTGTAGTATCAGAGAGATTATCTTCTAGCTCATCAGCACATGCACAGCTGTCTGCATTGCCTGATGCATACTAGGTGCTCAATGATGCATATGGAATGAGAGAATGAATCAATCAATAAACGTAATCCATATTATTCAAATTCAAATAGTACTTCAGCCAATTATTACCTGTTTGATCTTAATCATGACAGCTAAATTTCCTAAACTTCATTTTTAATATTGGTAAAACTGGAATACGTTATTTCCTCACTTTGTAAAATGTTTCCTCAGTGCTGCAGGAGGGCTGCTTCTGGCATATTGTACAGCTGATTTATACCCAGATACATGATGCTCAGAAGGAGCTTTGGCTGCAATGACAAGAATACCTGAGTATAAACAAAAGCTAAAGACATGATTTCACATATGTGGCAATCTTTTTGTTTTTAATTGAAGTATGGTCCATATACAACGTTAAATATAGGAATTCAACAATACTAAACATTATGCAATGCTTGCCATGTTATCACGGTGTAGTTACCATCTGTCACCATACAACACTACCACGATGTTATTGACTACATTTGCACTGCTATCCTTTTCATCCCTGTGACTTATTTGATAATGGAAAGTCTGTACCTCTTAATTCCCTTTGCCTCTTTTACCCATTCCCTCTCCTCTCTCCCCTCTGGCAACCATCAGCTTGTTCTCTGAATTCACGAGCCTGTTTCTGTTTGTTTGTTTTGTTTTTTAGATTCCACATATAAGTAAAATCATATAGTGTTTGTCTTTCTTTGTCTGACTTCTTTCACTTGGCATGATACCCTCCAATTCCATTTATGTTGTTGCATATGACATGATTTCATTCTTTTCTATGGCTGAGCAATAGCCCATGGTATATATATCACAATTCCTTTATCCATTCATCTATCAATGTACACTTAGGTTGCTGATATATCTTTGCTATTGTAAATAATGTTGCAATAAACATAGAAGTGCATATCTCTTTTTAGATTAGTGTTTTCATCTTCTTTGGGGAAATACCCAAGAGTGGAATTAAAGGATCGTATGATATTTCTACTTTTAATATTTCATTTATTTATTTGACAGAAAGAGATCACAAGTAGGCAGAGCAGCAGAAGGAGAGAGAGGAGGAAGCAGGCTCCCTGCTGAGCAGAGAGCCCGATGCGGGGCTTGATTACAGGACCCTGAGACCATGTCCTGAGCCGAGGGCAGAAGCTTAACCCACTGAGCCACCCAGGTGCCCCATCTACTTTTAATTATTTTTAGGAATCTCTATACTGTTTTCCATAATGGTTGCACCAATTTTTGTTCTTACCCGGAGTGCTGCAAGTTCCCTTTTCTCCACCTCTTCATCAGCACTTCTTATTTCTTGTCTTTTTCATACTTGCCATTCTGACTGGTAGGAAGTGATACCTCAGTGTGGTTTTGATTAGCATTTCCCTGATGATTAGTGATGTCTAGCTTCTTTTCATGTGTCTGTTGATTGGTTATCTGTATATCTTCCTTGGAGAAATGTATATTCAAGCCTTTTGCTCATTTTAAAATATGATTGTTAGTTTTTTGTTTTGTTTTGTTTTGGTTTGGTTTGGTTTTGATTTGTAAGAGTTCTTTATATATTTTGGATATAAACCCTTTATCAAATATATCATTTTCAAATATCTTCTCCCATTCAGTAGGTAGCCTTTTCATTTTGTTGATGGTTCCCTTTTCTTTGCAAAGGTTTTTGGTTTGATGTAGTCCTAATTTTTTTTTTTTTGCTTTATTTATTTTTATTTTTGTTTTGGTTTACCTTGCCTGAGGAGACATATCCAGAAAAATGTAAGCATGAAGTAACCTTGACTGAACGTGAAACTGAGAGAGTAGATTGAGAGCTACACTAACACTGGTGGTAGCAGGACAGGAAACAGTCCCAGTCACATAAGTTACATAACTACTTTTATCAGAGATGAAACTTCGGCAATGGCAGTAATAGTGAGCAGAGGGTCCCTGCCGTCTTCTCCTCTGGTAGCTGTAACACCATCAGCTGGCTCTAAAGTAAATGTTTCAGAGGCAGTTGTAAGTTTACAACCTCACTGAAAACGTACCTCTGAGTTCCAAAATGTCTATACTAATACAAGAGAAACAAAGGTCTCTAAAGATTAAAGAAACATCCAGAATTCTTGATTAACTCTTGGGGGCTCCAAAATAAAAATACTGGATTACCCTTTCACCTCGACGGATAGCAGTTTGAGATACTAATTTGAATACAAGGGAGTTACAAATTATATCTCCCCCAAATTGGTAAATAGCCCATTCAATCTATAGATCAGTCTACCAAAATGTCTACTTATTATGTGTGATAGAATGTCTACACTTTTTTAAGTAAGAAAGTAAGATATGCTGTTTTGTTACTTTTCTCTCTTATCCTTGTGTCGAATTAGGAAAGGATAGACTGGAAAAATACACCATTGATGAAGATCCATCTGTCTGATTCCTAAAGGTCCACATGAGAAACAGAACCCAAACAATAAAGGGTGTTTTCAGAGAGATGATGTCTATAACTTGCTGGAAACAACTCAAGTAGTGACTCTCACCCCAGAGAAGTGAGTGGTGGTGGGAAAACAAGAGACACACAAATGACCCATCATACAGAGCTCCATCTTCTTCCACTACTATCAGAGTCAAGCCTAGTAGTAGAGACAATGGCATATTGGATAGTCTGTACCCAGTCTTGACAGATTCATGCTCAGATTTTTATAAATGTACATTAGTTCTTGGACTTCTTTAATATAGGTTAATTTTACTAAAACTAGGACATGCCTTAGAAGTTGTGCTTGTTAGGAAAAGATAGGCTTTGGTTATAGTAAAGCATGGGGGAGGGAAAATTTTAAGAAGGTAGGAGAAATAGGATTTTTTTTTACAATGAGTACTGGAAAGAATTAATAGAAAGTAGTTTGAAATATGGATATGAGATTTGTAAGAATAAGAGTATGTAATAAAAATGAATACTTCTATAGGGCTTCTGATGTGCCAGGTGCTCCTGTAGGAGCCTCATGTGTAGTAACTCTTGTAATGTCCCCTGCAAGACTCATGATGACAGTACCATCACTAACAGAGAAATGAGGAAACTAAAAGACCAAAATTGACAATCTGCTCAGTCTGAACCAAGTCTGAATCCAGGCATCTTGGCTCTAGACCAGTCTTTTAACTACCACACCTTGTAAGAAGTGATAAATATTTTATATTAAGTGGTAAATATTTTGTATTAAGAATTCAATCATAAGCAAGAATTTGGGAATATGGCTGAATGACATTTAAAGGTCTAGGAAGAAGGTGACGATGCAGGAAGAACTTGGGAAGGTGGCTTATAACATCCAGTCCGGGGTTTCATATAGCAGAAACGCCTTGTTTGTAACAATAGCAGCTTCTCGAAACTTGATCTTCCTGCCCTATTGCCCTGGATTTTTATTAGCTGAAAAGAGCTATTGTTATTTTTAGTGGAACAAATTTCCAGTGGCTATGAGAAATAAAGCTGCAATTACTCAACATCTGAGAACGCTTAGAAAAGGCAATGGCTGGTCATAACCTTGACAAACTCTAATTAACACTGTTTGCAGGTGATTTCAAAGATAAAAAGATACAGTTTTAATAATATTTGTGTATTAAGCCCTGATATGTTATTCTTTGTTAATCTTCACTTGGCTACTTGGCTATTTGCTACAATTATTTTATTTGGGGCCTTTTTTATTGGGGGAGCATATCAATAAATCCTACAATGACAAAAATTTAAGATATTCTTAAATCTTATTTTTTTCCCGTTTAGTGATTTTTCTGGTTTAGGATTAAAAATACCAATGACCAAATACTATTTTAAGCAAAAAAAAAAAAAAAAAAGGAAATGATGACAGCATTTTATAAAAGAAATAATGGCCATGAAATTTAACCAAATCTTGATTGAGTTATAATATTTACCACCATACTGAACTGTGTTGACATAGAAAGCATTGAGGAGAAGATTGCATCTATATTGCATTATTGTGTTTCAAGTAATAATGATTTGTCATGCTTCAATACCAAGAAATATATGAGGATATTTTATTACATTTACCACCATGTTGCAAAAAAAAAAAAGAAAGAAAGAAAGAAAGAAAGAAGAAATGAAGAAAGGAAGAAAGAAAGAGAAAGAAAAGAAATAGTAAGTTTAGAGCAATGAAAATATATATATGGAATTCTGTAATAACTCTGTTTAATAGCAAATAATTCCTATTGAATAACAAAAAGTTAACTGTACAGCTTTAAGCAATATGCTATAACACATTAAACAATTCTCAAGGAATCACTTTTGTAGGGATGCTTGGGTGGCTCAGTGGGTTAAGCCACTGCCTTCAGCTCAGGTCATGATCCCAGGATACTGGGATAGAGTCTATGTGGGGCTCCTTGCTCAGCAGGGAGCCTGCTTCTCTCTCTGTCTCTGCCTGCTTGTGCTTTCTCTCTCTCTCTCTCTCTCTCTCTCTCTCTCTGACAAATAAATAAATACATAAAATCTTTAAAAAAAAAAAAAGAAATCATTTTTGTAAAGCAACTTACAATTTGAATCTAGGCAAAGCACTTGTTATGCAGCATTCTAAAATGCAGAATTTTGACCAAAACATATGAAGCATGAATAGAAAGTTCATTCAATTGTAGAAAAATACACCATAATAAGAGCTACAATCTATAATCACACTGTCAAGGTATGTAGGACAGAAATCACTTACTGTGGATTAAAGGGGAAAGACAAAGGGGGAGAGGAGAGAGAGAGAGAGGAAGAAAGGGAGAGAGAGAGATAAGTTTGTTTCATGAAAAAATGTATATAGATACATTATAGTACTTGAGTTTTGTGTAAATGGGAGGTAGGTACTTTTAAGTTTTGCACAACAAAACATTTTGACATCTTAAAGTATCTATGAAATTGGGGTATTGTATAGAAACTGACACACAGACTGAGAGAAAACTGTCTTTTCTTAAAAAAAAAAAAAGATCACACAGTCGAATTGAGCAATGGATCAGTAAATCTAGAGATTTGCACAACCAATAAACAACATATGTTTCTTTTAAGAACAGAAGTAAAATAATGCTTTAAATTTTTTTTACAAGGACAAAAATCTTAAAAAAGTTAAATCTGAAATAACTTTTACCTAAAGTTATAAATCCTATCTAGTATGTTCAAATACATGATTTTGAATTAGAATGTTCCAAACTACTATCTAATAATAAGAACTCTGTGATTCTAATACTTGAAAATTCAAAGTTATCATAAATTTTTGTGTATTAAGTTACCCTTTTATAAACATGTAGATATGGAATATTAAAATGAAGAAAATTAAATTTTTATTTTTTAAAAAAGGGATTTGTGTGTTATATGCAAATAATGAATCATTGAACACTACATCAAAAACTAATGATGTACTGTATGGTGACTAATATAACACAGTAAAAAATGAATAATGAAATTTAAAAAATAAAATAAAAAGGGATTTGTCATGATTAATATTTTTCTATGACCTTTTAAAAATTCTTCATAAGCTGTTAATAGTCATGTTTAGCTTTCAGCATTTTAGATAAACTGGAGCAGAAAATTGAATCTGTATTTTAGTGAACATGATCTTCATAGGTGGAAAATTTTACTTCAGTGCCTGGACTGCCTGAATTATTAGTCGGATGTTACTTGAGTACTCTTGATGAAAAGGGAATTATACTGTCACATTCAAAAGAAATTCAATTAGCATGTAGCAAAGCACAAAATAATTTATCCAATCACATTATCTATCATGTAAAATATCATAATCATAAAAACTTCTATTCTTGGAAATTTATGTTTACATTACTATAATTTTCTTAATGTAATAAACTTTCTCTGCATATATCATCAACTGCTTAACAATTATGTATCTCGATCCATTATTTCCACCTAATCATACACTGAAATAAGAGAGTCACATGAAATTAAGATAAATCATCAGTTTTTCCCCAAGAACAGCAATTTAAAGACTGATCCCTATAAGCATTTGCTTTCTATAACCTTGACTCTACTTTCATTTTTAATAATATTACTTTTTTTTTCTTGTTCATACCATAAAACAAGGACATTAAATACCAGAATGTGAAAACCTAGAAAAAGTAACAGTTTAGATTGAGCTTCAGAACTGAGGGGAAAAAAAAAGTCAACTTACTAAACCCCCAAGTTATACTTACAAATACTTGAATAATGGTAGCAATAATTAGAGATACTATGAACAAAGATCAAGCTTCAAACATACAAATACAGTCAAGCACATGTGTAATTGAAACACTTTCTCCTTAAGACCAGGAGAGAGGTAAGGATGTCTACCTATTACTCATTTTTTTAAAGATTTGTTTATTTATTTTAGAGAGAGTGGGGGAGATCATGCATGTGGGCATGTGCACGAGATGCAAGTGGGGGACGGACAGAGGGAGAGGAAGAGAATCTCAAGCAGAGTATCTGCTAATTCAGGACCCCAATGCAGGGTTCAATCCCAGGACACCAAGGTTATGACCTGATCCAAAACTAATAATCAGATGTTCAACCGACAAGGTCATGACCTGATCCAAAACTAATAATCAGATGTTCAACTGACTGAGCCACCCATGCATCCCCTCACCATGTATTTTTATTATCACGATGGAAACTCTAGCCAGTGCAAAAAGATACAACATAGATACTATATTAAGTATAACTCCCAAAGGAAGAAATAAAACTGTTTCTAACTGCAGATCATATGATTGTCCATACTGAAAGTCCCAAAGAATCTAGGCTCCTAAAGTCAATGAATGAGTTTAGTATGATTATAGAATATAAGACCAAGATACAAAATCAACCATATTTCTAGATAGTAGCTATACAGTTTGAATTTGAAATAAAAAATGACTATGTTCAGGAATACATGTACCCCACCTAATACAGGATCTACTCAGTCAATATGCTGAAAACCAGAAATCGTTGATGAAAATTACCAAAAAAGAGCTAAATAAATCAGCAAGATCACTGTATACAGTCACAGGCTGAATCTAAGACAGCAAAAACAGTTCTGGAAGAGAAGACTTAAATTTGGAAGATTTACATTATCTGATTCTGAAACTTTCTGTAAAGCTACAATAAGTAAGATAGTGTATTACTGGTGAAAAAATGAATGGCACATTGTTTATTACAAAATAATAGATAAGAAATTGACCCATTAAATATGACATAGTTTACTATAAAATAATACAGAGCAAGATATAGACCCAAACAAATATTATCAATTGATTTTGCAAAGGTGCAAAGGTAATTCTACAGAAATTTAATATTTTCAAAAAATAATATGGGAAAAATTGGACATTCATTTGAAAATTAATGAACCTTAGCATATATTTTAAACTTTTATTAAAAATTAACTAAGAATGGATCTTGATTTAAATGTAAAATGTAAAACTATAAAAGTTCTGGAGGAAAACATACAATAAAATTTATGTGACTTTGCATTTGGCATGTTTTTTGTTTTGTTTTGTTTTGTTTTAAAGATTTTATTTATTTGACACAGAGAAAGAGAGAGAGAAAGAGATCATAAGTAGGCAGGCAGAGAGAGAGAGGGAAGCAGGCTCCCTGCTGAGCAGAAAGCCAGATGCATATGGGGCTCAATCCCAGGACTTTGAGATCATGACCTCAGCCCAAGGCAGAGGTTTAACCCACTGAGCCACCCAGGTGCCCTGACAAAGTGTTTTTACCTATGATACCAAAGGCATGATTAAAGATAACAGCAATAAATTAGACTTTATTAAATTAATGTTACTCTTTGCAATAGCTACTGCTCAAAAAATGAAAAGTTCAGCCACAATTGGGACAAAATATTTGCAGATCACGTATCTGAAAAGAGCGTATATCAAGGATAAACAAATAACTCTAACAACTTGCTAATAAGAACACAAACAACCCAAATGAATTGGTAGACGTTTGGAAAATAAACTTTACAAAAGAAGATAATGGAAAATGAGCATATCTAAATAAATAAGATGTTCAACATTTAAAGAAAAGGAAATTCAAATTAGATGCACCATGAGATACCACCAGATAATGATTAGAATAAGGGAGAATAAAAAACTTCATTATACTATTTTTTGGTGAGGATGAGAAGCAATTGGAATATAAAACAACTTGACTCCTTGAAAATCATTTCATAGTCTTTTACAAATTTAAATATATATTTACCTATAGAACTAAGCAGTGTCATTCTTGTTTTTACTCAAAGGAAATAAAAATGTATGTTTGCAGAAACACCTGTATATGAATGTTCATTGCATCTTTATTTATTGTCATTATGAACTAAAAACAACCCAAATGTCCTTCAACTGGTAAGTAAATAAACTGTGGCATAACCATACTCTGGGATATTACCCAACAATAAAAAGAAACAAATTATTGATTCACACCCTAACATGGATGAATTTTCAATTCCTTTTGCCAGAAAGACTCTGGGTCCCAAGGCCACATATTATAATTTTTCATTTATATGGCATTCTCAAAAAGGCAGCACTATGGAGATGAAAATAAACTGTAGGAGTCACATTTGGTGTTGCAGGAAAGGGTTGGTTGCAGGAAGGAATTTTTAAGGTCATGGCGCTGTTCTACAGGGTACTGTCCTGGTGGTTTCACAACTCCATGTGTTTTTCAGAACTCATGGGTACATCACAAGGAATGGATTCTATGCAAATTTTCAAAAGTCAAACAAGGTACAAAGAGAGCCCAAGAAGAAGAACAGACTGTGACAAGTAACTAACTGTATTACAAATGAGTGACAAGACCACTTTAGCTTTGTAAAGAAGAAAGGAGCTGACCTAAATAACTTTAAAAAACAATGTTTGACCAGACATTGGGAGATTAAAGATAAAAAAATGCATACTATATTCTAGTTGGTAAATGTGTTTCTAATGGAGCAGGAGTTCGCAATTCTGAAGATTCTTTACATGTATACTGGATTTGACCAAATATGTATATGGTAAATAATAAAACTGGTTTGAGAAAGAAGATGGAAAAAGCCAAAATGAAATGTAAGAATCCCTGTTAGGCTGACTTGGACTTGGAGGAACTTGTATGAGTCCTTGTTTCTGTAATCATACAGGAAGATAGTCTACATTAAAAACCAAAGAGGGAGCTTAGCATACCCGCTGTTTCAAACATCCTCAAAACACAAAATAAAATATAATTTCTAAATAAGCAATTTATATAGTTTCAAAAAGTTAGGTAAAAATCTATTAAAAGACATACAAGAGCCTTTGGAGAAAATGTTAAAACTTTATTGAAGACTATTTAAAAGGAACTATATTATTTTCCATAGCAAATTTAAGCCATTGACATGTATACAACAGTTAAAGCAAAATTAAAAAGAAAAGATTTAAAGACAGAAATTGTTGAGTGTGCTTTGGAATATTTCCTTGCACAAAATAAATGCCCATGATAATTTGTTGCATTAATTAACTAAAATTAATAACTAACAAATTGAGGTAATATTATGCACAAAATAAATATTATTGACAGAGGGTTCAGTTGAGTCAGTTGAAAGAACCTGATTCTTTCCACAAAACTGTATTGATTAAACTAGAGATAATCAATTTGCCTAAATGAGTAGAAATATTATGAGTTAAGAAAACAATTTATATTGGGGCACCTGGGTGGCTCAGTCAGTTAAGCATCTGCTTTCTGCTCAGGTCATGATCCCAGGGTCTTGGGATGAAGCCTGGCGTGGAGTTCCTTGCTCAGTGGGATGTCTACTTGTCCCTCTCCCTCTGTCTCTTCTTCTGCTCCGGTGTTCTCACTCTCACATGCTCTCTATTTCTCTCTCAAATAAATAAATAAAATCTTTTTTAAAAAAATAAGGAAGAAAGTAATTTATATCGATAGGTGATCCATATATATATATACTGGTTAAGAAAATGAGCTCTGGAATGATAGTGTCTGGGTCTAGACCACCTGTAAAATCAGAAAAAAAAAATTACTTGCCTTGAGGAATAACAAGTTTTAACGAAATGACAAATATAAAGTGTGTACCATGGTGCCTGGCATAAAGGCTTGCCCAGGAAGTGGTAGCAATATGTCATATGAATGTCATTAATTAACTTAATTGAAAAGGAGACATCCAACAAAATCATAGGGATATGAGAATCCATGTAGCTCTGTAGAGAGTAAAGACATTTTCTCACAACCGCACATCTGCTAGAAAGGACCTCTCGTTTATATTCCCCTCCTGTATTACAGTTTAGTACTTAAGAGAAAGAACTTAACAAGTACCTAAGACACTCAGCATGAAACCCTCCTGACTTCAGTTTTCACATAAGCTTGGATTATTTTTACACTTCCATGTTCTGAAACTATGTTAAATGTATTATTCCCCAGAGGAAGCTGACACCCTCACATTAAATTATACATTAAGAAAAATTGGTAGGAAGTATGTAGTAATTTTCCATCAAAATCTGGCATTTAAAAAATACTCAAAGAAATACAATACTGCTTTTGCATTATGTGCCATATTTAAGGAACGAAGTTTTCTTATGCATGAACTGGCAATATTCAACATATCCTCTGAGGAGTGTCCAAGTTTAAAATGTCAAGTGTCTTCAAATATGCCAAATGGCCTAGAAATATTTTAGTAAGGAGTAGGCTAAGTAATGCACTTTCTATTCAAGTAATAACATTAAACAGTAATAAAATGTAAAAGTCATTACTATTAAATAATCTGATATTAACATAGATTTTGATTAAATAAAGCAAAATTTCATTTTATTTTTATGTGTAGTTAAATATAAAACAATTACCTAGAATTTTATGCAGTTCCTATCTATTTTTACCAGTTTACTGCAGGAAAAACAGGTAACATCCGGTTAAATAAAAGGAAACTTAGTTTTCCCTGGGGCTTTTAGTATGCTTTTTCAATTCATGCCTGTATAAAGGATATTTGACTTTCAGTGTGCTTGTTCACAGCAATAAACTGAAATTATTAATAATAAATAATAGATAAATTAATAGTTTTAATATATGCATTCTTATATAATATTCATGTGTATGTATGTATATATGTACACATATAAACACTTATATTTATACACACAGATGTATGTGGTATGAAGACTGGTACCATGAGGGAGGAAAAAAATCACACTGATATTTTTTCTTAGTCACCATTTTTATGGGACCACAACAGCTAAGAGAAATATGTAACATCAGAACCCCTTTGCAATAATATCAGTATAATTTCCCTGCTCTTCTTTTTTTTCTTCTTCCTTTTTTTTAAATTTAAATTCAATTAGCCAACATTAGTTCCAGATGTAGTGTTCAATAATAAAGTCACTGCGTATAACACCCAGGGTTCATCACATCACATGCCCATCACACAATTACACCACCCCTCACCTACCTTCGCTCCAGCAACCTCAGTTTGTTTCCTATAGTTAAGAGTCTCTCATGGGGGGCGCCTGGGTGGCTCAGCGGGTTAATGTCTCTGCCTTCGGCTCGGGTCATGATCTCAGAGTCCTGGGATCGAGCCCCGCATCGGGCTCTCTGCTCAGCAGGGAGCCTGCTTCCCTTCCTCTCTCTGCCTGCCTCTCTGCCTGCCTGTGATCTCTGTCTGTCAAATAAATAAATAAAATCTTTAAAAAAAAATATTCTTGGGTAACTCAGTTGACTTTCCAAGAAAATAATATTTCATGTCTATTAGATGTTAACTGCCTATCAGCCATCACTGCATTTAACATATATGATCTCATTTAATCTTTAATACAATATTATGAGATAGGAAGTATCTTTATTGCCCTTTTAGATATTTTATTTACTAAAGTAAAAACTTACAGAGTCACATGATTAAGATTGTGGGCTTTGGAATCAAAAGGTCTTGTATGGGAATGGCCCCTTCCATGGGGCCCTGGTGACCTGGTAGATATTCACACTGGGCACACAGGCAAGGCTCAACTTACAACTAATCTGGGTCTTGGTGGAGCACATTTGCTTCCCTGAGAACATGACAGGATGGGAGGTTTGTGAGTTGCTGCTTTGAGGTACCTCCTACTTCTCTTCCTATCTCCCTGGGATGCTGTGAAGAAAGTTTTTATTGTCTTCCAGCTCTAATGAGCTTGAAACTTTCTGACCCCTCCCCCAAGGTATTGCTGCTCGTTATAAAACTGCATAGTTGCTGTGCACAATTGCACATAGTGTCTAATTCGTGTCCCACAATTCATTTCCCACAATTCATGTTGCATGACCATCTGACTCCTTTGGTTTGTTGTATATGAGCCTAAGACCTGGGAGACAGCACCTGTGGCTGTTCACCCTGTCACTGTACAAGTCAGTAATAAATTAACTGAATCATTGTATCTTTACTGGACAAGTTGGCCAAGGCTTGCTTCACTGAGTGTGTTTGACATGTTTCAGCTTCCAGTTCCTCCTGCACCCCTTTAGACTACTTATATATATTTTATTTTGTCCGAAGTCACATAGTTAAGAAGGGACACTACAAGAATTTGGTTACAGGTTTCTTGAGCTTGCTCTCTTAACCACTGTCCCAAGTGGTAGTCTACCACTACACGTAGGTAGCTCTCCCATCCCCAACCACTGGAGCTTTTCTAGTCACAAACCCTTTTTGAAATGGATTTCATATTTTTAGTTTGAGGAATACTTGAGATAATCATGTTAGTTATGTATTATTATGTAATAGATCATCCCCAAGTTAGTGGCTTTAAAAAAACAATAAACATGTATTGTCCTCACAGTTTCTATGGGTTAGGAATTCAGGAGTGGATGACCTGGGCACTTCTCACTCGGAATCTTATGACGTTGAAGATGTTGGCTGGGCGTGTAGTCATCTGACGGTTTGGCTGACACCGGACAATCCATTTCCAAAGTGGCTTACTCACATGGCTGTCAAGTGCATGCTGGGTATTTGCCGAAGACCTCAGCTCCTCCTGTTAGGCTCCCTTTATTGGTTACTTGAGTAATATCCTTATGACATGGTGAATGGCTTCTTCAAAGCAAGCAATCCAAGACAGAGCTACAGGGTAGCCATCTTTTTTATGATCTAGCCTTGGATGTCACAGAGCATCATCTTTGCCATATTCCATTCAATAGAAGTAAAGTCACCAATTCTGGCACATCTTCAAGGAGGGAAAGGATAATTAGTTTCAACTTTTGAAGGGAAAAGTGTTAAAGAATCAGTGGGCATATTTTAAAATTGTTACAAATGAAAATCATCTATAATGAGTTTCATTAACAATTTTGCCCTTTTTGTATGAATATTATATTAGAGATTCACCATTTCTGATCATGGTGCTGGAAATGAGTTGATTTAAGGATTTGTTTGTTGGTTTGTGACTCTTGTTAAAAAATATGGCTTGCTTTCTCGAGTCGTCTTTTATTATTATAAACTTTTTCATGCTTATGATATGTTGTATAAGGTCAATTTGTACATGCATAGCAGTGGAAACTACACCTAATTCAGGGATCATCACTCTATTGCTTCCTATTTTAGGCTTTTTTAAAGTCCTGTACTTAATTCTCTGCATTTAGCTGCCCAGTGAGAAAACAGATTGTAAGAAAGACACATTTTTAAGGAGATCTCATCAAAGCAACTTATATTACTTCCATACATATTCCTTTAGCCAGAATTTGTTATATGACCAACCCAACTGGCAAAGAAGGCTGGACACTGAAGAGGAACCACAGATATGGGGGAGAACAATCCATTCTGCCAAAATAAGAACAGAAGCTATTTCTAAAAATATAGCTCAAAATATTCCCACATGTGCAACAGTGTATTCATACAGGATTGTATGTCTACTTACAGCATTGTTGTAATAGAAAAAAATATTGGAAATAACCTAATAATGCTTGAGCAGGCGAATGAGTAATTGAAATATGAAATGTTTACAACATAGGATACCATGTAGAGTTAAAATGAATAAAGGAGGGGCACTGGGCGGCACAGTCAGTTAAGCGTCCCACTCTTGGGTTTCAGCTCAGGTCACCATCTCATCGCAGTCATGGCATCTAGGCCAGGGGCAAGATCTGTTCTCATTGCAGACTATGCTTCAGATTCTTTCTTCCTCTACCTCTGCTCCTCCCCACACGTACTCTCTCTCTCTCAAAACAAATAAATAAAATCTTTAAAAAAATGAATAAACTCGACAAATACTGACATATATAATATGGACATCTTAAAAATAAAACACAATGCAAAAGCTAAATTTATTACAATACATTTTCAGTTACATCATTTGTAAAAAATTCAAAAGAGAAATCAATATTGTATTATGAAATAATTTTTTAAAAATTTGGAATGATAAATATCAAATCAATTAAATCGAGGGCATCTGGTCAAGCAGAAGGTATTAGGTGTTGGGAAGGAATCAAAAGAGGCTTCAAATGTATCTGTAATGTTTTATACCTTAAATTTAAATTCTTCAGAAGAAAATATGAAAAATAAAATTAATTTAATATGATTTAGTTAATGAAAACACAAAATATACAGAAAATTCATGTTTGCCTATAAAATATTTCAATCATTATTTGCTTGATGAGTGTCACATTTAATTAGATTGTGATTCTACTACATTTACCAAGTGGAATTACCATGAATTTTTTAAATGTATTTCTTTAAACATTACATTACCAAACACTAATTACTTATGTTTTTTCAGCTTTGCATATCATTATGTTTAATATGATAAAATGCCAAACTATCTTTTAAATATGATTTATTACTAAAAACAAATTTTTTAAATCTGACAGACTACGTTTTTTTCCTAGAAGTTAAAGATAGAATGGGTAATATACATCAGATGTTGCTATTAAGTAACTTTTCTCTATAGAGTTTGAGTTTTTACCTAAGAAAAAAAGGAGTTGTTTCAGAAAATCTATCTCTCTAATCAAATATTTATATTCTTCTAATTAACATCTTAACCTACCTTCCTTTAATGTTTGCTACGAAGGAAGAAAAATTAAATATGTACTTTTTACAATTTAGCAGAAATAAACTTTCTTTTGATGTTTGATTGCATTCTAAACAATTAAACTAATCTAAATAATTAGTCAAAGATTTCAATTTACAAATTATGTTATCTTGAGTCTTTTGTTGAGAACATTTATGCCTCCCATTTCAATTCCTAGGCATTGAGTGTTGCTCCCAAGGACTTCAGGACTGTAAAAGACCAAGTTTGTGTCCTCCCCAAAATTCCTATGTTGAAACTCTAACCCCCAGTGGCACCGTATGGTGCCACTGTATGGAGGTGGGGTCTTTCAGAAAAAAGTATACTTAAGTGAACTCGTGAAGGTGGAGCCCATGTGATGGAGTTAGTGTCCTTACAAGAAGAGGAAGAGACTATAGAGCTCCTTCTCTTGGCCATGTGAGGACACAGGAAGAAGACAAGCCTTCACAAGCCAGGAAGCAGGCTCTGACCACAACCAGACCATGCTGGCAACAGCTTCCAGAACTATGAGAAATAAATGTTTGTTGTGTAAGCCAACCATTTATAGTATTATGTTAGAGCAGCCTGATCTGACTAAGAAAGTAAATGATTGGAAAAACCACTTTTGTTTTTTGCAAACAAGCAAAACTAATATACCATAAAACGTTGTTAAAGAAAATCCAATTTGGTATGTTGGTTGAATCCCAAATAAACGTTCTATTTTAAGCAACAACTCAGTGAACCACTTCACCTGCAAGAAAAGAGACTCAAGTAAATTTTTGTGGTAAGCATAATTAGAGTATCCTGTTGTTATAACTCAAAAAAGATAAAAGAAGAAGAAATAAAGAAAAAGTAGTTAACCACAAAATGCTACCATTACTGTATTCAGTCTGATAATTTTAGCTGCAGATTCAGTAATGATAACAGTATGACAGACAATTGCTGAATAAAAATAAACGGACTTCTTAGATTAGTGGAAGTTTCAAATTAAATACTATTTTTTTGTCCAGATACATAAAAATGTAGAAATTTTGCTTTAAATAACCACATTAAATGTATAACAAATTTTCTTCCTAGAATGAGCATTGATGTTAACATTAAGTGAGGGGATTATATGGAACAAAAAATAAGATGAGGCACGGGAACAACTGAGACTCAAAAATGAGGTGATTTCAGGGGGAAAAAAGTGAGTCATAAATAGGGTGAGTTCCTGAGATAGGACAGGTGAGGTTAAGGGGTAGCATGGAGTTCCTGAAGGTGTAGTTCAGCCATGGTATGACATTAGGGACCTGGGGAAAACAAAGGGAAATGAGAAGCTCTACTGAGAGGCAGGAGTAGAGTCAAATATAATCCCTAATAATTGGTAAGGACACTGTAGTGATCATTCCTTCAAAATAGACACAGCTGGTTTGGGGTATACTGAGATAGCCCTCATACAAATAACCATATCAAAAGAGCTACGTCATATACACTGGTCTTTGACTTTGCATGTATACCTGGAGACAGATTCTAGAATGCAACCTTGCAGAGTCAGGATAAAACAACACTACTGGATCTGCCTAAAATGGAATAGATTGTAATCTGTTGTGTAATCACTGATTACAACAAAAAATTCTGATCACATAAGGCAGAATCTGAGAAGTGTGAAAAGTAGATAAAAATAGGCAGATTTAGGTATGTGGGGTGGGGGGAATCCATACTTGAAGTATCACTGGTAGGATGATGAGTTTCCTGTTTCATTTTTCTCCCATTATCTCCTGACCTAGATTCTAGAGAGACCTGAATTCCAGAAGTGCATACCTAGAACAGATAGAAAGTTCTCCAAGAAATAACCCTTTATTTTAGTCAGAGAACAAAAACCAAACCCCCATGGAAATAAGGGTGTGGGAGAAATCCTCATTTAATTGTTTTCTCTTTTTACTCTCTGGACCTGTCCTGAGGCAAAGCCCAGGCATAAAGATACACTTGTGTGGTGTCAGTGGTGGTTGTTCAGCCTTCTGAAACTCTCTCACACAGACTGAGTTGCGGTCTGAATCTCAAGGCCTGAGAACCAGGAGAACCAATGATGTAATTCCAGTCCAAAGATCAGCAGGTTTGAGACACAGGAAGAGCCATATTTCACTTCAAATCTAAACAGTGGGATGGCGCGGGGTGGGGGGGGGAGCTGATGCCTCAGTTTGAAATTCTTTAGACAGGAAGAATTCTCTAATGTGAGGGAGGGTCAGCCTTTTGTTCAATTTGGCCCTTCAGCTGATTGGATGAAGCCGACTCCCACCATGAAGGACAACCTGCTTTATTTGGTCTCTCCAATTTAAATGTTAATCTCATCCAAAACCTGCCTCATAGAAACACGGAGAATAATGTTTGATCAAATATCTGGACGCAACCTAGCCCAAACTGACACATAAAGTTAACCATCACAGGTATAGACCAATGTTCCAGTCCCAGAGAAGCCTGAGAACACGCAAATGAGGCAGGTGAGAACAACATTCTCAAGAGTTTTGTGAACTAAAATGACACAGGTATGCACAAAACCTGTAGTTTGAACTGAAAGTATTCATTGCCTGCCAAAGAAAGAAACAATATTTTACAGAAGATTCAAAGGTGCCCAACTTTCATTAATAATATTCACAATGTCCAACATTAAAACTTTTTAAATTAAAAGTTACTTGACATATAAAGAACCAGGAAAATATCTCTAAGGGAGGAACTGTCAAGGGAAATGGCAATCAACAGACAGACATCAGGCCCAAAATAGCCCAGAGAGTGGAATTATCCAACAAAGACTTTGAAGTAGCTGCTATACCCAAGTCCCATGAAGTAAGAGTAAAGCATTCTTGATATGCATGTAAAAATGGTAGCTCTCAAGAAAGAAATAGAACTATAGAAAAAATGTTATAGGAAAAAACAAAATGACAATTTATGATTGGAAAAAGATACACACTGGAAATTGAAAAATTCACTAAGAAGGATCTATAGCACACTGGAGATAATAGAGACAGTACCTAGTGTCTTTAAAATATAGATCAATACAAATCATTTAACCTGAAAAAAACAAAGTTTGGAACATATTGGAAAGAGACTCAGAGATTTATAAGATAATAGCAAAAGACCAAATGTGCATGCGGGCATCAGAGTCCCAGAAGAGAAAGAGATTAGGATGGAAAAAATATATTTCATGAAATGATGTCTGAAAACTCCCCAAATTTGGTGAAAGACATAACCCAATGGATAAAGGAAGCTCATCAAATGTCAAATAAATTAAACTCAAAGAAACCACACCCAGGTATATCACGATTGAACTCCTGAAAATCAAATATAAGGAGAAATCTTAAAAGCAGACCAAAAACTGACACCTACTACATGGAGAGAAATGAAGATTTGGAGATTTCTCCTCAGTCACCAAGGAGATTTCTTTAAAAAATAAAATAAATAAAATTTAAAAAATAAAATATAAAAAATAAATAAAATTACACCCAAAAGAAAGATGAAAATTTAAAATAACAATATGACGTACAGACAAGGATCTGTAACAAATGGAATTCCATATATTGCTTTGGGAATACAAAATGGTACATTCACTGTGGAAAATAATCACTTTGACAAATTCATCATAAAATCTGTGCATATATATGACCTGGTAATCCCAGTGTTAGTTATTTACACTAGGGAAATGAAAACATGCTTTTACAAAACCATATACTCAAGAGCATAGTAGTATTACTTATCACTCCCAACTGGAAACAAAACAAATGTCCTTCAGTAGATTAATGGATAAACAAAATTTGGTACATTCATACAATGGAGTGCTACTCCATATAGCAATAAAGAGGAACAAACTATTGATATATACAACAACATAGATGTCAAATAAGCCAGACTTAAAAGGTTACTTACTGTAGGTTTTCATTCTGGAAAAAAAATCTCTAATGATAAAAAAAGATCAATGGTTTCTAGGGGTAAGAGTTGCAGGTAAAATTTGAAGTCAAAAGACCCGTGAAGCAAATTTTTTGTTTGAAAGAACTATTTTGTATCTGGATTGTATTGGTGGTTACCTGACTCTATACTTTCATTAAATTTCATAGAACTCAACAACAAAAGTGTGAATTTTTAGTACATGAATTAAAAAAAAAATTAAAATAAAATGTTAGTCATTAATACTAGATATCAGCTTTTACCCACTAATGTCACACCAGGGCCTTTTCTCATACTTGATTATATTCCTGTGGAACTCTAAACTCATTGGGTGGCCATGCTCAGTAAAGAAGTTTTATAAACACTGCATCTCTACATATCAGAGAGTGGAGCCATTTAAAAAAAGCTCCCTCATAAGGCTCACATGCCTGAGTTTGGAGGAATAAAGCTTGACTCTTCAGCATAACAGCATGGACATTTCCAATCTATTTCTAATCTGCTATAATCTAGAGCATGCCAGAATGCAATGGTTATTAACATGCTGTTGTTAAACTATTTAAAACTTCTGTAACAATGGGCAAATACCATCTGCTCCTAACTCTGCAAGTGTTCATCATCACCTGTCACCTGACTACTTCTCCAGATCTCCTTGCAATCCAGCAACTAAGAAGTTAACTAACGTCTGACACAGTAAGGACTAAAGACTGCTCCAGCAGAAAGGCTGAGTCTACTGTGAGCAGTGCCCAAGCCAAGCCAGGTGTTAATTACTTTCATAATGACTCCTGGCTCAACCTCTGTCCGATGTATCGTAAAGGTCCTAAAGCATGATAGATAGTTCTTTTTATATTGAGCAGTCTTTTCTACTGGACATGGTGCAGAATAATGTTAAGAGATGAAGCAAGTTGAGGTCATAATCTGCTATAATCCTGAAACACCATTCTCTCTGTAACAGTTCAGTTATGGTAGTGTCCTGAAAGGAGAGAAAGGTGCCCAGCAAAGTCTGATTACTCCTCTGTCAAATGCATTACTATGCTGAGGATGACTGCCTTATTCTTTGTCTTCAGTCCACACACCCATCAAGTATTCAGCTAATGCCTACTGAGTGAACTAATTGAAAAATATTGAATAGAAATATCTGTACTTTTGAAAATACAAAAATATTTTAATAGAGACATTTATAAGTAGCAGAAACACATTGATCACTCAAAGTACGCAAATATATAATATTTTATTATATATACTATATATTATACAGACAAATAAGTTTGTCGTGCTACTAAGAAAAATTATTCAGCACATTATTTTTTAGTCTGTATCCTAAATCTGCTTTAGTAGAATAAAAGTTGTCATACAAGAGAATTTTACAAATATATTTTCATGATCACCTGTGGTGTTTATATACAGAAAAATCTATTTGTTGTTTAGGATTCTTTTAACAGCTTTGTATAACTGATACACAAAGAACTGCATATATTTAATATGTACAATTTGATGAATTTGGGCATTTGCAAATACCCACAATACTATCATTAGAATCAAGGTAATAGACATAGCCAACATTTTCCGAAGTTTTCTTGTGTCCTTTGCTGTTTTTTTTGGGGGGGGGGGCGGATTTCATCTTGTATGTGTGGTAAGGATACTTAACATGGGGATCTACACTCTTAAATTTTAAACTGTACAATATTGCTAACTGTATTGCTAACTGTAAGCACTATGTTGTACAGAAGACCTCTAGAATTTAGTCATCTAGTGTAACTGAAACTTTAAAACCATTAGAATTTTAAATGAATGCTCAATTTATTTGTTACAAATTCAAAAATTTAATTTTCTTTGAGCCTGGAGTGTACTGTGCATGTAGTATTCTATTTATAAATCTAGTAAATTTTAACAGTTAATTTCAATAGTGGTCCTTGGTTAATATTTGTCAGTTCAAGTTAAATGAACTAAAGCCCCTTAATTAATTGTTTCCATTTATAACTAATTTACATTTCCTCCAACCTGACTTGCCAAGCGAAATCTGTCAATATTAAAAAAGAAAAAAAATCACATTAAGTCTCATAAATTAAATCAACTGTAAAATTCAAATTCTCCCATCATTCTAATATCATTTAAAAATTTAGTACAATTCTTATACACCTTTCAACTAAATGTCACAAACTTAAAAATCAGTCAGAGTTTACAATGGAGCAGTAAAGCTAATTTATTAGACATTTTGTTAGGCCCATTTATCTCATCCATTTTAAATGCCAAATATATGCAAATTATTCCCAGACTTAGGGTAGAATCATTAATGCCAAGATTTTTAAGATTTTATTAACTACATTTACTTCTAATACTTTCCCTGGTTTGACATTCATTCACCCCCTAAGCAAAAGTTGTAATCATTTCAAATAAATTGATGTCACCATCCTAACAATTGGGAGCTATCATCTTAATTTGGCTGACTGCATGTAATAGCCATATATATTCAGCAAAGTAATGAGGTTAAATAAAGGGTTTTTATCCAGAGATTCTATGACCCATCAGTGTTTGCCTCTATAGTTGCTATGAAAACATAAGATTTAATTTTAGATTCTTCAAGGGAGTTTGTTCCACAACTCATCTTCTTATTCAATTTTTGCCATAATCTGATTCTTTTATCTGATTTTTTAAAACAAAAATCTGTGACCTCCTACTCATAATGTTGAAAACTTCTTTCATCCATTCTCTAAACACAGCCAAATATGGTACTGGCATAATGATGGACATATAAACAAAGAAATAGAATTGAGGGTCAAAAACTCATACATCTGTGGTCAAGATATTTTTAACAAGGATGCCAAACCATGCAATGGAAAGAGCAGTCTTTTCAACAAACTGTGTGAGGAAAATTAGGTAATCATATGTAAAAGAATGAAGGTGTATTCCCTACTTCACATCATTTTTAAAAACTAGCTCAACTTAATCAATAACATAAATGAAAACAGAGGCATAAATCTTTGTAACCTTGGATTATTCAATAGTTTCTTTTGACATCACCAAAAGCACAAGCCACCAAAAGAAAAATAAATAAAGTAGATTTCGTCAAAATGTAAAACTTTTGTGCTTCAAGGAATACTATCAAGAAAGTGAAAAGACAACAAAATGGATGACAATTATAACATTTGCAAATCATATACCTTATAAAGTACTTGAATCTAGAGTATAAAAAGAATACAACTCAATAATAAAAAGCAATTAACCCAATTAAAAAGTGGACAAAGAATTTGAATAGTCATTCTTCTCAAAGAAGATATACAAACAGTTAGTGAATATATGAAAAGATGCTTGACATTATTAGGCATTAGGGAAATGCAAACTGAAACCACTATGAGATACCATGGTACTATGAGGTACCATGAGATACCACCAGATACACCTGCAGCACTGGTTTTAATCAAAATGACATACATTTAGTGTTGGTGAAGATATGGAGGAATTAGAACGCTTCACCATTGCTGGTAAGAATGTAAAATTGTGCAGCTACCTTGGTTTGACAGTTCCTCCAAAAGTTAAACATTGGGGTTACCATATAACCCAATGACTCCATTCCTAAGTATATACCCAAGAGACTGAAAAATATGTGTCCACACAAAAATGTATACACATATGTTCTTAGCAAAATTACTCTTAAAAAGCAAAAATGTAGAAACAATCCAAATGTCCATTAACAGATGAATGAATAAAGCAAAATGTGGTAAATCCATGAAACACAATAATATTTGGCAATAAAAAAGAAATGTTGATGCATGTTATAGCACAGGTGAACCTTGAAAACTTCATGCTAGTAGAAAAAAGCCATGCAAAAAGCTATATATTGAATTTATATTTATATAAATTTATATGAAATGTCCAGAATAGGGAAATCCATGGAGACAGCAATTAGATTTTTGATTGCCAGAGATATGCTGAGAAGGTGGGGTATTTACTCCTCATGGGTTACAGAGGGTCTTTTTGGGTGATGGAATGTTCTGGATTTAGATAGTGGTGATGGTTATAAAACTTTGTGAATATAAGGGGAAAAAAAACACTGAATTATACACTTTAAAGGGGTGGATTTTATGGCATGTGAACTATATATTTCCATGATAAAAGGGAAAAAAACCCATAAACTAAACTGAAGAAGTTTGAAGACAAAAGGATAAGAGAAGCCAACACTGCTTGAGTGGTTCAAGTAGACCAGGAACAGAGTTATCCATGGCAAAAGGTAACTATTACACTTGCTCTACTTTTTGGAAGCACTGAGCTTCAGCATAATGGAAATGGAAATTTCTAGCTAAATATGTATCCCTCTGGCTGTCTGTACAAAGGAAACTTAGGTCCAAAGCAATTTTAAGTTCAGCAGACTACAGTTAACACTGAAATTTGGCCATTTGGAAGCAAACTGCTGTGACTTTAAAAATACTTTTGTGGGAGTGATTTGTAATTATACCCAAACATATTGTCATCAAGCCAGAGAAGAACTATAACACCTTATAACCTAAAGGTTAAGTTCAAGTTATACCATAAATATTAAAGTACTTTCATTTTTTTCCTGTGCACTAGTGCAGGCTTTACTTATTTTTTGGCACTTCAATGACCTAAATTATAGTAACTGTTTTGTTCCAGTTGTCAAAGATATGCCTTTATGTCTATCTTCACTGAAATGTATTTAGACAATACAGTATTTCCACTAGCCACAATGTTAATTATATTTTTGTCTTCATGTAAATGTGGTTTGTAGACTTTTAATCAAACAGAATATTTTATCCTTATCTTAAAACTGGAATCTTAAGTTCAAACAACTACAAGAAACATGCATATACTAGTAAGGTTAAAAGAGAGATAGAGAAAGAGAGAGTAGGCAGAAGTTAAAGGTAGAGAATGATGAGGTCTGTGATGGAAGGGAGAACTCAGGCCCATCCAGGGGAATTCCTTTACCCAGGTGCAGCTAAGTAAAATAAATTTTGCCTAGTATAACCAGATTTCCATTTTTTATTTTTAGGAAGGAGAAGAGGAAGTCCAGAATTATAGTGTTTTCAATGAGAAATCTGTTTGTTTTTTAACATTGGATACAGCTTTTGGAAACTGAGCTAAGAACCATAACTGTCACATCTTATTTTTTATTTCAAAAAATATTTATTTTATTTAAGGCTCTTATCCTTTCTGAGAGAAAACTGGTATTTGTCTCTGGTGCTCCAGATTCTAGATTACCATATTTCTGTATTAGACTTCAAAGACCTCTGGTCATATTGCTATATCATTCAAAGCTAAGTCATCTAACTCTAGATGACTGCTCAATTGTTTACCAGAGCAGCATCAGCCTTTATATTTCCTGTGTGATTAAATTTACCTGAACAAGATACTGTCAATTGGCTGTTATACTTTAAAGTTAATTCCTTTTTTTTTTAATTTATTTTTTTATGGCAAGAGCTTAGAATATTTAAGAAGTAAATTGTTACTATCACTCTGAATTTCCGACTAACCAGTAATTCCCCTCTGGAAGTCTATGAAGTATCCCAAAATCAAAATGTATAAAGAATAATTAATGTCTTCATCATCATGTTCCCCATTTCCGTTTGACTCAACATACCTCATAACCCTCTTTAACTTGCCTTACCCACAGTGCTGTTAGGTCCCATTTAATCAGCATGGTGAAATAGTTCTCATGTATACCATTGTCAGCAGTATCACAATCCATGTTTTTTTTTTTAACCTTATATGTGAACAATTATAATAACCTTCAAAATCTTCTTTCTAACCCCTATCCAGCTATCTACTTTAGGAAGACCAATACTCCTGAATCATTATGCCAATTGGTTGACTCTCCTACTCTAAAAATTCAAGGAGTCTTCTTGTTCATAAAACAATTAAATTCTGTACGAAGGGGAGAAACACATTCTATGGGTGTGGATAATAAAATAACCTTTGAAGTCTAACAAATATGGGTTCAAATTCTGGTTTCACATTTACTAGAATACCTTTATTGAGATACATCCCATAATCTCAAGCTCCTTAACTATAAATATACACTTAACACCTCTCAGAAGAGGTGTTGTAAGCATCAAGTGACATAACCTCTGTGAAATAGTTAACACATTTCTGGTTCTTTGAACTGTGCTTCCAGTAAGAAACCAGATCTCGAATTGTCGCTTATTCCTTGGCTTGGTAGGGATGAGAGTCAGTTTTCTGGTTCCAGGGCACAGAGGTCAGATGAACAAATGTCTACTGAAGACAAACCAACAAGATTCTGTATAATGTGGAATTCATCAGTGCAACAATGTGGATGTCACTCCTCACTTCATTTGGCAAACCTGAAAAACCACAAAGCAGTGCCCTCTTGCTCTGAGCATGCTTCCAAATCATGTTCCAGAGGAGATAACTCTTTTGTGTAACCTGTTCACCTGGGAAGCAAACATTTTAAAAGCAGAAATGGGGCACCTGGCTGGCTCAGTCAGTTAAGCATCTCCTTTCAACTCAGGTCATGATCTCGGGGTCTAGGATGGAGCCCCACGTCGGGCTCCCTGCTCAGCAGGGAGCCTGCTTCTCTCTCTCCTCTCCACTTATGCTCTCTCTCACTATCACTGTCTCTCTCTCGCTCTCAAATAAATAAATAAATAAATCTTAAAAAATAAAGTAGGAATGGGGCGCCTGGGTGGCTCAGTGGGTTAAAGCCTCTGCCTTCGGCTCAGGTCATGATCTCAGGGTCCTGGGATCGAGCCCCGCATCGGGCTCTCTGCTCAGCAGGGAGCCTGCTTCCCCCTCTCTGTCTGCCTGCCTCTCTGCCTACTTGTGATCTCTGTCTGTCAAATAAATAAATAAAATCTTAAAAAAAAATAAAGTAGGAATAACTTCATAAGGACACTAACAAGAACAAAGCAAATAATAAATATGTCGTTAGAAGATGGAGTCCTGGAATGTTGGCAAAGATTGTTGAGTTTAGCCTTTTTCCAATTTCTTAGTCTTTTATCTCTACTACACATTAAACTTACTACTTCACAACTTTTTCCCGAGTTTGCCCAACATATGGATGAAAAACTAAAATAGCAGTTTCTATGTTGGAAACTTTCAGTAGGTGTTGGAATCTGCATTTGCATTTGCTGCACCAACAGTTTAAGATTACTTTTCCACATTTCTTTGCTGGCAAACAAATGCCGTGTGGTAATAATAATGTCAGATAATGTCTCATTGTTAATGTCCCTTGTATTATGTTATGGTGCAAGTAGAAGTTATGTTCTGTTCTCTTGCTCTGAGAAATATGCTGAATAGCCTGCCTGACTTTAGAGGAAGATGCCATGGCAGAAGACAAATGTGCATCTCTTTCAGCTTTCATAAGAAAACTAGCCAAGCTTTTACAGATGTAGATTGTGGTCATGTGACAGAACAATGATTATCAGGTCCTGTTGCCTGCCTTAAGCTGGGTTTCCTAGAAACAGACCCTGAGAAAAGAACTATGCATAAATGGATTATTGGGGGAGGGGTGCTCTTGGATGTTACAAGGAAGTAAGAAAGGTAAGACTGGGCAGACTATAAAGCTGACTTGAACTTCTGTTGCAACCAAGGATTTAGCCAATTCTATGGAGAGCTCTGAGGCTGGGATAGTATTGTCCCAAGTTAAGAAAATGTGGCTGGACCTTTGTATCTTTGCACTATCAGCAAGGGTACCTCCTGAAATAACCTATAGCCCCGACTGAAGCAGCTCCTTATGCCTGAGGGAAATTCCCAGTAAAGGATAGTGTTGTATCAGGTGTTAATATTTCCAGAGGTTGGCGGGGGGGGGGGGGGGGGGGGGGGGGGGGGGGGCGGGGAATGAGTGTGTCATCTCTGAAGAAGAGATCTGGAAGTTACTGTAAGTTCCCAGAGAAATTATACCATATGTTTACAGACTCATTGGGTCTTGTCTACTGAGCTAACCAGTCATGAAACTTGATCACATTACAGAAGGAATGAAGTTAACCAGCTTGTTTTACTGCTCAGAGCACCACTTAATCTAGTTAAATTATACAATTCAGTGAGAGAAGAAAAACATGAAGAAAATGAAACTCTTGGGGCGCCTGGGTGGCTCAGTGGGTTAAAGCCTCTGCCTTTGGCTCAGGTCATGGTCTCAGGGTCCTGGGATCAAGCCCCGGTGGGGCTCTCTGCTCAGCAGGGAGCCTGCTTCCTCCTCTCTCTCTGCCTGCCTCTCTGCCTACTTGTGATCTCTGTCAAATAAATAAATAAAATCTTAAAAAAAAAAAGAAAATGAAACTCTTGAATTTTTTATGGACATAAGGTGTTAGGGAGTAGCATCGGTCTTACTTTAGGTAGTCTAAATACAACTTTGTTTGATAAAACAAACAATCAATATGAATTAATCCAAAGTGCTTAGGCCTCACTTCAGTGTGGGGACTGATTTCAATATTTTGCTCACCAGTATTGCAGTATCAACCCTAATTTGAAGCACGTAAATAAATAAGATTGCTCTTACAACATATGATTATTTCAGATTTTGGTAACCAGTTTCTTTGCATGAAAGAATCTTACAGATGAGTGTTCTCAGGAATAGCACATGTGAGGGGCAGGAAGCTGGATTTCTCACAAGTAGAAGTTATACTTCAATGTAGTTGTAGCAAAGGCTTTGGCTGATACCAAGAGAAGCTTGTGGCTGAGATGCTATACAGAAATGTATTGAATTTAGTCAGAGGAGTAGGCCACATGCACCGACTAGCTATCATGTATGGACTGTCCTCAGCAAGAAAGTGTAACTTTGAATGAGGTAGTTCCTTTAAGCCATAGACAATTTCTATGGATGGACTCAGCTGTGAGCCATCAGTATGCAATGCTTCTAGCAGCTGAGGAAATGAGTTCCTTAGACTTGGAAGAGGAATCTAGATAAAACAGAGTAGCATCTGCTAGAATCACACTTGTATCACTTGGATCTACTTTTTTTCCTTCACCTTCTTAAGGAAAGGTTGAAGGTTGGTTGACTGATTTTCCTGGAGAAACTTGCAAGAATGTTAGTGATACTGGTGCTTTGGCTGGTACCAATCACTCTCTCTTCTGTTCTTTTTAGGTCCCCCTCAACTTTAGCTAGCACTTCTGCTGCCCGAGGTGGCTTTCTAGGTGAGAAAATTCAAATCTTCAATGACTAAAATGAATGAGCCCCTGCTCATAATCAGTACCTATACATAATCAGTACCCTATACAATTTTACCAATTTATACCTATACCTATACTTAATCAGTACCCTATACAATTTTACCATCAAAATTTGTTAGGCAAGAATAAGAGATGTTCAGGTAGATGCCCTAGGTGGAAAAAAAAAAAAAAAGTGTCCTTTGATCTCTTGGGAAACAGCTCAAATAAATTAGGTGGCATCCATAGCTTCTAGTTTGAGGAAACTCTTGCTATGTTCCTTAATGAAATCATTCCAACTCTGAGAACAAGGAATACTAGATTTGCAAAGAATTGAAGACCTAGAATTGAAAGGGTAGGAAACACAAATTCCTTACATGGTTCTCTAGGAGTGATGCTACCTGGAATATATTAGATAATGTCTATCAGAGGATGAAATCACATAGTAATTTAAACAAGAGTAAAAATAACTCTAAATAATATAGGACAGACATAGAAAACTGTCACTACCTGTAGGTATAATGCCTTTTCTCAAATACTGATGCCTGGAAATCTATCCTGAGGTCACAGAGACTAAGAAATCTGGAGGTTACTTAAATCCTTAAGTAAATATAGCATATAAATAAGTACTATGTGCTCAAGACTGGTTAACTGATATTGCTTTTCTACAGCTATTTTCCTATCTACTAAAGATAAGAATAGTAACTCACTTCATGATACTACTTTAAAATTGGGCTTCTTATTTAAGTAGCCTTATACAAAGCACTTGAAAGTAGAACCATTCAAATATACCCTGGGGCTTTAGAGGAAAAATATCTTTAAGAGTCTTTATGGATATTCTGGTTATGCATTGTTGCATAATAAACCATCTTAAAACTTTGTTGGGTTAAAATGAAATTTTTTTGGGGTACCTGGGTGGCTCAGTTGGTTAGGTGTCTGCCTTTAGCTCAGGTCATGGTCCCTGGATCCTGGGATTGAACCCCACATCAGACTCCTTGCTCAGCAGGGAGCCTGCTTCTCCCTCTGCTCCTCCTCCAACTTGTGCTCTCTTTCTCTCTCTCTCTCATATAAATAAATAAAATCTTTTAAAAAATGATAATTTATTATTATATGTCATGTTTATGAGGATTGACTGGGCCCAGCAGGGTGGTTCTCATTTGTGTCTGTTTTTCATTTCACACAGTTGCAATCACATAACAGATGAAGCTGTGGTCATCTGAAAAGTAGACTAGGCTGAAGGTCCAAGAGGGTGCACTCACATGGCTGTCTGCTTTTGCTGGAGGTCTGTGAGCTTAACTGGAGTTGTTGTCCAGAGATCCTACACACTGTCTCTTTATGAACTTGTGTTTCTAACAGTGGGGCAGATATGTTCCAAGAGGGGGTGTTCCAAGAGGCAGGGAGCTGAAGCTGTCAGTCTTCTTAAGGGATTTGAAAAAACTGCATTGTTCACTTCATTCAATTCTTTTGCTCAAAGGAGTTTTAGGGTCTGCCCAGATATCACAGAAGATAGAGAATTAAACTCCATCTCTTAATAGGAAACAGTAAATTTACATCACCGGAGACCATGTGAATACAATCAGCAATAATCATTTAATTCAATAAAATCTGTGACAAATGGTACTTACTTAAATTTCATGAGCTACTTTCATGCAAGAAGCAAATTTCAGGACATTTGCAATCTGTTTGCACAGAGAAACACTTTTCTGGTATGGATTTTGACATATTTCACAAGAATCATCAAATTAATTGGTAGATAATTGAAAATGTTGTCATCTAAGAATTCAATTTTTTTTAAAGATTTTATTTAGTTATTTGACAGAGAAAAATCACAAGTAGGCAGAGAGGCAGGCAGAGGGAGAGGAGGAAACAGGCTCCCCACTGAGCAGAGAGCCTGATGCAGGACTCAATCCCAGGACCCTGAGATCCTGACCTGAGCCGAAGGCAGAGGCTTTAACCCACTGAGCCACCCAGGCGCCCATCATCTAAGAATTTAAAGAGCTATACTTTCCTTTAAAATCAGTGTATTTCAGTAGAGGCTCCATATTTAGATCTTTTCCCTGTGAAATGTTCTCTGAAAGAAGCTAGGGCCTGAAATGACCATGAGAGGCAAAAGGCTACATAAGCTGAATAAATCACTCAATGAGTAGAGGATGCAAAAGTGCTGTTATCTTAGAGAAAACACATAGATCATTACCAAAGCAGCACATTGTGGTTAGGAAAGTAGGCTTTGCAGTCATTCAGAATTGGTTTTGAATCTCTGTATGCCCTGAGACAATTCCCTCTTTTGAAAAATATGTATATTACTTCAACATATCCTGGCAAGCAATAAATGACACGATTTTTCTTATTTACAACTTTTATTTGTAGGATAGGAAAAAATCACCACTCCAAAATGTTTCTCTTTGGCATGTGGATTATCTTATGCTAATTACTTTTAAGAAACAGAAGGCTCAGGAAGAACTTTTGACCCTTCCACATAACTGCCTAAAATAATTTAGATGGAGGATCTGCTCCAGGAAAGGTGCTATCAGATTATGATCGTTTATCAGAAACTAAATGTCATAAACAGGGAGGAACTTAGCAAAGGCTGTTTATAAAAGAAATTCCTCTCTATGTCCCATTATTTTTGAATGTCCAGGCAAAACATTTGTTTACCAAATTTTTACTCTTTTGCATCTTCCTATGAATTGCTTTCACTCTCTTTGAAGTCCCAGACCACTATTCCCTTCTCCATAGTTCAAGATAACATACCTCATTTTGCCTGTCCTTAGAATCTCTCATATTTATGTGGATTCCCTATATATGCATAATTATATGTTATTTACTCCAGTTAATCAAATGTATCTCATCTCAATTTAATTCTTAGACCAGCCAGAAGAATCTTGGATAGTCTAGAAAATTTTTTCCTTCCAGACACATTATAATGCTTTTTTCAAAAATTATGTTTTCCATCATCTTTAGTGAAGAAGTAGTTCACTCATACACAGAACACCATTTTATCTATTCCTTATGTGCCTTTTTAAGCAGTTTCCTTGTGAAAACCATTTTTGTGGTTCTATAAATAGACGTCTATTTCTAAAGAGTTTATTTTAAAATGGAGAGTATAACATCATTGCATTTCTCTAACTAAAGCTAATATACTTATGAGATAACACATCCTATATTCTCTTTATTTTCAACACTGCAATACTTCTTAAGGCAGGACTCACAAGTACCTTGTAGATATTAGACCTTATATAAATATTTATTAATTTAATAGATTTTTAATACAATAACATTCATCACATCAAATTGTACACTTTAAGTGACCATTTTGTTTCTTCTAGTGAAGGACAGAATTATGCTGCTAAAAGAGTCATTACATCTGAATCATTTTAATATCTTCTAATAATTCAAAGTTAATTTAATCTATGTCATTAAATTACCTTAATGGTTTCAGTCACTAATTGCCTCACCCCTGTTCTGCTGTCATTCCTTAGCATTATCAATCAGGTATCTGACCTTACACTCAGACAGAAATAACACTTGCTAAAATTGTGACTGGCATGTCTTAGTGCTAATGAGGGTTCCATAGCCCTTTGGGGACAGACAAATTTCAGTTCTTATTACTGATGAAACCAATCCTATAGTGGTCTGGCAAACTATATTTTGGTTTGAAATAAGAATCAATGGTTGTATTTATATAAGTATTAGCAAAATCTCTTTCAGCACACGGCAGGCAGACTAAGCTTTAAGAAAATCCTCTCCTAAGAAAACTTGGTACAAAATTAATAAGGTGAATTTCAATAGCAGCATATGAATAATCCTACATTCAGATTCAAAATAAATCCTACAAGACGATTTAAAAAGAGATCCTTTTTAAGATCAACTCATAGGAAAAAATTACACAGAAATTTAGCTACAGTCAAGATGTTATCAACACATTCAAAATTGAATTCTTAGGCCATACACCAAGAAATAGACCCTTGCTTGCCCAGCTTTTAAAAACTTAAGAATGCTAACAACTTTATATCTTTATAATTTTATAATCATATTTTATATAATATATGTAATATGTAATAATATGTAATATATAAATAATAATATAAATTATATGCAAAAATTATATATTTGCATGTGTTATATATAATATATAATAAAATATATAATTATGTTTATAATTATAATTTTATTAATTAAACTTTATAACCTTATAATTTCATGAATATAGACACATAAACTTATGCAAAGGAAAACAAATGAGGATGATAAAGCCAGCAGTAGGAGGGTTTCCTTTCTGGCCCTGATAGAATAGTTGATATCTGACCTGCCATGCTGCCAAAAACAACCAATTCACCTGACTATACACATGGCCCTTGAACAACACAGGCTTAGGGGTGTTGAACCCTGCACATATAGCTTTGACCCCCCCAAAATGTAACTACTAATAACTTACTTGTGATTGGAAGTCTTACTGGTAACCCAAAGAGTCTATTAACACATATTTTGTATGTTATATGTACCACATACTGTATTCTTATAATAAAGAAGTTAGAGAAGATAAAACATTATTAAGAAAACCATAAGAGAAAATATAGTTATAGTATTATATGATATTTATTGTAAAATTGCACATAAGTACACCCATGCAATTCATATCTGTGCTGTTCAAGCATCAGTTATATATATTTGTGATACCATTTGAGTGTTTGAAGGCACTGGACTGTGATCAACACTAACGTCCTTGAGAGAAGAGACAAGCAATAGGTGATCCACATTCATTCTGGCTTTTTCCCTCAAGATGTTTTTCAAAACTATGGTGCAAGGAATTAGAACACAGACTAGAATATAGACTGAGCATAGAAGTCTTTCAAGGCATTTGGGGGCAGGTTACTACAGAAGAGAGACCTGTAGAAAAGGAGCCCGGAATATTTCCCAAAAAAAATATTTACTTCAGTTCTTTGGATGACTCCCACCTGCACATGCACAGGAAAAGGCTTCAGAAGGCTTAGCAGGGAACAACCCCTGGGAAACTGGAGAGATGAAATAGATTTCAGAGATCTCAGCAGGATGGGGAAATACTGAAATTTGGATATAGCTAGATGGGGAGACCTTGGTGAACAATCTGGACTTCCAACTGAGGTTCCAATGGAAAAAGTAATGCTCTCCAAGTAAAACCACCACCTAGGGGAATAAAGTCTATTGTGAAAGCACCAGGTGAAAAGCAAAAGTTATAATCTTGTACATTGAGCACTGAACACAGCAGCAAAATGTCCTTGACCATGGGGTCTAAGGAAGTTAGGTTGGGGTCTTTTAAGGAAGTATCTTATTGTGGCTAGTGTGGTTTACAATACATTTTTTGGCTTTCCAGAAGGGGAAATAAGACTTAGTACTATTGGCTTTTATGAAGATGGTGCCTAAATTTAAGAAGGAAGCCCCTGGGGACGCCTGGGTGGCTCAGTTGGTTAAGCAGCTGCCTTCAGCTCAGGTCATGATCCCAGCGTCCCGGGATCGAGTCCCACATCGGGCTCCTTGCTCATCAGGGAGCCTGCTTCTCCCTCTGCCTCTGCCTGCCATTCTGTCTGCCTGTGCTTGCTCTCTCTCCCTCTCTCTCTCTCTGACAAATAAATAAATAAAATCTTAAAAAAAAGAAGGAAGCCCCTGTCCCTCCCAAAGCCTAAGCCAAAGCAAAGGCTTCTGAAAGGCATCCACGGGCACAAAAAAAGAAGATCCACACGTCATCTATGTTCCAATGACCCAAGACTCTGCAGCTCCAAAGGAAGCCCAAATATCCCTGAAAGAGCACCCCCAGGAGAAATACGCTTGATCACTATGCCATCATCAAGTTCCCCCTGACTACTGAGTCAGCCATGAAGAAAATAGAAGACAGCAACACACTTGTGTTCGTGTGGATCCAGTTAAGACCAACAAGCACCAGATCAAATGGGCTGTGAAGAAGCTCTGTGATTTTGATGTGGCCAAGGTCAACACCTTGATCAGGCCTGATGGAGAGAAGAAGGCATGTGTTCGACTGGCTTCTGACTATGATGCTTTGGATGTTGCCAACAAAATTGGGATCATCTAAACTGAGTCTAGCTGGTTAAATCTAAATATAAATTTTTTTCACCATAAAAAAAAAGACAGTGCTATTGGTCAGTTCAGAGAGAACTTAAGGTTTTGCAAGCATTTTGATTGAGGCAAGGTTTGAGGGGCAAGTGGTTAGGATTTCAGAAAAATAGTACATTATTCTAATAGGGTACAAAGGATAGATTAATTAGAGACCTTTTTGTAAATTTTCCCCCAGGTTGACAGTCACCTTAGTCATTTCTCTTCTGGTGGGCAGGGAACCTGAGGCAGGGGGAGGAGGAATTGGAATATCTAATAAGGTTGGGGTTCATTGTCTCCTTCATTGTTCTTTTGGGCTGGGGTGACGACATCTGAGGCACTGGTGTACTTGGGGGTAGTGGAGGCCAGCCTAGGGTCAGGGGGCAATGTAGCCTTCCAAAATGGACACCCGTGAAAGGCAGGAGTGGATGGATGGTGTTAGATTCTGAGCACATATGCTACAGACCTGGCTTTATGTTAGAATTACACATAAGAGCTTTACTGGTAGTGGTCTGTAACTGAGTTTTATGAGGACACCATCCATAATGTATACAAATTCTGGGAAAATTGATGAGTTCATTGTAACGACATTTTTGTGGATGGCAGTTTTATAATCTTGAAATTGCTTCATTAAAATTATAGTGGGATCATTAGCACACAAACCTGCCAGCCAGATGAGTCTGATTTGGTTACATTGGGAGGGCCATTCTGCCTGGGATATAATTTGAGGCATAATATAAGGAGGGAGCAATTTATTTAAGCATCATTCCCATTTTCATCATTTAATGTAGAGGGAGGTGAGCTCTGGTACAGCATCCACACCCAGTGATACTGTGGCTGAAATCCTTCTCATAGAGCCTGCCAACACCAGCCATCCTGCAGTCCAGTTATATACAGGCTGAGCTCCTTCCAGCACATCTTCTGGGACTGGGTTAAGCCTGAGGGGTCTACTAGCAACTTTATTAATCCAGGTTGTATACAATAACAGTAATAGCCACAACAAAGAATGATATTTGCATTTGACTAGCTTGCAAGGGCTACCTTCAGAGTTTGTAGCTGGATACTGACTAAGGGAGGAATGTGGTTGCTTCAGGGAACAGGAGCATTTGGTAGGAATCTGGCAGCACCTACTCATAGTGACACTGGATTCTGGGATTTTTTTTTTTTTTTTTTTTTTTTGTATAGGGGAGAAAAAGTAATTTTCCCTCTACCCTTCAGGCTCTTGGCTGAGACACCCTAGTAAGAAAAAGACAGATTAACAGAAGAAAAACAAGTCTAATAACTTATATACTTCCTGTACAAATGAGAGATACCAAGAAAAACTCCACAAAATGGCTCATGCCACCACTTCCAATACCATCTCCAGCTAAAGACCAAAGATGTTGGGATTGGGAACCAGTTATGGGAGGTTTCTAGGAAAAACACCATAAATGAGTATATGGTTATACAGATTTAAGTCTCTCCCTTCCCCATTGATGATAGTTCCCAAAGATTTAGTCATCTTTGTTGGGTCTGCAGCTCCGGGAATGCAAGAGTAACAATAAAAATGGCCACTGGGCCGTCATCTTCCAGGCCACCCTCTTCCTTAACCCATGACTCTCTCACCCGAAGGATGTATGCCGAGGACACATCACCATAAGTAACCCAATACCTATGCAAGAAACAGGAATATCAGGACTCCCCCCAACCTTCCAATCCCCGAATACCTTACCTTATATGGCTGTGAACCTATGCCCAGTCTTAACCCAGATAAAAGACCCACTCAACCCCCTCCCAGCGCTACTTCCGGGACTCTCCTCTCCAGAGTCGCGGAACCTCGCCCGTCAGCCCCTTTAATAAATCTTGCCTTGCGCCTATTTCGCCTGGTGTTGTGTTTATCTTGCCTGTAAAACCTTACAATCTTCCTCTTCCTAGTACAGAGAGGAAGACACCCTTACAAATGGAGATTTCCTTCATAAATGTAAATTTCTCTTACAAAAAGGTAACTTCTAGTCAAGTTTTCAGAGCTCCTCCTGTGTCTGCTGTTTCTTCAAAATAAGCCTAAATAGTCCTTATGCCAAAGGGGCATATTTTGGGGTGGCAAATTCTGCTCACCTTCAGTGGATTTCATTTCTTAATGTGATTGACATCCTCCACTAGGCAGAGGACCTCTTTTTCACCCTCTCTGAGATCCACATAGTTCCACTAATGGGTTCTGAGGCTAGAATTCCAAACTCTTGCAAAATTTTTTGATGAACTTGGTTTAATTAACCAGGCTTTATAATCCAGATAGTGAGGCAGAGCTGGTTGCTTAGCAGGCCATTGTCTGAGCCAATACAATCTGTATAATCATGATCTCTAAGCAATTTGGAAGCTGTTTGTCTTCCCCTTGAGCCATTATAAAGGGGTCATACTGCACAAAGACACAAGTCATAAAAGATGTGGTTTTGGAATATAGATGAGGTTCAGTGGGTTGAAGTCCAGAGACAATGACCAAGAAAGAATTCTTGAGATATCTTTGGTGCAAAAGTTAGTTTATTAAAGCATGGTGACTGGACCTGTGGGCAGAAACAGCTGCTACATGGGATTGTGAGGGGTTATATACTATGTGAGCTGATTATGTACTATGGGGTTGGAGGAATAGTTGGAAGCTTCTTGGAGGAACATTACACTTTGGCTTGCTTCAATATCTGTCAATAGGCTACAGATTATAAGGACATTTAATTGTATTTACATTCCCTTCTGGAAGCTAGGCCATTGATAGAAACACTTTGTTCTTGTAAATTGCTAAGACTTTTGTAAACTGAGGGAGATTCATGTCCAGCAAATTGTGATCTCTATAAATGAACTATTTGTTTTTCCTTTAGGGCAGCCAGAAGTGCCTGAGGAATGTCACCTATATCCCATTGGCTGAGGGGTGGGGGGTAAGTATCAGCTTCTGCCTGTCTTCAGCTAGCCTTCTTCTCCCTCATCACTAAATATCTGTTGCAGTAGTTTCCTTTTAATGTTATGTTGAATTACAACAAATTCAGTGGCTTAAAAATACCAAATTTACGGTAATCTGCTCTGGTTTGCTTTCGGGAGCTTTTGTTCCCTGAGCGCTTTCCGTAGCGTTCTGGAGGACAGGAATGAAGATGGCAGCTTCCCAGTCTCTGGTCCGGAAGAGCCGAGAGCCCGGGACCCCACTCCTCAGTGCGCCCTCAGAGAACAGCGCCCAATTACTCCCGTCTCCCTGCCCTCCGGCCGCATTCTGAGCTGACCGAGCCTGCGACCGGTTCAAGGTCACCATAGAAAATAATGACACATTAGAGTCACTCTGTGAAACTGCTGAAGTGGGGATCCAGGGAAGCTACTGGTCACTGGATGCATCTGACTTCTGTGTACTACAAAAACTGAGCACTGAAGAGGCTGCCTGTGTACAAGCGCTGGCAGGAGGAAACTGTCCACACTGTAGGAGTGGACCCTGATAAAGCCTAATGTGCTGCAGGAGCTTGCAAAAAAAAAAAAAAAAAAAAACATCAGAACCATGAATGTGAGTTTCTGTTTCCTGTATTTATCTCTATCACTCTGCACTGACAAAGCTTTATACCTTGCCATCTGACAAAGGAAGAGCATTTAGAAGTTTTAAATCCCTTTTTGTAATCATGAGTGGATTTGGAGCTGAGATACAATAAATTAAAAACTATCACAAGCAAAAAAAAAAAAAAAAAAAAAAATACCAAATTTACTATCTTACAGTTCTGTAGGTCCGAAGTCCTAAAATCAACAGGGCTAATATGCTAAGCAGTGAACACAGCAACAAAAGGTCCCTGAACGTGGGATCTAAGCAGGTTCAAAATCAAAATCAAAAGCAATTAACAGGGCTGTGTTCCTTCTGGAGTCTCTAGGAGATAATCCATTTTCTCACCTTTTCCAGTGTCTAGAGGCTCTCTTCATTCCTTGGCTCAAGATCCACTTCTGTCAACACCAATTTCTGTTTTTGCCTTGACATCTTTTAATGTGCCTCTAACTCAACTGCTCTGCTCTGGTAGGACACTTGTGATTATGATGGAGATATCTGGATAACCCAGGATAATCACCTTATCTCAATATCCTCAATTGATTCACATCTACAAGGTCTTTAGCTTATTCATATATGTATAGGTTCTGGAGAGCAGGACAGCAGGATATGAACTTTGCAGGCTGGTGGGGGGAGCATCATTCAGCCTGCCACACCCTGTAAGTCAAACAGTCATAAGAGACACAAATGATAGTGTAACATAACAATTAGCAGGTCCTAAGTGTGGCAACATGAGGGTATACCTCTAGGATCTCCCTTCAAGAAAGAACTTACAAGATGGGCCCTTAGCTGGTAGCCTTTAGTTCCATCTTCTCTACAGCCATAACAGAAATAACATTTTGAGCAAATGTGAGGCTCCTCCTGGATGACCTCCAGACAATGAGCACAGGGAGGATCCCAGAGCCTGGCCATTTCTGCCCAATGCAAAGTTCTTCTATCAGGCATTGTTTTTCCTGATTCCGTTTTCTGCTGGCTGACAGTGCCAGATCTGCACCACAGTCCAGATTTCCTTGTCCTCTTCTGATTCTCCCTCTTTCTTTTCAGAGATGTCAGATCTACATCACAATCTGAGGGCTTTTCCTGAACCACTTTGTATTCTTCCTCCATTATCTTTTCCAGGCATAGCCCCATCCCTACATTCTTCACCGCATCTCTGTGTCTTCTTGCTCAGCTGACAAAAATCAGTGTAGTAGGAGCTCCTGATAGACCCCTGGACTTCATGTGGTTTAGAAGAAGGTGAAGGAACAGAAACTTCTAGAATGGAAGAATCTGGTAGAACTTCATGGGGGGACACATTGCATGTGTATGTAGAGGCTGAGAGAAGATGAAGCAATTTTGGTGGAGGAGCACAAGAAAAAGTGGGGAAAACAAGGTATTCTGAGAAAACAGGAAATAGGACCTTCCTGAGGAGTTCCATTGCTGAAAGTTAGAAGTGGATAGGCTTTACAAGTAACTGTTATGGGAGTCCTGATACCAGTGTCCAAGATGTGATAGACATCTTGGACTGTGAGCATCATTACGGCATCATCCTATGGTCCAATACATTTATTTTTTTGTATGTATTGCAACCTTTGATTTTGTTAATTCAAAAGAGGAAGCATACCTGTTTGTTTTTAGGCAAAAGTGATTCAACCTTTTTCTTAGCTATTACCTTGACTGGAGAACATTATATAATGTCCTTTGAACTCCCTTCTCTACGGAATCTTAGACGGAGACTTCATTGTGTGGTTATATATTTCCCTCTAACAGGGCACAGGTAAAACTTTTTTTTTTTTCATCTCTTTTCACTGAAGTAAGACCATAGCCAATCTAACCTGTAGGGCTTTAAACTGTGAGGGGGAAAAAAAAATCTCACTGGGCTAAGAATTCATTTCTTGGATATTCCTTTTAAATTCAGGAGTTAGGTTCACAGCTATGTTATAGATGTGGAGGAAATGGACACTTTTGTTTGAGTCTGAGCTTTCCTATTCATGGATTCTTCTCAGACTATATTTTCAAACCAGTATATTCCCTGCAGTAAAGCATCCTTTTTAATTGCTTTTTACTTTGTATTAATATCAAATGTTTGTGTTCTATCATCCCCTGCAAGCATGACCAACCCCCAAAAATGTAAAATTATCTTCTCACCCCAATAATTCTTACTGCTAGTGAAAAAGAGAAGGAATTCAGGGGCAAGCCGGAGAAGTCTTGGTGAGTTACAGATTTCATTTTAACCTTAAGAACAAGCCTGAAAATTATTCTCCAAGTGGATAAATTGAGTCCCAAAATAGTAACACACTTGTGCTGACAGATGGAGCTACGGATAGAGGAATGTGTACAGCAATTGCTGCTTGGAGCACTTCCATCTGTCACCAGGTCTCTGCTCTGTCTGTATAATCAAAACGACTCTGTCCACTAACAGGCAACTGCACATGCTTTCTTCATTCATTTTGCTATGATCTGGACCAAATTGTTCACAAGGATCTCTGAAGCAATAATAATTAAACTATAGCTAGAGGGTTCTACCTATATGGTACTAAAATGTTATCATTTAAAGACACCACCACCTCTTGTGGTTTTCCCCAGACAACACATCTAGGAAACAAGGAAGCAGATGAGTGGAATGAGAAAGGGAAGGGGAAGGAGAGAAAAATTTCCCATTCAAGTGTCAAGAAACTTGCTTTCTTTCCTTAAAACAAAACAAAACAAACAAACAAAAACAAAGTAGTTTCCTCATTCTCTTCCTCTCTATAGAATAAAGAGTAGCCATATGCATGTTAAGACCTCATTTATTGTTTTGGTTTATAGGCAGCAGAGTAAATATGAACCCAGAGTCTGAATCCAGACTATGTCAATCCAAGAACTTCTCCACCACCAGCACTGGGAACTTGGGCAAATTTCTGAACGCTTCTGTGCATCATTTTTTTACTCGTGTAAAAATAAGGGTTAATAAGCAGAATTATCCCCTTGGTTTGATGACAGTTAATATACATGTAAAGCTCTCAAAGCAGTGCCTGGCACATGATAAGTTCTGACAAACCTAGCCTGTTGCCACCAGTGCAGACCTGTTTGGGCCCACAGCTTTCCCAGGACTTGACATAAACACAGCAGAAGCTTCTAGTCCCTGTAACCTCAGGTCACTCCCCGTGACCACAACAGAGAATCTCCAGCCTTTCTGACCACAGGCCCCTATTGTGGCCAGTTAATCAGCAGCGTCCAGCAGCTCTGCTTTCTTCATACAAGATTTTCATGGCCTTCTGACCTTGAAACACCTATTTCATTTCTCCTGCCTGGAACTTCATCCCCAGGGTCTAAACTCTCTCTCCAGGCTCCAAAGTAAAACTGCTCCACTCAGCACTCAGGCTTTTTAACCCCTTGGTATTTATTTACTTATTTTAAAACTAAATAAAGTGTTAGCTTTTATTCTTTGAAGATCTATGGTGAAAAAAATTATTAGAATCAACAAAATTAAGAGTAACTGGAATAGGTAGGTTTGAGTTTCTCACCTGGGAAACACTGATCACAACAAGTAGGTGGTGGAGAAAACACCAAGATATCTGTGCAGTTCTCAATCTATTGAATTATATATAACTGAATAAACCCTATAGTAGTGTTTTGTATTTAAGAAATATTTTTAGAGGCTCCTGGTGGCTCAGTGGGTTAAGCCTCTGCCTTCAGCTCAGGTTGTGGTCTTGGGGTCCTGGGATCAAGCCCTGCATCAGGCTCTCATTTCAGCAGGGAGCCTGCTTCCCCCTCTCTCTCTGCCTGCCTCTCTGCCTACTTGTGATCTCTGTCTGTCAAATAAATAAATAAAATCTTTAAAAAAAAAAAAGAAATATTTTTAGAAATAAATTTGGTTTATTTATAATGTGTATTAGATTTATTTCAAGAAATTTTTTTTAAGACGTATTTATTTATTTACTTATTTGAGAGAGAAAGAGTGCAAACTGGGGAGGGCAAGAGGCAGAAGGAGAGAGACAATCTCAAGCAGACTCCACACTGAGCACAGAGCCCAACTCGGGGCTCAATCCCACAACCCTGGGATCATAACCTGAGCCAAAATCAAAAGTCAGACAATTAAAAGATTGTATCACTCAGGTGCCCCAAGAAAACATCTTAGAAGAAGCATTCCCACTGATTTCTTCCAATGAATATCAGATGTATTTTTTAATATTTGAGTTTTGATCACCTGTAATTTCTTTTAATGAATCAAATGCAATTTTTTCTTATTTTTATAAATGGCTAGTTACATATACAAGTGTTAATAATTGATTAAATTCATGTTTCACCAATTATTTAAAATATCGGTCTTTATATGTAAAATTTTCATATAGTCATATAATGGTGAGAAGTCTCTCTTTGTTCCATTGATTTGTTTCTGTTTCTTCTTTCCAAGTATCTTCATTAATGTAAAATTTTAATATACTTTAATATCTAATCAAACCAGGGCCCTGTGCCTATGACTGCTTATTTTCAGAGCAATTTTGGACATTATTGAATGATTCTTTTTACAAAAAATTCTACCTTCAACGTCATTTCCTGAAATCCCACAAAGCAAATAATCCTCTATAGTCACTTTAATTGGGATGGCTTGAATTTCTAGGCCAATCTATGGAAAATTACATCTTTACAAAAGAGAATTTTCTATTCTCTGATCGAATACGTTTCCCAGTGATTTCCACAATTCAGTAAAAACACCATTTAAGGGGCACCTGGTGGCTCAGTCAGTTGAGTCTGCCTTCTGCTCAGGTTGTGATCCGGGAGTTCCAGGATCAAGTCCTATGTTGGGCTCAATGGGTCTGCTACTCTCTCAGCCTCTGCCCCTCACCCTGCTCATGCTCTCTCTCACCCACTCTCTCTCTCAAATAAATAAATAAACTCTTAAAAAAAATGCCATTTAACTGCAGCCAAAGCAGGACTTCCCTGTGTCCAACTCTGTTTGTGTTTGGGGATGAAATGAGCAACAAGAGCCTGGAAATCCACCTACCTATGAGATGCATTCTGTGAAGATGAAGTTGGTCAAGGACTTCTCTAGGGTTGGCAAAATAACTAATGAAAGTGGATTGAGAAATATTTCAAAGACAAATTGTGGTATAGGAAGACATGGTTTCTCTTCGTGTGTGAAGCAGTAACTCATTCCCATCCCTAAAGTGTGGGGAGCTCCTCCCTTCACAGTTGGTTTGAATGTCACTGAATTATCCACACTTTGCCACTTGATTCCAATTAAGAACAAAATGCTGTTGTCAAGAGGCTGCATGTGGCTTGCCTGGGCAGGCAGCTTGAGGCCATGGAACTGTTCCTAATGGATTGGCCACTAAGGAATTAAGCTGATGCCCTGGCCAGCAATAACTCTATTCTCTAACAAGCTAAGCCAACCAGCCATAAGTATCTTCTATCTAATTTTCTTCTCATTATTTTGATACCACCTAGAATTTTCTAAAATAAGATGAATGCTGAACTCCTTTGATCCATATTCATGTTCATTCAGAAATGTAAAGGTCAGTAGATTCAGGAGGATGCACTGAAACATTTTTTAAATGTCACTCATCGGAATTAGAAAAGCAACACATGCTTATTTTAATAATTTAAACAATAATTTGAACAATGCCTTAATAATGAAGAAACATCTGAATTAATGCCAGCCCTCTGAAGTAAGCATTACTATATACTTGATTCAGATGCCAAAAACATATAAACATATATGAAAATTTGTGGATTTTCTGTGGATTTTATGGGGCAACTGTCTGGTTTCTCACCTCTGAACCCTTCATTTTTGCACACAACTGAGGCAACCACCTTTATCCACTGCAGTGCTAGGCCAACACCTTAATAGAACATTCAACATGAAGTCTTTTATGGCATTTTCAGAGTACTGAGGAAAGGTATACATTCTCTTCTTTAAAAGAAATGACACAGTTGGGGCACCTGAGTGGCTCAGTCAGTTAAGCAGCTGCCTCTTGATTTCATCTCAGGTCATGATCTTGGGGTCCTAAGATCAAGCCCAGCATGGGGCTTCACACTCAGTCTTGAATCTGCTTGAAGATTCTCTCCCTCTGTGCCTCCCCCTGTTGTCTCTCCCTCTCAAATAAATAATTTTTAAAAAAAGAAAGAAAGAAAAAAAAAAAAAAAACACGGTCAATCAACAACAGCCTTTCTTATTGTAGAATCATTATTTTCCCTCCAGGTTGGGAAAGTACTGCAGAAAAGCAAAGGTATAATCCCTGCTAGTTAGAAAACTAAGACCCCCTCTTGCTCCTTCCTTCTAGAAGTCCAGGTGCAGTATTTCTGAAGTTTGACTTGATTCTTTCCACCCACAAGAACCCATGACATTTATTGTCTCTCCCTACCATTTGACATTTGTTCTCAGTCTTTTGGAACTGCCTGCATTATCAATTTTAATGTTATTTACTATTCTGCATATCTTGTCTCTTTAACTAGCATACAAATTCCCTGAGAAAAAGGACTTTGTATTTTATTTCCTTATATCTATCACAAAGTCCAACATGCCATTAGGATCATAACAGACACTCGATTAAAAAGATACATACAAGTAAATGGTCTCAAAGTTTTACACATACACAGGTACACAGCTAGGTTTGAGTCCCACTTTGGCCAATTATGAGCTGTGGAATGTTGACAATTTCCTCCTGGATAATATTGGGATAAAATACCCACTTCAAAGAATTGTTGTCAAAGCTAAATATTACATTTACTACTTGTTATATAAATGTGAGGCACAAATAGTGTTGATAAATATTTGTTGAAAAAATACAGAGATCCTGGTTTGTAATTATTAATATAAAAAGAGAATGAGATTTGAAAGTGATTTTAGAGATTATCTATCCTAACCTTCTTTTAGAGACAAGAAAACACACAGAAGTGATGTGTTTCAAGACTATTCAACCAGGCTATTACTATACAAATTCAAAAAAATTTTGTTAAAGCCTTACACCTTCAAGTGCAAGCATTCTTAGGATAATTAATATGCTTCAAGGAAATCTTTTATTCATAATTAACCTATAGTTGATGATTATAATCACTTTAGTAATCTCTCTGGTTAAAAAAGAATACCTTTGTCTTAAACTGTTACATAAATACATAAAGCTAGGAAATATGAAGTTACCTGATAGTGAGTTGAAAACTGTGTTCTCATAACATCTAATTTATGCAGATTTAAACATGTATACTGTGAAATCAGCCGTATCTACCTGATGTTGAGGAAGAAATACACGAACCGGATTAACAATGCCCTATAGAATACCCAGCTCCTCGTTATATAATAATTACATAACTCATTATAATACTGAAGTGAAAAAAAAAATGAAGAAAACTAGTGTCCATTTCTTCTGAATTTGAGGCTGACAGCCCTAGGCAAGGCATGCCGGCCAAGTATGGAGATGCTAGGCCCATTGAAGGAGGGGCAACTGTCCACCCATCTTGACAATTATCTTCATTCTCTTGCTTACCCTGTATTTAAATCTGTATGATTAAAGTACAAGCCTGTCAATGGGAAAGGGGGGGCCAGAAGTTCTGACAACCTTGCTCTCAACCAGCCAGCAGTGATGGTGCATGCCACTGTTCCTGTCAGCAATGTCACATTTACCAAGAGAAAGGGTAAGAAAACTGCACTTTAAATACCAAGCTCAGAAATCATTAGGCATCAGCCCATTTTAATAAAGAATAAGCATGCTTTTTCCAAGGAAAAACAAAGCCTTCATCTTGGAATTTGCATTTTAAAACTCTAATGGGATCTTTATAGGGAATCTGTTACAACACCTCATAATGCTGGCTTCTGAAATAAGACAGAATGGAGTTACTGAGACAATCACTACCATGTGAATAACCTTGCATAAACCAACTCTTCCTGGGCAGTTAGGCTGTATTCTTCAAACCCGTACACTTTGAACACAAGAGGCATAAATGCAGTTAAAAACCTCAGTGGGTTAAAGCCTCTGCCTTCCGCTCAGGGGGATCGAGCCCCACATCAGACTCTCTGCTCATCGGGGAGCCTGCTTCCTCCTCTCTCTCTCTGCCTGCCTCTCTGCCTACCTGTGATCTCTGTCTGTCAAATAAATAAATAAAATGTTTAAAACAAAAACAAAAACAAAAACAAAAAACCTCCAAAGGATAACATTTAGGAAGAGTCTCCCAACCAAAATTTGCTTCCTACCCTAGCTTCCTGCTGCATGGCTATGGAATCTTTTTGCCTTTTCTTTTCTTTGTTTTCATAATTGAACTTGAGTATACCCGAGTGATCTTTGGAGAAGAAAAAAATCCAACTGTTGAACTGGAACTGGACTAAGGATATGAATAACTGATAGTCCATCTACTTCTCTCCCCTACCCCTTTTTTGAAAGACAGGGCAGTTAAGGAAGCACTTAGTGGGCCTGGCAAGGAAGTAATGGTTTCCCAGACGGGAGAAACAGCTTCTGAAAAGAGTCACTGACAACCAACCCCGCAGTCCAGTGTTGCCCTATTTGGCTCACAATTTCTCTCAGACCTGTTGATAATACTTATTTTCCTTCTATAGAAGAGTCTTCTTTTCTGTGTTGAACTGAGGATGAAATGATCTCAAAAAAGTGGATAAAGGCAGCTGTCCTGTGTTTCAGCACCATGATTTCACCTTCCAAAAACAGGTGGTAGTTACTAACTGCAGCAATCTCTCTTTCTTTAGCCAGAGACAAATCTGAAGTTCAACAGCATAGACTTTCCTTCATTCTGAATTTGACAGATTTATTACATAAGCAGGTAATCTTCCCTGTTGTAGTTAGAGGCATAAATATCCAGATGCTGACATTGTGAGACTTCCAAGTCAGAAGCTTAAGGGGTTATTTCTTATGGAAATAGCAGCACACCCCTTCCTTTCTGCATTTCACTCAATATGAATTATTTATAAGTATAAAATACTGAGATTTATTTTTCAACATGAACACACACACACACAAAGAGGGAGGAGAATGTATTCATAAACCGTTGAATTTACATATTTACAAATAGCTTGAGATCTCAAAGGATTCTTAAGTGAGAAAAACAAGACAATTTTAACATGTTTTTTTTACGGAATCTTTCTACAGAAACTTCTGGGCAGCTCATCGGTGTAAACAGATTCACAGAGGAAATTAGTTCTTTGTACCAGAAGTGAGATCAGACAAGTGTCAGAAAGCATGGCAGGGCTTTTCATGTTTGTGTGGATGAAAGAAATAGAAAAAAAAAGAGTGTCTGAATCCTGTCACTCACTGTTAAGCCAAATTCTTCTTTTTCCAGTTATTTTATAGGGTTTTGGTACAGGTCACATGAAAAATTCCTCCTGAGTTCCTGCCTCAATACTTCTGGAGCTGTGCCTGGCAATGTGTTCCACAAGGGCCTCTGATAATTTTGGTGCAGTGGACCCCTGGACCAAATTCTCAACACCTCAATTGGCTAGGAAGAGCTTGAGACTTGGGTGCTATTTGCCACAATCTTTATTTTAACAAGACCTTCCCAGAGCTTAACACAGATGGCACATTTTGGCAAAAGCCAGGATCAGATCCAACTAAAGTGAGGGGTACCAGCATCACAAAGTTCTCTGCTGGTTGCAGGGCCAGCAGTGGTAATGGTGCTGGCGTTGGCTGGGGGGAAGGTGCATCACTGATGACCGTGATTGTGAACTGAAACTCCTCCTACCTCTCAACACTCTGTCACTCTGGCCAATGGCACACGTTGCCTTATGGGTAGAAATGCTTACATTGGTATAAAAATCCTTTATAAATGGAATTCTGCAAAGCACTGTAAAGCTGTCTTAGACTTTGTGCCACTGAAGTGCCAAGGTCAAGGGATCAAACCTTAAAGTTTCAATATCTGATAATTCAGAAGTCAATCAGAAATGAATTTAGCATATTAAACGCCTGGGAAATTTATCTTGTAAAGTAGCAGGACCAACTTGCCTGGAGAGATTAAAGAGTTGAGATGCACTTATTTCTAGGCTTTAAGATTCACTTTACAGACTTCTATTCGCTGCTTAGGCAGTGACCACCCTTCGAAGGAGATGCCACTTACCTAAAGTTTTCCTTCATTCTGGCTTCTTTGAGCCATTTCTTTCCAAGATGCTTGTATTCCTAACCTGGCCACCATGAAACTCTACGAGGGATCTGAAATAAGCCGATGAAGATTAACATTAGAATTTCTCTGCCTGGATTATTTCTTCTTAAACAGAAGCAAACAAGGTGGTCAAGAAGGTAGGTGGCACAGTCAATTAATGGCATTTCTGTCTTTGAGTTTTGTATTTAGGGTAAAAGTGAAATGGTATCCCCATGAGAAAAATTTAGAGGAACATCATCTTTAGGTCATGGCTGTCTTATTAGGGGGGCACTTGAAAAATTCAAAAACCTGTTTAGCAAAGTACGACGAGAACAATGGATGTCACTGTTCAAGAGCTGTGTGCAGCTGTGTGGAAGGTAAGGAATAATTGATACAGGTTTTGTTTTGTGGTTAAATGGGACTTTCTCTCCTCTCCCTACAGTTTTATTTCCTGAATAAGAGTCAATATATAAGGTAGTGGGAAAAAAAGACCAATTAAATTATTTAATGCTTTAATAGACTAAATGCGCGTTGGGTTCTTACTACGAGCCAAGGGACTTTTCTAAGGACTGATTGTATCAGTGAAGAAAGCAAGAAAGAAGATATTCCTGCTTTTGTGAAATTTACATGTTAGTATAAGGATACAAAAAATACACATAGCAGGTACATGCTATGCTATGTGAGAATGTGGTTAAGTACTATGGAAAAAAATACAGCATAGTTATGGAGACTCCATTTAAGCAATAGTGTCTTTTGACATTCTCTGTCAGGTACCGTGTTATATATAAGAGATCCAACAGAGTCCTGATCTCCAAGGAGTGAGAGCCCCATGTTGTGACTATCACACTCCAGTGCTGGCCAAGAAAAGGACTTGTGGATTGCCACTCAGGTTTACCTGGCCATGGAGCATATTCCTCATAGACCATGGCACTACTTCTCACTGGGCTCTATAGTTCATCTCAATACAGTGTTCCAGGCAGTCTCCACTGATGAATCAGAGCTGGCCCGCAAAGGGAACCAGTAATGGTATGAAATTAGACATGTAACCCAACTATACTTCAGTCCAGCTTGCTCCTCTTTAAAGGAAGTGAGACAATGTTTTGAAAAGTTCTTACTAGTTCTGAAATATAGTACTTCTCAGGGAGCATATAATATCTACCAAATGAATTGTAAAGAAACTATCTAACATAGGACATCAGAATAAGGAAAAAAAAAATCCTCATTTGCAGTTATAAAATTAGATTATCTCCTATCACTGTTGTTCCTATAATCTGTTTTCTAGAATATTCCTGCAAGATATTCCATGGAAGATGTCTAAATTTTATCTCTTAAGGTTCCACACAGCACTTTAGTACATAAATGCTCAGGAAAAAAACAAAAACAAAAACAAAAACAAAAATAAAACTGTGCTTATTCTTGTTCTTCAACTGGGTTTCATGAATACAACATAGATAAGGTAAGATGTGATTAAAAAGAGGACATCAGGAAAAATCAAAGTACAACCTGAAGATTCACTAAAGACATCTGGGAATAAAGACTTAGAAAGCAGAACAGCAGAGAAGATGTAATGTTTCACCCTCATAGCATTGTCATAGTCTGACCCCGTAAGGCTAATACTTCGGGTTTTTTTTCATGTTTCACTGATGAGTTTTTATTAAAATTGTACCTTGTTCTCATACGTAAATTTAAAAAATTTTCTCTTCTCTTAGTATCCATGTTGTTATCTTTTAATAATACCTATAAAAGCTTTCCTACAATTATTTTGTTACATATTAAATATTCTCCTAAAATCTTGTAATTTCTCTCCTATCTCTCTGTCCTAGATTCATGCCTTGCCATCACTACCACTTTTTATGCATCTTTAATCCTTTATTCCAGAGAAGCATTAAGACCAAAAAAGATTTTCCTAGATCCACCATTTTAAAAAAAAGATTTAAAAAGGAAAAGCCAATGGCAATATTTGATATGATATCGAAGATTCTTGCTAATGAGTCTTCCCTATAGTGGTACACATTTTTAGGTTAAAAAATAGAGTGGAAGGGGCACCTGGGTGACTCAGGCCATTAAATGACTACCTTCAGCTCAGGTCATGATCCTAGGGTCCTGGGATTAAGCCCCACTTCAGGCTCCCTGCTTAGCAGGGGGCCTGCTTCTCCCTCTCCCTCTGCCACTTGTCCTGCTCTCTTTCAGTCAAATAAATAAATAAAATCTTTAAAAAAGATCAGACTGGAGAATAACTTCCACTTCAGGTCAAGATGTACTAACTGTGACTAGATTTATCCTCCTGCCTAAACCAACTAAAAAACTGGACAAAATATATAAAGCAATGGTTTAAAATATTGGTATGGGGCAAAGTAGGACAGGGGTCACTGAGGGGAAACAGAGATGTTCTATAACTGCTCCAAATTACTGTCAAGTCATAGCATGGGGTTGAAGGGTGATGGGATCTCAGCATAGTGGTTTCCCTGAGTTGAACAGGTGGAATAAGCAATCAAAGGAGATGAAGGTGCTAAGAATCTGCCAGTGAGAGTGCCTGAAAAGGAGAGAACTGCACAGAGAGGTCCCGGGGTCTTCAGTTTTCCCTTCAGTTTTCAGTTGAGTATGATTAAGTCCATGCCTGTGAGTGAAACCTCCTGTGGGCAGACAAAGAGCCACTCATAAGGATTAGGTGAAACAAGATCCAGAGATCACATCTGCTGGAAGAGTTAGCATCCCCATCAACCAGAGTGGGACAACTTCGCAATTCTCAGTGCATGAGCTAAAGTGCTCAGTAAAGTAATGACCAAGCATTGGGGTAAAATTAGCTCCTGGATAAAGGCAGTTCTAATCCCACCTGACAAATCCTTTAAAGCAAAATATTAAGTTATTTGCATGTAGCTTAATTGCAGAAGAGTTAATGAAGAGCAGAAAAATATTTATAGTAGTACAAAATTATCCAGCAAAGAATAAGGTAAATTTAACAATGTCCACAATCCAATAAAAAATTCAAGGTACACAGAGTAAGAGGAGAAAAGTCAATCAAAAATGATCCAAAAATGATGGGTGTGAGAATTAGAAAAGGACATTAAACGTTATAATAATTAGGGGCACCTGGGTGGTTTAGTAGGTTAAGCTGACTTCAGCTCAGGTCATGATCTCATGGTCCTGGGATCAAGCTGGAGCTGGGCTCCCCACTGAGTGGGGAGTCTGCTTGTCCCTCTCATTCTCCCTCTGCCCATCCCCCTGCTCATGTTCTCCCTCCCTCCCTCTCTCTTAAATAAATAAATAAATAAATAAAATCTTTACAAAAAAGCCATAATAATTGTATGTTATATGTTAAAGAAAGTAGATAAATTATGGGATATATTAAATAGAGACCTAGAATATTTTTGAATATTTTTATTTTGAGTTAATTTTAAGTTTATATACAGTTGTAAAAAATAACACAGTGAGATCCCATAGAAATTTTATCCTATTTACCCCAATGGTAACATATTGCAAAACTATAGTAAAATATCATAACCAGGACATTTGAGATTAATGTAGTCAAGTCTATCACCACAGGGTTATAACAGCATGTTATAGGCACCTGTTATAGTCACACCCATTTACCTCCCAATACACCCTCTTTTAGTCCTAGTAATATCTGTTCTTCATATCTTTAATCCCATATTTCAAGAGTGTTATATCAACAGAATTATATAGTTTTAACCTTTTAAAATTGGCTTTTCTCACCAAACCTAATTCTCTCAAGATTATCCAGGCTGTTGCTTATATCATTAGTTCATTCACCATCATTATATCATTAGTTCATTCCTTTTCTTCCTTTTCATTGCTGAGTAGTGTTCCATGGTATGATTGTTAGAACAACTTAACCACTCATCACTGAGGAACATCTCTGTTGTTTCCAGTTTGGGGTTATTATGAATAAAACTGCTACAAACATTCATGTAAGAATTTTGTGTGACTATAAGTTTTCATTTTTCTGAGTTAGATGACTGGCAGTGCACTTACAGCTTCAGATGACCCAGCTGCCAGTTGTATGTTTAGTTATTTTAAAAACCTCCAAACTGCTTCCTAAAGAGGCAGTGCCATATTACATTTCTACTAGCAATAGATGAGTGACCCGGTTCCTTCACAACCTTATCAACTTTTGGAGTATTGATAGGAAATGTATATCAATTTGGAGAGAAAATCTTTGCCGTGTTGAGTCTTCCAATCTATGAACATGGTACATCTCTTCATTTATTTAGATCTTTGATTTCTTTCATCATGATTTTATATTTTTCAAGATTCAAATCCTGTACATGTTTTATTAGATGTACACCTATGTATTTCATTTTTTGTGTGATTGTAAATGGTATTTTAATTTTAATCTTAGTTCATTGTTAAAATATAGAAATAAAATCCTGTAAATTTGCTGAAATTAACAGTTCTAAGAAAGGAGTTCTAGGATTTTTTTTGACAATTCCTTCAGATTTTCTATATAGAAAATCATGACATCTTGAAATAGAGACAGTTTTATTTCTTCCTTTCTGATCTATATGCCTTCTCCCCCAATTTCTTTTCTTGCTTTATTTCACTGGATAGAACTTCCAGCCTCATGATGAATAAGAGTGGTGAAAGCAGACACCATAATTTCTTTTCCAATCTTAGGGAAAAAGTATCAGTTTTTCATCTTTAAGTACAATCTTCTCCATAGGTTATTTATAGACTTTTTATCAGTTGAGGAAATTCCTCTCTATTCCTATTTTTCTGAGACTCTTTATCATGAAGGTGTACAATTTTGTGGAATACTTTTCTTACATCAATTGATATATCACATAGTTTTTCCTCATTCGAGTGTTAAAATGGCTTCTTACACTGATTGGCTTCCAAACACTGAACCAGGCTTGCATTATCCTAACAAACCTTAGTTTGCCATGCTGTTTTATTCTATTTTATATATTTCTCAGTTTTACTTGCTTAAATTTTGTTGAGGATTTTTCTGTCTTTTATTCATGATGTATGTTATGGTTGTCTTTTTGTAAGGCATTTCATTTTGGGGGGTAATACTGGCTTCATAAAATAAATATTCATTCCCTTTCTATTTTCTGAAAGAGATTGTGTAGAGCTGGTGTTAATTCTTCTTTAAAAATTAAATAGAATTCTCCAATGAAACCATCAAGGTTTTGAGGTTTCTTTTTCTTGAAGTTTATTTTTATTTTTAATCCACTTTCCTTAATATTTATAGAGATACTCAAATTATTTCATTTTTAATGAGTTGTGATAGTTTGTATTTTTTAAGGAATTGTTTCATTTCATCTAAATTACCAAATTGACATGTACTTAACTGTTTGTAATAATCCCTTATACCTAGAAAATGTAATAACCACAAATTAATACTAGAAAAGTAGAGACTAATAAGAATACATCGTCAAAGTCCCTGAACAAACATTACACCAAAGAAGATCATTGGGTGGCAAAAAAAACCCACATGAAAAATGATGTTCAAAATTCTCAGTCATTAAGAAAATGCAAATTTAAATCACAGGGAGGCAGCATTTAACCCTCAGCAGCTGGCTAAAATCAAAAAGACTGACTACACAAAGCATTGGTAAGAATATGTCGGAGCTTAAGAGTGGGAATGCTCATTTACTCCTACTGAAATTGTAAGATGGTACAACTACTTTGGAAAACAGTTTGGCAGTTCCTTATAAATTTGAACATTTATCTATCATTGACCCAACCATTTTACTTCTAGATACTCATCCATTAGAAATGAAAGCATGTCTCCACACAGAATATTGCACACAAATATTCATAGCAGCTTTTTGTGAAGCAACCCAAATATCCATCAATAGAAGAATGGATAAGCACAGTGTGATATGTATCTACACACTGGAACACTACTCACACACAAAAAATCCACTATTGGTCCATACATTAACACAAATGCATTTCAAGTTAATTATGCCGTGTAAAAGAAGCTAGTTTTTAAAAAGTACATAGTGTATAATATCATTTATATAGTGTTCTAAAATCCAAATTAATCTCTACAGACTGAAAATACCTCAATGATGGTTTGTGGATGATGGCAGTGGGTGGGGGAGATTAGGGATGGAGGGATTACAAAAAGATACAAGAAATTTAGGGTGATGACTATGCTCATTAACTTGACTGTAATAATTATTTCCTCTGTGTGAAAATATTAAATTAAATTTTGTCAAACTGTACACTTTTTAAAATTTTTTAGAGAGAGTGTATGTATGTAAGTGGTGGTGAGGGGTGGAGGGGAGAAGGGGCAGGTGGAGAGGAAGAGAGAGAATATGAAGCCAGCTCCATGCCCAGCACAGAGCCCCATGTGGGGCTTTATCCCAGGACCCTGAGATCATGACCCAAGCCAAAATCAAGAGTTAGAAGCTCAATTGACTGAGCCTCTCAGGCGCCCCAAACTGTACACTTTTAATATGTACAATTTATAACATTTTAATTATACCTCAATATAGCTATTAAAAACACTAGAAATAAAGAAGAGTACTTCAGGAAGTTTACATTAATTTGTACTAGTAGCTGTTCATAGCCAGATTCTTTTCTTCATGGAAAATTTGTGTAAATTTGGAGCTTCAAAAGTTATCAATTAAAAAAACAAATAAAATGCAAGTATTCATCCCTAAAGATTAACACTCTAATCGTCCTAAGATGAAACATCATGTAAGTAACACCTACAAGAGAGGCTGGTCATACTTTCATTGAGTATTGTGATATTGTGATATTTGTTTGTGGGTCTTTTTTTTTTTTTTAACTTGGATAACAGCAAGATACAAACATGAGGATGGAGGGTCTTGACGAAAATTTTTACTGAAGATGATATTTTTATAGTCTGGCATCAGACTTTGACGCATGTATTCTCTGTCAGCAACTTAACAAAGTTGGTAACATTCTTAAAACACCATGAGTGCCTTGTCAATCAGTGTTTCAAAGTATAGGGAAGGCTGAAAGATTTCGGAGAAGATAAAAGAAAATGCAACTGAACTTGTGAAAGCAGCATTATCACATTTTTATTTCAAAGATCAACTATGAAAAAAAAAGCTAGTCTTTATCCAAAGGGTTCTATTAACTAGCTTTCAAAATGATATATATATATATATTTTTTTTTTTTTTAAGATTTTATTTATTTATTTGACAGACAGAGATCACAAGTAGGCAGAGAAGCAGACAGATAGAGAGAGGTGGAAGCAGGCTCCCTGCAGAGTACAGAGCCTGATGTGGGGCTCGATCCCAGGACACTAGGACCATGACCTGAGCTGAAGGCAGAGGCTTTAACCCACTGAGCCACCCAGGTGCCCCAAAATGATATATATTTTTAAATAGCCCATAAAACTTCTACCTTTAAAGGCTGATGGGGAGTCCATCTTACATTTCTATAGAGAATATTTTTCCTTTAAAAGGAAAGTTCTTTTGAAATTAGATATCATATTGTTAACTGAAAATATGAATACGTATTTTGAGTACCCAAAAAATAAATAATAGAAGAAAAGCCCTGTTAGCCAAGCTCAATACTATTCATGCATTTGAGGACAGACTTTAAACTAAAGTTCTTTGGAATCATGTAGAATAAGTGATTTCCTCTGTCAAACTGACGCCATATTCTCCCACAGTGCATTTCACTGGCTGTACATTAAAGCTGACTAATAAATGTCTTCCCTTCAGTTATTAGCAACTTCACTTTCTTCCACAAAGATTTTCATATTTCCCTAAATCACTGCCCTCACCTAACGGCTCCATCTCTTCCATATCCAGATGGTCTTTGTATTGGGCTGGAGGAATACAACCCCAGCAAATTAAATGAATCTTAGTTCCTGAAGAAGTGATTTTATGCATATCAGGACTCCCATAATCCTTTCTCAAGATGTTAGCCCTCTTCATACATCAATGATTCAGTGGGATTCTCAGTTTTTTAAATCTATGTAAACAAAACAAAACAAGGGGTGCCCAGCTAGCTCAGTTGTTAGAGCACTAGACTCTTGATCTTGGGGTTGTGAATTCGAGCCCTATGCTGGGGTAGAGATGAATTAAAACAAAACAAAACAAAAAGAAAAGCAAAAAAAAAAAAAAAAACCCTCTCTAACATTTGATAGCTCCTTGCCCTAAGGCAACATTTCTTAAAGTATACGCTAATCATCTACATCAGACTTGATCATTTCTAATCACAATATGCTGATTTCTAGATCTATCACTAGTCTCAAAGTCATTGCCTATTTTTAAGTAGGATGGAGGTGATTATTGGGCATGCTCAAGTCTATTGTCCTAGGAAGCTGAATTCATTTTCTCACATTCTCACTCCCACCTGATTCTACTGTTGGCCACAATTACTAAGGGCATTTTAATGTCAGAGAGACCACTGTGCAGTTCGGTGCCAAGGGTATTAATTCAATTGAAAACGAAACTTGAGAGGGGCCCTTGGGTGGCTCAGTGGGTTAAGCATCCAACTCTTGATCTCAGTTCAGGTTCTTGGTCTCTCAGGGTAATGAGTTCAAGACCCACATTGGGCTCCATGCTGGTCATGAAGTTTACTTAAAAAAATAAATAAATAAAATGTGGCAGCAGGAAGGGAATCCATAGTTCTTAACATAGTTTTGAATGAAGTAAAACAAGAACATGATTCTTTAATGTCCATCACATTTTTTTTAAAGATTTGATGTATTTATTTGACAGACAGAAATCACAAATAGGCAGAAAGGCAGGCAGAGAGAGAGGAAGGGAAGCAGGCTCCCCACCAAGCAGAGAGCCCTATGCGGGGCTCGATCCCAGCTGGGATCATGACCTGAGCCGAAGGCAGAGGCTTTAACCCACTGAGCCACCCAGATGCCCCAAGTCCATCACATTTTTGAATGTGCTCCAGGTAAGTATGAAATGATAGTAAGACAGTGCTGGACTATGAGTTGTCTCATGTATGAACTGGATAATGCTATAGCAAAGGGAAGAAAATGTGATAATGAGTGGAAAGATAGTTTAGAATACTTTAAGACTTCCAAAATGACACATTTTCGAAGAGTGAGATTTTAAAATGTCCTTTTCACTTTCTTATTCCAAAGATTAATTTTTAATCTTCATATTCATTTTTTTAACACAAATTCTGTTTCATTCATACAAATGGCAGGTCTCTGCACTCAGCCACTGTAGTTAACAAAAGCTTGGACTATGGATCAAGATTATGACTCAGTCTCAGCTTTTCCACTTAAAACTATATGAACTTTGGCTTTTTATTTCAACCAGTCTAGTTCTAACTTTTCACAATAGTAAAATAAGGGTGTATATTATTTCCTAGAGTCATGGTAAGGACGAGGTATGTTACTATAGAAAAGCAACTACAACAGCCCTTGGTATTGTAGACACTCATTCACTCTTAATTCCTTGTAGAGCTGTTGTCTCCTCCTTTGTGCAGCATCCTGTAATGACAATGGAGAGAAGCACTTCATGACTGCTATTTTTTATCTTATATGAAAATCTGTAGTTGTGAACTAGATTTCAAAAGATAAACTGAAATAATGGCTTTTCTCTCCTCCTGATAATGATACTGAATATGCTGAGATCACAAAACTGTGCTTGACTATTGGTTGCTTCATGAATAAGAACCCAGTGAATGATGGTGTCTCTTTAACTTGTGTTATATATTCCAGGATCACAATTAGAGCTGAGGTTGAATATTTTAATTGGAGAATTTGGAGCTATTCTAGACGCTCTCTGATATTTAGTGAATAAAGATACATTAAGAAATGTTATGGGTTTAATTCATGCCCCTACAGTGCCCAATTTCAAACTCAACCCAGAAATCAAAGTTTATTATTTATATCATAATTCTCATACTTGATACCTAGAAGAAATAGCTTTTCTTCCACTGAATAGGGAAAAGAATAATTTTTCTTTTAAGTATCCATGGTCCAAAAACTTTAGGCCTTGGCTAGACATGATATAAGGATGTACCATTTGGAAAGTGATTATACTAATTTAATTTTGTAAGCACCAGGTAAAATTTATCCTCTGCTTGTTAGGTGCATTCATTTTTTTTGCAAATTGAGCAACCCCCCCTTAAAAAAAACAAACATAAAGGAAGCAGTAATCGCCTTTCCAACTTAAACATGAGGAGTCCTTACACCACCACTTTACGGTATTAACCAGCTTTGCTTTAAAAAAAACAAAATACAAATGTACATTACTGGCTTTCATCATAGCACTACCTCCATCTCCTTTTTTTTTTTTTTTTTTTAGGATTTTATTTACATATTTGACAGAGAGAAAGTACAAGCAGGGAGGGGCAGAGGGAAAGGGAGAAGCAGGCTCCACACAAGGCAAGGAGCCCAAAGTGATCCTAGGACCCTGGGATCATGACAGCTGCTCAGTTGATTGAGCCACTTAGGGGCCCTACTACCTCCATCTTCTGAAATACTTTACCTCAAGTTCTGACAATTTCATGTCCCTTTTCTATTAATGTTTTACTTTTCATTAGCCTCTTAAACACAATGCCTTGGCCAAATGTCATGACCATCACCTCTTTACACTGATGCCAGGTAAAATAATGTTTAAGAATTAGCAAAATGAATATCACTCCCTAAAGTTAATATATTATTCTAGCTTTTTAGTGCTTCTCCAATGTCTGATAGAGATACTAAAGTTTTGTCAATGTTTTGTCTTATTTATTATACAAGTCATGGGTCAATGACTTGTATAATACAAGTATAATATAATATATTATATGTAATATATAATATAATACATTATATAATATAATGTATAATTATAATATAAAATCACACACAAATCAACCTGAAATCATTACAAAATAAACTTGAAATATTTTGATAAACTAAGTACGTAAAATGTAAGAATCACCCTGGATAGTTTTATTATTTACATGGTAATCTACTATTATTTACATGGAAATCTACAGAAAAAAAACACAGCAAGCCTGGGCTGCTATCTTTCAAAGAGGTTGCTTTCAAGGTTGGCTGTTAGCTAACTCTTGGCTAGCTTCTGGAACTTTCCCTAACTGATAGGGTTGTTTTCTTATGCTTGTACATACAACATGATTTATCATTAACATTTCCTGCAAGTCTGGAATTTTGCTAGTTGCTAGTAGAGAATATGGTATATGTGACCTGCCTCAACTGGGCTTCTCTGGGCAGAAAAATCATACACACACACACACACACACACACACACACACTGCTGCATTTTTGCTACTAGAGGCTAGAGGGAGAATGTGCTCTGTGTAACTGCTTATAGGAAAGAGAGAACATGGGAAGGTGAATGTGCTTTGAACCACACAACTCCTGTATTCTTTTCTCTTACAGAACCAGCTGTGTCTGTGTACTGTGTTGATGTAATTTTTACCTCCTTGCTGACTTCTGACTTTTTTCTAGCAAATCACTGAACACATGGGTAGTCTTGGAGACCCCCTAAAAGAGTCACCTAATTATATAAAATACTAATTAGTATGAAATAAAATAGTAAAAGTTGCCTTTTTCAAACCCTCCAGAAACAACTTCTCTTTTCTCATAGCACATATGTTACTTCGCTGCTTAAAAATCTGTCATCACTATGCACTGTGTTTAAGATCCTAATTCTTCATAAACATCTACCAGTTTCCTCCCCAAACTCCTCTCAATTCCCTTGTTCCCTTGCTCTCTAGAATTTGGCCATGTTCTCCACCCTAGAAGAGAATCATGCATTATATCCAGTCACCAAATGGACCTGCTTCTCTCCTCCATGCTCCTAATGCCATTACAAATCCATTGCTTGGCCATAGCTCCTAAAAATCACTTAATCTGAGGCACAGAAATGTGGGCATTGGATAATCTCCAAATTTGGTACTTTCTTCATAATTATTTATGAGCCATTAGATGCCTGAAACTAAGTTTAGCTGGTAATTCCTTTATAAACCATTTCAGTGGGTATGCTGTTTGCCAAAATTTCAGCATACACAGTTCTTATCCCTTAAGATGTGTTGACTAAAAATAAGGTCACCTTTGACTACCTATGACTGAAACTACAAGGATATTTATTACAACTTACCTACCAAGAGCTCTGGGTAGGCAACTTCCAGGTCTGCTCAGGAGCTGTGCAGTATCAGACCACTGAAGTGACATTTCTGCATTTCTCTTAGGCTTCCCCTTTTAGCTGCAATCTGGCAGCTGCTATCACAGACATCACACAACTAACTGTATTCACACAGAAATCAGGGGTTAGGTGATGTGTTGGTAGTAAAATAGATTTTTCTTCACAGGCTGGCTCTCTCTTTTATCAGAAAGCGGAATGTTTCCCACAAAAGAACAGCTGGCTTCTCTTATAATGCATTACTGGCCAGAAGTAGTTGGCATGCCATCCCCTATAGCAATCCTGGTGAAAATAAATAGAAGTCACAAGACCGCCTCAGACCAATCATAACTTGATCCCAGTGACGGCCGGAAAGACTTCAGCAAGTTGCTACTAAATGAAGCAGGAATTAGTTAGCAGTAACTATTGGATAAGTCAGTGGTTAATCTAGAGTACTAATTAGAACACAGATCTGGAGGGCCAACCACCTATTTCCGCTTTAGTTAAGTCTCACGTGGAACCCGAGAACCTACATTTCTAATGACTTCCTACGTGACACTGCTGCTGCTGCTGCTTTGATAGGCAAACGTCAGCCTCTACCACACAACTCCATGGGTTCCAGTTGTGGTCAAGTGTTATCAAGTTATTTACACAGTTAGGTAAGGATTAGTGCTGATATCATGTACTGATATAGACAAGGTTTACACTTTGATCTCCCATACTAACGTAGACAAGAGTTAGTACTAGCCCACCAATCAGAGTAAGAATATAAATTGCATCAATTCCAGTTGTCATAGTTTTAAAATCAATTTTGTGATGTGCTTCATCATGTCAAACATATAAGGCAATAAACTATAAAAAAACACACTCTTTCTTTGTGCAAAACAAATCAACTCTTTAAGTCAAAATATTGGCCAGTCCAGATTATTCAAAATAATAGGAATTCTCTTACGAAATTTAAATGTTACATAGTATTGTATTTTTCTCCAAACACCTGAATGTATAAAAATGGGAAGGTTAAAAATGTTTTACATTTTCTAAAAATATTACATCTTAGGAAATAGAATCTTGACATGGGTTAATGTCAAACCAAATAGAGGGCTAGAAAATTAGCCTGTTGAACACACTTTTATTGGTGGAGATTAAGAAAATTGACATAATCATGTTGAAGAGACTGCAGAACATATGCAAAAAAGAATGATTTGAATACATTACATAGAATAACTTTTGAACTACAGTAGGCAGATATGAATGTAGCAGGTAACGTTATTGAAAAGTGTCTATTGGTACCATATGCTATCAATATGGACTTGTTGATTTATTATGTATCTAGGGTGGCAATAACGTCCTGTTATATGTTTGTAAACAATATATAGAGGCAAAAACTTTATCCACATGAAGTGTCTAAGCAATAAAGAAAGGTACAAGGAAAGGGATATTTCAATGGCCATAAGCCCAAACACTATGATAAAGAGTTTGCACATGGCCTGAAGTAGATGGGAAAGACTCCACAGAGGAAAGTTCTGTCTCAGGTTATTCATCATAAAGGGAAAAGAAAGGAATTTTAAGTTAGGATAACAGAGGGGGTTAAGAATATTAAAAAAAAAAAAGTTGGAGAATAAGGAGGAAGTTTGATTCTAGGGTGAGAATTATAAACAATTAAGAAGTATACTGGCTTTTGAACTCATTGCTTTATCCTGGTGACCTTCAAATGTGAATAAATAAGCCTAGGACAAAAACTGATTCAACTAAGCATTTTCACAGGGTAGATTTCTGAGGTTAGGATTTCAAGATTAAAGAACTACTGAGTGTAAAAATAAGTTCTATATAAAATAGAGAAATACTTTGCCATGCCATAAGGGATAATCTTATAAACACACATCACATTTTACGTGTATGAGGAGCCAAAAAGGCCCATCTGTGCTTCAGATATTATTTAACCATCTAGAAAGAACTCAGGCTCTCCCTGAGCCTTATATTTGGATCAACACTTATGATCTCATATAACTAATTGCTCTTTTGTCTTGGGTACTTTCATCTTTCTCTTGATAATCCCCATATTTTTGTTAATTTTTACTAGCACTTCCTACACATTGCCCGTATTCTTTATGTAAGAAATCTGGGCTAATATCATAAAGTTGCTTTAAATGTTATTTCAAAGAAAAGAATTTTTGGAAGAGTACAGTGAGGGGAAAATGCTTTCTCTTTTTACTTCATGCACCTCTGTTTTACTCAAAAATTTTAACAAGCATTTACCATTTTTGATAAATGTTTAAACTAATAACTTTTTATTGTGGTAAAATATGCATAGCATAAATTTATCATGTAACGAATTTCAATGTACAATTCGATGGCATTAAGTACATTCACTTTGTTGTGCAGTCATCATGCTTACACATCCAGAACATTCTCATCATCCCAAACTGAAACCCATTAAACAATAACCCCGCTCCCTTCTCTTCTCAGCAACTAGATACCATTATTCTATTTTCTGTCTGTATGAATTTGACCACTCAAGGTATCATAAGTGAAATCATACACCATTTGTCTTTTTTTGTCTGCTTTATTTCACTTAGCATAGTAGTTTCAATATTCATCCATGTTGGAGCATGTTGCAGAATTCTATTCTTTTTTAAGGCTGAATATTCCACCATATGTCTATACTACATTTTGTTTATTCATTTCTCCATCAGTCCATTCATCCATGCAAGCAACACCTGGGTTGCTTCCACTTTTTGACCATTACGAATAACACTGCTATGAAATGGGTGTTCACAAAATGTTTGTGTTCTTGCTTTCCATTCTTTTGAGTGTATATCCAGAAGTGGAACTTCTGGATCCTATGGTAATTCTACGTTTAAGTTTTTGAGGAAGCTCCATACTGTTTTCCATAGCAGCTGTACCATTTGACGTCCCCACCAGCTAGGCGTAAAGTTCCAGTTATCCCACATCCTCACCAATATTAGCTATTTTCTGGTGTTTTTTTTTGTTTGTTTGTTTTTATCAGTAGCCATCCTAATGGAAGTGAAGTGGCATCTCATTGTGGCTTTGATTTGTATTTCATTAACAATTCGTGAAGTTGAGCATCTTCTCATGGGCTCATAGGGCCATTTTGTATATCTTCTTTGGAGAACTTTCTATTCAAATTCTTTGCTTATTTTAAAATTGGATTGTTAGCTATTTTGTTGGGTTTCATCCTTTTGCATGTGGCTATTTGTTGACAAAATACTCTTGGCACCCTTGTCAAAAATCATTTGACCATGTATGCAGAAGTTTATTTCTGCACTTTCTATCCTATTCCATTGGTCTATTGGTATATCTTTATGTCATTACCACACTGATTTGATTACGGTAGGTTTGTAGTAAATTTTAAAAACAAGAAGTTTGAGTTCTCTTAGTTTGTCCTTTTTGAAGCTAGCTTTGGAAAGTATATATTTCTGCCACTTTGCTATTTGTTTTCAATATACCTTATAGCTCTCTTGTCCTTCATTTCCTGCATTACTTTCTTCTTAGAATTTATCTGATGTTTTTATAGTGAAATTTTTAAGTTCCCTTCACATTTTCCTTTTAAGTATATTCTCTCGCTATTTTCTTTGTGGTCACATCAGGGATTACACTCCTATTTGGATTTACCGCAGCTTGATTTCAACCACATACACAAACTCTGCTCCTTCACAGCTCTGTCAGTTACTCTTTCTGTAACTGATGTCATAAAATTCTACCTTTATGCTTTGTGTGTCCAAAGCATATAATAATAATCTTTAATGCATCTGTCCTTTAAATCATGCAGGAAACAAAAAGTCAAATTACAAAAACCAAGATTATAATAACACTAATTGACTCTAATATTTACGCTGAGGATAAATCTAAGCATCATTTATAAGTTTTCTAATTTAGAAAATGTTGGTATGAATATATATATTAACAATTAAATATAAGATGGCAGCTGGATCTTATAGCTATTTATACATTTAGTGTTTCACTTGAAGTTATACATGTAATAGAAAAACATTAAATTTTATTTACAGTATTTCCATAGAACATATTTTTATATAAATAATGGTTGGGCAAATCACTCTATTAAGGTAAATTGATATATTTTAGTTTTAAATCTCTTCTTACAGGGTAATTGATTTTTGTGCTTAAATTTCAAGATTAAGACCTGCAAAATGTTTTCAATTCTGTGATAAATGTTTTCAATATGTTTTGAGGTCTTAAGAGCAAATAATAGAAAAATATATTAAATAATAGTCATGAGGAAAGCAGAAACACTGAAATACATAACATATTAGAGCTCGAGCTCAGAAGGACAGTTCTGCCTCAGGCCAAAGTATTTCCACCTAAAATAAGCAGTTTGTTGTGTTTTTTTTTTTTTTTTAAAGAAGCTCTAGTTTTAATTTACTTGCACCTGTTAAAAAGCCAAAAAGCTTTGTTTCACAGTCTTTTCACTGTACTTTAAAACACAACAGTATCTATAGCTTAAAGTGTTTTTATAGACTTCTGGTTGAAATACATTTATTTAAACCATTTTTATTTTAGCAAACTGCATGGTTTATGACAAAGTAGAGAACTGAGTCCTAATTTTTATTCAAGCATTCCTTACATGAGTAGAATTGGAAGTGAACTATAAAATAAAATCCTAATCCAGGATGAAAATATGAAAGGAAAAAGAAAAATATATATATACATTTTTGAAGGGAAATGAAAACAGAAATGATTCTATCACTAAATCAAAATTTAAAAAATCAAAAAGCATCTAAAAGTTAAATAATTTTCATACATAGTATTCAAATCATATTAAGATTGTTAATTTTAAAAATTCTTATATTCAAAAAAGAGAGCAAAATATTAGTGGCACATAGCAAAGATTATTACCCAGACCCACACTTAAATATAATAAGTGGTGTGCCAGCCACAACCACAACTGTTTTCTACAGCTGAGAATTTTGCATGAAGGGAGAAATGCATAAATGCGGTTAAGGTTCTGGGACCAAATTCCACCATGAGTTAGGGAGGTTTCCACACACATCCAAGCGATTCTCTGGACACCAGCTAGATAGCTTATAATTCAACTCAATTCTGACACTATCTAATTGAAAATAGCATCAGGTCCCAAAGGCTAAGGTCTCAGTCCTACAAGACTGCCCCCCACTTCAGACAGGAGTCACAAATCCTGGTTATAAACTGTGCTTGTTTTTTTGTTTTGTTTTGTTTTGTTTGTTTGTTTTTTAATGGAGGTTTCATTACATAGACATGATTGCTTAAATCATTGGCCAATGGTGATTGATTCAATCTCTAGCCTTCTCCCCTCCCTGGAAGTCAGGGCATGGGACTAAAAATTTCTACCCTCTATCAAAATGTTGATTCTCCTAGTAACCAAAAGGTGTGTTACAAAGTCACCTCATTAACATAACAATAAGCACCTCCCCCACTTTCAAAATTGCAAGGGTTTTAGGAGCTCTGTGAGGGAAATGGAACAAAGACCAACTATGTATTCCTTATTATAAACCACAATATCACAGTGTTACTGGGTAGTAATTAAGAGCAATTAGCCGGAGCTATTGGCAAGTGTGGGCCTTTTTTGCTCTAAGACCTCAATCAAATTTCTTAACCATTTTGTGATTTAGCTTTCTTGTTTGTCAAATAAACTTAACAATAGCACCTCAAAGGTGCTAAAGGTATTGAGAATTCATTAGTCAATATTTGTAACATACTTAGGTGCGTAGTATACATATTCATGTTTTAAAAATGTAATTTGTAGTGATGATGACGATGATGTTGATGATGTCTGAGGTAGGGGAGAAACACTTAAGAATGGAAGGGTATACGATGTTACAGGTTAAATTGTGTCCCCTAAAAATTTACATATTGAAGTCCTAACTCCTGCATGTCAGAATGTGACCTTATATGGAAATAGGATCATTGCAGATAAAATGAATTCATTTGATAAGTCACGCTGGTGTAGGGTTGGACCTACTCCAGTATGACTGGTATCCTTTTAAAAAGGAGAAATGTGGACAGAGACATGTACACAGGAGAATGCCATGTAAAGATGAAGGAAGACATTGGGTACTATTCTGTAAGCCAAGTCATGCGAATTATTCATAGCAAACCACCAGAACCTGGGAGAGTCATGAAACAGATTCTCTCCCGCAGACCCTAGAGTCACCAACTTTCCAACACGTTGATCTTAGACTTTTAGCTTCCAAAACTGAGAGAGGAAATTTCTGTTGTTTAAGCCATCTAGTTTGTAGTACTTTGTTATGGCAGTTCTATTAAACTAATGTGCTGGTATGTTACTGGTAATATATAAATCCATCCATATTCTTGATTTTCTGAAGTAAGGGTACAGGGAACAAAAGGAAAAATCTCCCTGCTGTATCCACCTGTGTTTTTACTGTTTGGTAAATTGTTATACACACCATGTTGTTTCATGAACCTCATAGAGCTGTTGAGAGGGTCTCTAAGAGAACCCTTGAAAGAGACTGTGATTACCAGGAGGAAATGAAGATTGGCCTTTATCTACTGGCTGAAATCCTGAAGGACTGCAGAAACACATCCACCACTTGAAGCTGCTATGGACACAGCAGTAGGTGTGAGCCCTTCTGAGAAGCCAGTAACACTTTCTGGAGTTTGAGATTGCATATGAGCTCTAGACCCTTGCCTCTTTCTGTGGCGAACGCCCTGGTATTTTACTACTTTGACGTGTTTTTAGAGAGGCAATGTATTAAAATGTTTAAGGAAAGCTGGCTCTGGGATCAGATTCCCCCACGTTGAAACTAGAGATGTTACTTTGGGCAAGATACTTAACATAAATTTCCACATTTTGCTTAAGTGGGGATTATAATGATTGCACTTCTTTTAAATTTTTGGAGAAATTAAATATAATGTAATGTGTAGGATAGTGTCTGCATATAGGAAGCATTCAATAAATATTAATTATTATTATTATTCTGTAATATAATTTTTAAACATGTCTGTATTCAATAAAATGTGAAAAGAATCTCACAGCCAAAACTTAGTCAAATAATTCTCATGTAGATCTTTTGTGTTCAACATGATGGCTGAGTAGAAATACAGTCTCGTGGCAGAAGATATAGGATCTGCATAGTTTCAAAAGAGGTAAGAAAATTCTCCTCAAAACCTCCTCCTCACTTCATCATACCCATTTTTTTTCCTAATATGATCTGGAGTCAGATCAAGGAGTTGGGACTGAACAGTGAACAATCAGGGAAGCAGAGTTATCCTTAGGGAAATGCCAACAGTACTTAATTATGGAAGAGCCTTAAGAGATAGTTTATAAGGAATTTGAGTCTTAGAATCCCATACCATGTCACAGTAGAGAGGAAAGTAGAAAGAGACCCAGATTGAGTATGTTCCTTGTATTTACAGAGCACAGAAAGCACTTTTTAGAGAGGAGTTATAACAATTAAAGCTTACAAATCTTCCACAAATGAAGTCCAAACCATAAGTCCACAAACATCAAGTACCAAGGAAGACAAACTACTATACATGAGAGCTAACAAATATAAAATGATGTTCTTATTTCTTCAAGGATCACAGATATTGGAATTGCCAAGTTCAGCTATGGGTGCATATATTATGGAAATAAATGATTCAAAGATAAGCATGCAAAGGAGATCATCAAGAATATAATAAGAGTAGTTATTTAAAAATAGAATCTAGGGGTGCCTGGGTGGCTCAGTGGGTTGAGGCCTCTGCCTTCAGCTCAGGTCATGATCCCAGGGTCCTGGGATCGAGCCCCGCATCAAGCTCTCTGCTCAGTGGGGAGCCTGCTTCCTCCTCTCTCTCTCTCTGCCTGCCTCTCTGTCTACTTGTGATCTCTGTCTGCCAAATAAATAAATAAAATCTTTTTAAAAAATAAAAATAAATAAAAATAGAATCTAGTGAAACAAAAAATTAAATTTTGAATTAAAAAATTCAATAGATAGCCTAAATATCAGCTTAGAAATAGTTGAAACATTTAGTGAATTAGAAAATATAGAATTAGAAGATGTATCAGAAATTATACAGAAAGACAAATTCTGGATGATTTCTCTTATATGTGGGACCTAACATCCCACCCCCTCAAAAAAATAAGCACATAGAGAGAACAGATTGAAGATTGCTAGAAGCAGGCTGTGGGGGTGGGAGAAATAGGTTAAGGGGAGCAAAAGGTAAAAGAAAAAAAAACTTTTAGTCGATGCAATAGAAAGCTTAGGAAAAGGAAAAATTAGCTACTGAGAACACACAGCAAATGTGATACTTAGTGGTGTAAAAGTAGTATTCCCACAAAGATAGGTGTCAGATGGTATTATCTTCGACCTCTTGCTATTCCGGGGACTACTTAAAGAGTTGCTAAATCAATAAATTTGATATAAAAAGGATTATAAAGTTTGAAAGAAAAGGTTCAATTGAAATTGAGTTGAACTCCAATTCAATACAGTTATTTATTAACAATATCATTGTCTAGACAGAAAATGCAAGAAAATCATATGAGAAATTATTCATAAGTATTAGACTAATAAGTGAGATTAAAAAACAACACCAACAACACCCAGGACCCCATTCATCAATGACACACACAAAAATTCTAAAGTACTTAGGCATAAATTTCAAAAACATAAAAGATATAAAGAAAATTATAAAAGTTTATTGAAAAACTAAAAGAAGACCAAAAGAAATGGAAAGACATTTCTGAATGAGGTTTGTTATTGTATAGATTTTCCCTCAAATTAATCTATAAATTCAATTCAATCTTAATCAAAATTTTAATGTAATTTTTTGGGTAGAACTTGATGAATTTGTTTTAAGGTTCATGATTAGGGACTACTTAGAAGGGCAGATAAGAAAATAATAATATCAGTTGCCTCTCAAGGGAGAACTAAATCATTGACTATAGGAGGAACACTTATTTAGTTATTCTTTACCCTCCTGTGTTTTTGTATATAATATCATGTATATTTGTTCTCTAGACAACAAACTAAATAAAATTAACTATAGGCTGTGTGTGGGGCAAATCTATTTTTAAAAAAAAAAACAAGACTTTTTAACAAAATGTAATAATGGCAAATAGGAAAATATATAACAAATAAACCCATAATTAAAGGTTTTGGTATTGAGGCAGAAATAGTTGAATACATCAGTTGAGCAGAATTGAGAGCTAAAAACAGAGTCGTTTGTATATGGTGATTCTCATTATGATAGAGGTGGCATTTTAAATCAATGGGTAAAAGAATGGACTATTAAATAAGTATTGAGCCTCTCAGTTCCCTCTCTGTAAAACGAAGATAGTGACTTCATAGGATTCTTGGGAGAATTAGTTCAAATAATGCAAAAAAAAAAAAAAAAAGAAATTTTGGAAAAATAAATTAAAAAAAAAAAAAAAAAAAAAAAAAATGAAATGACAGAGAATGCATCACATACAAAGTCAAGAAAATGGCAAATGTAAATAAATCTTAAAAGATATGGAGGATAGACTGAGAATTAGGTACATATATCCAAGAGCAGTTTCATAAGAAAAGAAAAGAGAATATTTGAAAAGAGAAGTAATATTTGAAAAGATAAAAAATGCAAATATTCTAAACTGATGAAAACACAAATATATGTATGTGATAACTACACACTCATGATGATAAATCCTGAAACTAATGACATAAACATTGGAAAAGAACAATTGGAAACTAATTAAACTTTTAATTTGCAGATGATATAATTACCTACATAAACCTCCTAAAATCTACAAGTTCTTAAAATAGTAAATTTTATTTTTAAAGGTGGCTAAATATAGGATAAATATGTAAAGATTAATTACATTTCTAAATTCCAGCAATAAACAGAAATTTTATTTTATTTTATTCTATTTATTTTTAGAGAGGGAGAGAGAGCAGGTAGGGTGGGGCAGAGGGAGAGGGAGAAAAAGAATCTTAAGCAGGCTCCATGCCCAGGGCAAGTCTGATGCCAATCTCTGCCTCACAAACCCGAGATTGTGACCTGAGCTGAAATCAAGTTGGACGCTAACAGACTGAACTACCCAGGCACCCCAGCAAAGAGAAATTTTTAAAAAGATCCCATTCATAACAAAAATAAATGAAATGAAATGAATCAAAGAATTCATCAAATAGGCATCATTTATATCAAGAAAGTCATATAATTTTATTTAAATATATTTAAGAGACTCAAACAAATAGATATTTTATTAGGTAGAATGATTTTTCAATTCTTCTTAATTTGCCCTAAGCAATATAATTTCAATAAAAACTCAAATGCATTTTATGCAAAACCTGACAAAAATATTTGAAAATGTATTTGGAAAAATAAAGGGCAAAATATACTCAAAGCAATCCTAAAAAATAAAGATAAGAAAATACAGCTTTCTCTACCAGACATAAAAACGTATAAAGCCATTATAATTGATAGAGTTAATTTTGGTGCAGGGACTCAGAGTCCAGGAAAGGAATTACAATATAAGATAAAGATAGCATTAAAGATCATTAAGAAATGAGTAATTATTCAATACATGAAAAGTAGATAATAGGATGCACCATAGAAAAATACATAAAGGATATGAAACATATCTTATGTAGAGGAATAAATACATATGGCTGACATATGAAAAGATGTTCAATCTCATTAGTGATCTAAGAAATGCAAGTAAAGATCACAGTGGGATGCTCTCTCACATCCATTAGCCTGACAAATACTTAGGAACCTGACAAACATCAAATGTTGCTATGGATATGGAGCAACAAGAGCAACATATGCTCTTGTGGAAGTTGTAACTGGTACAACCACTTTGGCAAACAGCTTACTTTCCATTTTGTGGAAAATGTAAAGAGAGACGTATCCATAACCCAGTAAATTCCTGTCTTAAAGAAACCCCTGCATATTGTACACCATGAGAAGGGTACAAGAATATCCAAATGTTTAGGGGAGATAAAAGTCCATCTACTGGAAAAAGAGACAAGTCAATTTTTGTATAATCACCATGTAGTATTATACAGCAGTGAAAAAAAAAATGAGTCTCATTTCCAAATGACTGAGATGAATTTTAGAAATATCAAATTGAGTTTAAAATATTAGGCCTGGAAGACAACATATGAATTTCACAAAACATATACACACAAAAAAACCTGATTATTGTATTGTTAAGCATAATTACATATGTGCTAAAATTATTTTTTAAAACAGGGAACTAATAAACATAAAATCAAAATATTAGTTACATGTAAGAAAGAGCCAAGGGAGTGAGATGAGGATCCCACACAGAGATGAAAGTTGTTATTCAAGCATATTGATTATATACTTATGACTTACAAGGAAGAAAAAAAAGCCTCTCATTTAAGAAAACTGCATATTGAAATCCCATTCCTAAACATAGAAAATAGAGTTAGTATTTGGTCCTTATTAGGCACTCTGGGAATCTCAGCCAAATGTTACAAAAACAAGAAACCATCCTATAAAGTGGATATATCTGACCAGTCTCATTCTGTTATAAGGCATAATAATATAGAAATACCAAAACATTCAGGGAAAAAATTCTTTCCTTCCCAGAAAACCAACTTAAAATCATAGCATTTTCCTAGTGATTTGGTTGACTTTCTAATTGGAGGCCATATGGTTTTAAATGGCAGTTAGTTTTGTCAAAGTGTGCTGGTGCAAGGCTGGCATTATGAAGGATTACTTGAGGATATGTACATTGTGATGAAAGACAAATAGAAAAACATGTGGTGACTCACTGGGTTGGCCAGAAACATCTGTCACTGAAATAATAGAATGTGGGGAGATGGAATTCCTCCAGAGTTAAAATTAAAATTTTCTATGGTCTTAAACAGGAATGTGTTTAGAATACAGTTGAAATGTCAGTCTTTTTTGAACAAATTTATTTAACCTATTAATCATTTCTGATTCAAGATCAGTATTAAAAACTTGGATTTCAGGGAGAGAAAGGAAACAAGGGTCTAAGTATATATGTGTTGAAGACACTGGTTGATCCAACTTCCTTGTATTTCTCTCATAGTTGAGGTCAATTTCTTCTTCCTCTGTTATTGCTTAGAAAATCATCGGGGATTGTCCCTTATCTACCAGGTCGGGGATCATGGTTTTCCTTCTGCCAAAAAAAATATTTATTTTAAATCACTTAGTGAACATCTAGGCAGATATTTTGTTAGGCAAATAAAACAATAAAAAGTATTATTAGTCTCAAAAAAATGCACAAAATTTTTAACAGTCAACAGTAACCATAATATGGAACAACAGTTTCTTTTTAATATAAATTCCTAAAATTAAGATTAAATTATTGAAAGCTGGATACCTTACAGGCGGTGGGTTTCTTACCCATAAAACAACACTTAGAAGTCATCCCACTTTATAGATAAGGTAACCCAAGCTCAGAAAGATAAACAACCTGTGTTCAAAGAGTTTATGAGTATAAAAATGTGTTTCAAACCTTATTTCAAGACCCATGGTATTTGTTCCAAAATTTAGAATGGTTGTCTACTTTACACGTGCTTACCCAACATAAGCCTCTGTAGGACTCATTTCCAACTCTGCTCATTTTCTGTTCATTTCATTTATTTGTTCCATAAATACATATTCAGCACTTTCTCTCTGTAAGGTCTCCATGTCATGGATTGAGTTAGAGAACCAAAAATTATAGTCTTTAGGGTTAGAGAGTAATTCTGGCTAATCACTGGAAAATTGCTAAGGAGGGAGACACCTGTACATATAGTTACCCAGAGACAACAGGCCATGGCTGCCCAGCAGATGTCAGAGGACTGGAAGCAGGTATTCTCCAGGCAATGCAATCAACTTGAATAATGGCTGTATATACCAATAAGCAATAACTAACTACTAAGGGCAGAGGGATAAGGAAGTTAGAAAGGTTGGGTTTGGAATCAGAGCTCTGTCATTCACGAGCTGTGCAAACTTGGGCAGTTTGCTGAAACTTCCTATGTTTGTTTCCTCAACTGCAAAGCAGGAAAATAATAATAACCAACTTCTTGTAAAAATTAGATGAAAACATATAAAGTGCCAAACATACAGAAGATACTCAAACACAACATTTACTACTATCATTTTCATTGTACTTAAACTTTCCCATCACATACACCAAACTTACTCTGATAGAGAAAGGCATCATCTATTAATTTAAAAGGACAAAAAATCACAATAAATTGCTACCAGTTTAGAATTTTCATTTTGGAATTTAACTATAAATAAATGTTTCTTGAAAATTAGTTCTCTTTTAGAAGCTGAAAAGCACAATAAGCACATTCAAAGTGGGTTATTGTCTTTTAAAAAGTGTAAGAGCTCAACTAAGTTGGATTTTGTTTCATTCTGCTGTCATCAGTCAGGTCCCATACATGGCTCACCTCCAAATTGAGGCCTCTCTCTTTCCTCTCGCCAGAAATCCTCACAATTGGTTTCTCATTGAAATCATCTGCAGAAGTTTAAAACCTACTGTTGTCTAGTTCCTCCTTCCCAGATATTCTAATTAAATTGTCTGAGATGAAGGCTCAACATCAGGATTTTTAAAGCTCCCCAAGCAATTCTATGTGCAGTCAGGGTTGAGGGTCACTGCCTTGCCCATCCCTAAATAGCTTCATGATACACCTACCACTGACTAATTAAAATTCGATCTGTGGGTTGGAGTAGAAGAGAAAATTAATGAACCATGTAATATGGCTGAGGGAATTACCAGAATGAAGCACAGAAAGAGAGAGCAAAAAATGAATGCAAGATTAACAAACATGGAGGATAAAATGACGGGATCAACGTGCTCTGTGTTTCAGAACAAGAAAGAAAAGATAGTAAGTAGGTATCAATATGGCTAAGACTTGTTAATTCTTTTTTTTTTTTTTTTTTAAAGATTTTATTTGTTTATTTGACAGAGAGAGATCACAAGTAGACAGAGAGGCAGGCAGAGGGGGGGGGGAAGCAGGCTCCCTGCTGAGCAGAGAGCCCGATGCGGGACTCGATCCCAGGACCCTGAGATCATGACCTGAGCCGAAGGCAGTGGCTTAACCCACTGAGCCACCCAGGCGCCCCGACTTGTTAATTCTTGAAAGGAGAATAAAACCCCTCAATTTGGAGAAGCACATCAACTTGGAAGGGGGGAGGTGCTCAAGAGGACAGGATTTGGCATCCTGAGATACATTTATATCCAAGAGGGGTCAATATCTAGATAATAAATGGAATATATTTGTAATTTAGTTATGAATGAATGATATACCACTAAATTCAGTAATAAAAATGGTAATAACATCTGTGACAGACACTTCATTAGATACTTATGTTTTCATATCTAGTAAAAACACTATGATAAATTCATTATAATTCCCATTTAAAGTTGACAACACTGAGATTAAGAAACATTAAATATTATAGAGGTTATAGAAGTTCAACATGGCAGAGGCATCATTTAAGCCTGGGAATATCTGGCTCCTGCAGCAAATGAACCAAAGAATTAACTTCACGCTGAGTCAGGGAATGGATAATGTCCTTTGGGAGACCATTGGTCACATGAATCAAAGAGAAATTGTATTTTCTCATTAAGTCATCCACGCAACTCTTTGGAAAGCGGCAAGCTTCCACTCTTCTTGTCATATATGCTAATCTCATATATGATGGCTTAGAAGTTCTTTTATGGCAGAACACACATTAGGCAGATAATATCAGGATAGAGTAAAATTAGGATTGCATATTTTACTCTGCATATTTATTAGAAAGTTACATACCATTCAGGAAACACACGTGGGCTTTATTATGATTTTTTGGCAATTCTTGCAAGGAAGGTGACATGTAATAAAATGTTCTCATTTTAATACATCAAAAAGAATTGAAAGTAAAGTGTGAATAAATAATCTCAACAAAAAAAATACAAGAAAATAATTCAAAACATTACAGGGAGGCTGTCTGTTAGGTTGTAGAAGTGGATGTGAGGATGGTTTTATTTAGTTTTGAGAATCCACTGCATCTAGACTCTGCATTTTTGTAGTCCTGAGAACTGGATTGCATGCATAAATGTTTTTGCATGTGTTAAAATAAGTCCATGTGTTGGAATTTCCTGTTGATAGCGATAGCTAATAACGTGTGCATCCAGAACAAACAGATCAACCACAAACTATTGTAAGCGTAAAAACTTTGCCCTAGTAGCTTAGCTATCTGTGAGATTTCTCTCACAACAAAACTCTTTCTCCCTCATTTCCTTGGGTATGGAGGCAACCTAGAGCTCTTCCTGCCTCTTCATCACCTGTCCCAAGGCTGCTGCACTACACAGCCTGATTTGGAGAAGGAGGGCCACTACTCACATTTGAGTTGTGCTCCAGAGGTGCCCTTTATATATAAACCATGATGTGAAGGTCCTTTTTGGGATTGTGCCACCTAGTAGCCCTAACCTGGCCACCTGCTTACCTCCCCAGCCTCTTCTGGTACCACACTGGCTTGTCAAACATTTGCCATATTGGCCTCCTTTTAGTTGTCCAAACATGCCATACTTACTCTTCCCCATAGGCTCTGCACTTAAGCTCCCTCCCTCATTCATTCAACAAACACTTTATTTTTTTTTTCAGTTTTTAGTTTTTTACTAGAATTCAACATCCATTCTTTATTAACATATAATGTATTATTTGCCCCAGGGGTACAAGTCTGTGATTCATCAGTGTTACACAATTCACAGCATTCACCATAGTCCATACCCTCCCCAACATCCATCACCCAGCCACCCCATCACTCCCACCCCCTCCCCTCCAGCAACCCTCAGTTTGTTTCCTGAGATTAAGAGTCTCTTATGGGGGGCACCTGGGTGGCTCAGTGGTTAAAGCCTCTGCCTTCAGCTCAGGTCATGATCCCAGGGTCCTGGGATCAAGCCCCACATCGGGCTCTCTGTTCAGCAGGGAGCCTGCCTCCTCCTCCTCTCTCTCTCTGCCTGCCTCTCTGCCTACTTGTGATCTGTCTGTCAAATAAAAAAAAAAAAAAAAGAAGAAACCTTTAAAAAAATTAAAAAATTTAAAAAAAAAAGAGTCTCTTATGGTGTGCCTCCATCTCTGGTTTCATTTTGTTTCATTTTTCCCTCCCTTCCCATATGATCCTCTGTCTTATTTTTCAAATTCCTCATATCAGAGAGATCATATGATAATTGTCATTCTCTGATTGACTTATTTCACTTAATGATACACTCTAGTTTCATCGATGTCATTGCAAATGGCAAGATTTCAGTTTTTTGATGGCTGCATAGTATTATATTTATATATATATATATATATAAAATATATACACATATATCTCACAGATACTATATATATGGTGTGTGTGTATGCATATGCATATATATATATATATATATATATATATATATATAATCACATCTTCCTTATCCATTCATCTTCAACAAACATTTTTAAAGTGATTTTATTATGTTTTATTCTGTGCTGAGTTGTAGTACAATAACCAGGCACTGACAAGTTTGAGAAGAATTATTATTCATTTCTTGCTTGCATGGTAGAAGTATCATCACCATGGAAAAGCAGAATACTTCAAATAAAATTAAACATCACTCATAGCATAGAATGGAACACTGTGTACTTTTATATTTTCACCTGTGTCCACTGAAAAAGAAAGAGCATATATGATCATTAGAACTCTGAGTCTTTAGTAACAGAAATCCATCTTAAACTGGTTTGGCAGAAAAGTGTCGTGGTGAAATGCTCAGATAACTGGGAAACCCAGAGACCATATCTGAGACCCAATAAGACCCAGAAGTCCAAACATTACATTCTGAACTTTCCTCTTCCTCTTCTTTCCTTTTTAATCTATGAATTGCCCTTTGGGTGACCTTCTCTTTTCCTCTTGCATTATTCCTTTCTGCTTCAGGCAAGCTTTTGTGGGATTTTTGTTTTGTTTTGTTTTGTTTTTTGGAAGTTGTGATCTGCATCTTCAGAGACTTCGACCCAGAAAGAAGAGAGAGGCTGTCTGTCAGCAAGCATCTATCACATGTATGGCTAGACTGCTTGGTTCAATCACTGAGTGAAGGGGGATAGGATACCATTCTTAACCAGGCCAAGGCCACATGCCTACACCCCTGAACTAGAGGCTGACAGTTCTTTCAGAAAAACTAAGGTAGAACATGAGGGGCTTCCTTTTAGAAAGTGGACGTTTTATCAAGAGTAGGAAAAGGAAAATGTGTACTGGATAATGAAAACTGCAGCTACCTGTCCTTATTCTGATTACCCTCAAGAAAGAATCTAAGACAAGGCCTTGGGTACGGATTGTGCCAGGAAACACAAATGAGGAAACGTAGAAATGAAGGGAGATGAAGGGAGAAAAGCCGTAAAGAATAAATTAATAACCAGTTTCCTGGTAATGTGATTAAGGCTTCATCCCACTTAGAACTCTCCAGAGACCTACTGGAGTATACCTGAGAACTGGCCTCCAGCAGAAAGTGGGTGTGTTTATTCACTGATGACCATTCCCCTTTGAGTGAAGTTTGTGCTGGAAAGGTGTTAACTCTTCTTACTTTCAGTGGAACAAGAAAGGTCTCAGGAAGACAAACAGGAGACAGGTGGGCCCTGCGGTGAGCAGCTGTTGCATACCAGGAATGGTGTTGCAGGCAGCCACAGGGATATGAGACAAAGTATCAGCAGTGCCCACTGTGCTACCACAAATCAATACAACATAGAAAGAAACATTCAAACTAGAGCAGGGTGTGTGAAAATTTTAAATTTGCAATAAGATACGGGAAAACCAAAATGAGAAATTCTTAATGTTTTTCTTTTGGGGCCCTCAGGAAAAAATAAATTTTCTTCTCTGTCCATTCTTTAAGAAAATAAGAAATAAACTAGTCTCCTCTAATATCTAATCTATAGGCTACCACTGTGACATCCCTCAGTCTCCTGTGGTAAGCAAGGTCCACTGTGGGAGGAGAAAGGACTCACATAGAAACAATTTCTCAAGGTGCCTTCTTATTTCCTCCATGCTCTGGGCATTTGAAGTTATTGCAGTTTGCGTGTGTCTGGCTAAGAGATCTACAGATAATATTATTAACTAAATTGACACTCAAAAAATGGAAAGTGATTTACGGAGTTTGCTTTTTTGCTTTTCCAAAAGAACATCAGATGGATGATCACGATTATAATATTGTAACATAAGAGAGCAAGGAAATGCAGAGGTGAGAATCCTCTGGAGTAAGAGAACATATGCTATCATACATATGATTTCATTCCCATGTAATTTATTTAAACTTATATTAAATGTGGTAGATTTTGAACTAGATTTGAACTAGGTAGATTTTGTGGATGATTGAAAAAAAAAAGGTGTGAATTTCACCGTTGCTCATGGCACTATTCTGTTTACATATATTTACTAAGTCAGATTTTCCAACCAGTTCAAACCAGTTTTAACTTCCTAATTTTTTGACCCTTAATTCTGTTGCCACTGAGAGAAGGCTTTTTAAAATCTCCCATTAAGTTTGTGGAAGAATGTGTGTGTGTGTGTGTGTGTGTGTGTGTGTGTGTGTGTGTATTCAGATTTTTGGCACATGGCTTAAAATATGATCTGATCCCTACCACTTCTGACATGAAAATTAATTCATCTATTTGACTTCAAACATGCTAAATAAATCATGATATATAATTATATTTATTTTTTCATTTAATTCTATTTCAAAATGATCTGATCCATTCTAGTAGATGGATACAGAGAATTCTCATAAAAAAGAATGCTTCATCTTGGTAAACAAATTTCCTATAAATAGATGTTCTCAATGTATTTTTGTATGTAATATAATTGTTGATTCATCAAGTCTCAGTAGCAGGTTTAAAATATTCAACAAAATGAAAAAGTTTCAAAGCACTTAAAGAATTATTTGTGCATATTAAACTTACAATTTGAAAAGAACATGAGAATATAGCTTCTAGAAAGAAATAAAAAGCAGAAGTGAGAGGGAACAGGTAGTAAGGAAAATACATTGGAGGATAAATAATTATCTTCTAATTTTCCCCCAAATATATTCAAAGTTGTTTAGCTTCAGCATAAAGAAAAATCATTTTGCATTTTAAATTTGAAAACCTAGAAAAGAAAACATATTTCTTTTTCTATACAAAATATTCGATTATTCCAAATGCAGGTGTTCATTAACTATAAGGCAAGACTAAATAGGCATTTAATGGAATCGTGATGACACAGAACTGACACTCAATAAGCATTAGTTGAGTAAAAGAAGAGCCAGAATGAAAATAATCTAATGGCTGTAGTAAATAAAAATTGTTTGTAGTAAAATCCAGAAGTATCTGACTACATTTCGGTGAAAGTTCAAAATTTTAAATGTATGTCTAATATTTGGACAAATGTTTATCATCATTCATGGATAGGAACAGTGATACTTCCAGTTTCTTTTTTTAAAGATATATATATATATATATATATACATACATACATACATATATATATAGCACATGCGCACAAAGTGGGGAGGAGCACAGGAAGAGAGAGAATCCCAAGCAGACTCCAGGGAGCAGGGAGTCCAAAGTGGGGATCAATCCTATGACATTGAGATCATGACCTGAGCTGAAATCAAGAGTTAGATGCTCAACTGACTGAGCCACCCAGGCACAACATCACTTCCAGTTTTGACATTCTACTCCATATTCTTCAAATCATCAACATGTCTGTAAAATTATTGTACTTGGACATCCCAAATACATTTTACAAACTATTTTATTGTATAAAAAATATTTATTTGGATACCCCCAATATTTGTTTTTAAAGGTTGATCATTGCTTGAATGTCAAGAACAAAATTGTAAGCCCCTTAGTAGAAATATAGATGAATATGTGTTACATCTTAAGTAGAGAAAGATTTTTTTAAGCAGGACACAAAAAACATTGACTAAATGGAAAAGAGCAATTGTTTGTGTTAAAATTAACTTCTGTTCATTGAAAATGCTTTAAAGAAAATAAAAACACAGTTTATAAACTTGTACACACAACCAAGAAAGAAATAACTCTAAGAGCTCCAATACTCAATTTAAAAAGCATAGATGGCCCAATAGAAAGGAAAGATACCTTGGAAAACAGTCTTTTCAACAAATGCCATTGGCAAAATTGGACAGACGCATAGGGAAGAATGAAACTGGACCACTTTCTTACACCATACACAAAAATAAATTCAAAATGGATGAAACACCTAAATATGAAACAGGAATCCATCAAAATCTTAAAGGGAACACACACAGCAACCTCTTTGACCTTGGCCACAGCAACCTCTTGCTAGACAAGTCTCCAGAGGCAAGAGAAAAAAAGCAAAAATGAACCATCAGGACTTCATCAGGACAAAAAGCTTCTGCACAGCAAAGAAAACCATCAACAAAACTAAAAGGCAGGCTGTGAAATGGGAGAAGACATTCACAAAGACATACCAGATAAAGGGCTAGTATCCAAAATCTATAAAGAACTTACCAAACTCAACATCCAATAAAAGAGAAAATCCAGTCAAGAAATGGGAAGAAGATATGAACAAATATTTTTCCAAATAAGACATACAAATGGCTAACAGACACATGAAAAAATGCTCAATATCACTTGACATCAGGGAAATATGAATTAAAACCATGATGAGATACCACCTCACACCAGTCAGAATGGCTAAAACTAACAACTCAGGAAACAGATGTTGACGATGATGTGGAGAAAGGGGAACCCTCTTACAGTGTTGGTGGGAACGGCTGGTGCAACCACTCTGGAAAACAGTATGGAGGTTCCTCAAGAAGTTGAAAATAGAGCTACCCTATGACCCAGCAATTACACTATAGGTATTTTTTCAAAGGATACGAAATAGTTATTGAAGGGCCCCTGCACCCCAATATTTATAACAGCAATGTCCACAATAACCAAACTATGGAAAGAGCCCAAATGTCCATTGACTGATGAATGGATATAGAAGATGTGGGGTGTGTGTGTGTGTGTGTGTGTTTATATTTATATATAAAATGGAATGTATAATGTGTGTGTATATATACACACACACATATATATACATATATAATGGAATATTATTGAGCCTTCAAAAATAATGAAATCTTGCTATTTGCAAGGGCATGGTGGAACTAGAGGGTATTATACTAAGTGAAATAAGTCAGTCAGAGACAAACAAATACCAAATGATTTCACTCATATGTGGAATTTAAGAAAGAAAATGATGAACATATGGGAAGAGAAGGTAAAATAAAATAAGATAAAAACAGAGAAGGAGACAAACCATTAGAGATGCTGAACTCTAGAAAACTGAGGTTTACTGCAAGGGTGGTGGGTGAGAGAATAGGTTAACAGCGTGATGGGCATTAAGGAGAGCACATGATGGAATGAGCACTGGGTGTTATACGCAAATGATGAATCACTAAATTTTACCCCTGAAAATAATAATACACTATGTATTAACTAAATTGAATTTTAATTTTTTTAAAAAATAAAAAATGTAAAATAAAATAAATAATTTCAGGAAAAAAAATCATCCCATTATGCCAAGAAACAAATGAATGGATTTTTAACAACATTAGTGGAAAAAAGACAATATAATTGCAATGATGTGTAGTCATTTTACCAGGTACAAGTCCATGCCATCCGACTGGCAAATTTTAAGTCTGAAAAAACACAAAATTTTAATAGGATTTTGAAACACAGGCTCTACTCTGCATTGCTATTAGAAGTGCTAATTGGTGCCAGCACTTTGGAAAACATGGCACCATTATCTCCTGAAGTTTCACATTCATATATCTGAGGCCCGGCAATTTCACTTTTAGGAATATCCCAAAAGAAACTCTTGCACAAGAACAACAAGAGTCAATAAGAGAATATTGATAATAACACTGTTCATGTTGGCAAAAAAACCTGCAGAAAACAAAAGTGTGCACTGAAAGAGGGTGAGTGAATAAACTATTCTTAAAATGGGATACTACAGAATGGTCACAATTAATGAAATATAACAATATGCAACAACATGGAGGAATCTGGGAAAAATAAAAGTGGATAAAAAATAAATGAATCCCAAAAGATCAAAAGATTTCATACCACATACCATTTTCATAAATTAACAGGTAAAATAGATATGCTTACTTTCTTAAGGAGTGTGTATAGATGCAATCAGACTAGACAAAAATGGAAGCAAAGTGATGATGAAAATGACACCCATGGTGATGTTTGTATCAGATGGGGGAAGGCAGGATGAATTAGAGGGTTACATGTAAATTACATCAAGATCTCTGCTTCTATTTGAATGATGGGCTTAAGGATGCTGACTACGTAAATAAAAAGGGGCCATGTAGTGACCAAACAAAGAGAGGGTATCATGACCATGGAATATATGATTACCCAATTCCGTGCACCTCATTCCAAAGAAGAACAAGAAATCAACGTTATGGTCCTTGTAGGGGTGGAAGAGACTAAATCTCTCAACAAAGAAATGGAGTAGCCATTCCAAACTGAGGGCAATGTGGGCTGCTAAGGATGGCTCTTCCAGATTCTCTGTAGTAATATGACCAGACAGCCTTTTGTTCAGTATCGGTGATGTACCAGCCATGCGAATGCACATATTTACATCCATTGTCTCATTCAATCCTTGTTATTAGATATATTTTCCCTTGGACAGAGAAGAAAACTGATGTTCAAAGAGTTTATTGTGTCTAAGGATCCAGCCCAATGTAGCAGAGTTAGCATCAGAGGGACAGACAGGCAGAGCAGGGGTCTTATAAAGAGATCGCTGAAAACAAACAAACAAACAAAAAGACAAAGAAAAAGACAGAGTCCCAGCTGGAGACAGAAGGCATTTTCAGCTGAGACTGTGGCTCGAACTTGATAAATGGGATACTAACAGAATTATGGGCAAGGAAACCAACAGGAGATGTGCCGGGGCCAGCCTCGGCAGGTCCAGGTGTCCCCGAAGGAGGGACGGTGTCGGCGAGAGGAATGAGAGAGCCACACAGCGAGTTCTGGTCAGTAGTCAGGCATCTCCATCTTTATTCTGATTTTAGAGCTTCTTATATAGGCAGTTAACTTGGGGTAGGGGGTTACATTCGTGCAAAGGACATTAAAGGACTCAAGCACTCATCAGATAATTTCTCTTTGTTCAGCACATATTATTCTAGTTAAGCTATAATGGGTACAGACTGGCGCCTGGATTGGGGGACAGGGTCTTGCTTCTTGAGTAATCATGTCCCTCAGAAAGCCATGGGAGGTAGCACAAATATGTGCCTTTTGGTAACTTACTCTGGGGTCTGCAGGAAAACAGGATTTAGGTTAATGGAAAACGAGAAGCTTTAGGGATAAACTAGATAGTCAAGAACTATAGGAAAGCAAGAGATAGGTTAATGGAAAACGAGAAGCTTTCTGAAGAAACTAAGTATATAGGAGAGAAGTAGGAACAAGAAGTCATCACCTTTGCAGGAGGCAGGGTGTGTTTTAATGGCTCGGCTTGTGAAAGCCTTGGACACACGTCAGCCCAGGGAGGAAACCGTCTGTTGCGTCTGTTGCGGTACACATCCAAAGTTCTCCATTGTCCTAGGTACAGAATACTTCATCTCCTTGAAGTTGCTCGGGCCCATAAGCCTGAGAGATGTTTGCAGCAGATTAGCAAAGGGCTCTTTATTTGAGAGAGATAAGGGGATCAGAGGAAAGGGCAAGAGGCTATCAGACCCTGCTTATCTACAGGGCTATCCTGCCTTCAGCAGGATTAGGTCTGCATAAGTTCAAACCTTAACCTAGTGGGGCCATGCCCTCCACCAAGCCTCATGGCTCCCAACAGGGATGTTAAGTTTCTCTGGCCTAGCAAGCTCTCCCCCTGGGAGTGGGGAGAGAGAGAAACTCTGACAAGAGTAGGAGCCTTGGAAGGGTGGGACCATCTGACTGGCATTGTAGTCAAAGAGAGACAGCTCCCACAGCAGGCACAGACCTCTCCCGCAGCATCTCCTATTAGCTGAACATAACATGAAGCAAGGTCCAGAGATCTGGATCCAGCAGTATATAGATGTCAGTCCCCTTGGGGCCCTGGTCTTGAGAGATCTCAGGAAGAGGGGAGAGCAAATGGAGAGGAACAGCACAAGCACCTTTACAAAGCGGCCATATAGACCATATTTTGAGATTCCTTTTTTGATGACTATGACAAACACATAATGTTTGTCCAGAAGTCAGTCATTGGTGGATCAAGCTTGTTCCCTTTCTTTCTCCCAGGCACACACAAAGAGCATGGTCTATTACTTGAAAATACATACTCAGTTCATAACACATATTTAAGCAATATTTTCCCTTTTACTTTTAATCCTGATCCTAAAGATCTCTACCCCTTCTTAAGTTCTCCTATCATCCTATTACTAGACAACTATATGATGATTTACAGCATTGCACTAAAAAAGGGAAGACTAACCTGTGACAAAACATCATTGGTGTATTTTAATTTAGGCATTTATTTTATGCTTTGGGGGGGAGTAATTGATATGAAATTGGAAAATACTTTGCAGCTTTTGTAGCCATTTGGTTGAATAATGATCATTTATATGAAAAGGCATCATATTTTTCCATTTTTGGGTGCAGTCCTGCTCTGTCATTTCTTTCTTTTCCACCTCTTGATGACATCTCCAGTGGATCCTTAGTTTCTGGTCACTTCAGGTTATAGTTATCTTCCTTTTGTGATTATGCCACTTTTCAGATACAAAAAGGTGCATTCATCTAAATCAAAACTTTCTTTGCACATTCAGTTCAGCCTGGTAGAGGGCAGAGGCAGTGGAATATTCTGAGCGAGGAGATGGGAGCAGTCTGCCTGACATGAGGGCAGTAATGAAATGAATTGAAGGACTATCACCGTCCGTAGGCAAATTTAAACAATGTCAGCAAAATAGTCCTCCCCCACAAAAAATCTTTTATATAATCCAACTTGTAAACAATTTCCAAGGCTACTGTTGAATATTAAGAATATCATCTAAGTTTCAAATGAGCACATTTATCTTACTTTCCCTTTAATAAATGTGGTATTCTACACTGAGGCTAATTTTGGGAACTTCCAGTAATGGAGTTGACCCTAAACACACACCATTAGCCACACATTAATTTCAAGAGTAAGTTAGCAAAGTCTCTGAATCATTCAAACTTGATAAGGCACAGTTCATGTTACCAGCCTCTACATACTCTTGGATGTACACAGGATGTAACAAACTGTAAAATGGTGAGCAAGCAGTGATGCTGTATACAGTTTATCCTTTCTGAGTTATTTTTTTCTGATGTGAAGTTTTAGATGAAGCTAATCAGCCACAAATTTGCAAAACAACCGGAATCAAACTTGAACAATGTACAATGAATGATAAACTGGGCTTTAAAACTGCTCATTGTAGAGAATGTCATTGACTATGCATAAATAAAATGTAAGGAAATAGACTTTATATAGTGAAAAAAAAATAAAAATTTAAGGAATACTATGAGAAATGACAGAAAACAACGACTTGTAATGCCAGAGACAATAAAAAGACGGTATTTGAATGTTCTGATCATTTTCACCAAGAGCCACACTTTTTAAAATAAGTGAATCAAGTAAAGCTATTTAGCCATTTACTTTGACTTTTGCAGAAGAAATAAATTTCAAAATTTCTTCCAAATATAACAGAAGTCTGTGTTAAATTTTCTGTTGAAGATATTTTAGTGGAGATATTTCAACTGTACAGCTATTTCATTGCCTCTAGAATCGACTCAAGAAATAAAGATCTAAATAGTGTTGCAATTTCTGGAATTTATTATGAAATGATATTTTTATGAATTTCTGCCAAACTTAACCTTATGTTTAAGACTTTGGTTAACTATATTTAGATCTGTTGCCACATGTGAAAGAAACATTTCACAATTAAAATGAATAAAATTTTTCATCAATCAGATATGAGCATATCAATGCAAAGAACAAATTTAACAGTCACAGGACTATGTGGAGAAAACAGATTATATTATTCATGGTCGTGGTAGATTAATATATTGGTATAGGTTTTTTCTTTTAAAAGTATAACAATGCAATTTATAAGTATCAATCCATTACATTTTCCTCTTTTTACCTTAACACTTATGTTATTTTTTAAATATTAACTTTATTTAATATTATTAAATTAAATTAATTAAATTAAATATTATTAAATATTTAATAAATTAAATATTTAAAAATATTTAATTTAAATATTTAAATATTTAATAAATTAATATTTAACTTTATTTTCATTTTAAATTTCTTTTAATCTTTTACTGACATGAGTGTGTGTGTATATACACACACACACACACACACACACACACACACACACACACACACACATATATGAAGTTCAATTAAAGAAAATTTCCACCATCTGTATTTCTTTTCTTGCCATAATAATTTTTTCAAGATGATTACTGAAAGTAATCTTTTCATATAAAGGATGGTTTTAAAAAATATGATCTGGCCCAAGTGTTAGTATGCCAGTTACATCACAGACAAGAGTGTGTCTTTCCTCTCAAGAATTATTCCTCCTTGCTGTTTCTTCTTCCATCCTTTTATTTCTAGTTCCTCCAAGGGGTGAGAAAGAGGGTTAAAGAAAAGGGCCAAACATCACTGTCTGGATACCTGTACTGCAGTTGGAGTCCCTGCTTGATGTCTGATGTCTTCTGGAAAACAATGGTGTTTTATGGGCTCCAGGACTTGGTTTCCTCGAGGAGACCCTCTGGGAGCTCTACTCTGGAAAATTCCCTGATGTGGCTGATGTGATTTTACCACTATCCCATCTTGGCTTGTATTTGGAAATACATCCTACAGACTTGCAGAGTGGCATCTCCTTATGCTGGCAGACCACTCTTGGGGAAGAAACCAGCTGTGTTTTATTGTGTCCATCAAACCCAAGGAAAACCCACCAATTCTTGCCATTCCAATCAGCAGGAACAAGGGCTGCCTAAAAGTTACCCACTCCTCTCCTACTTAACAGAATTCTCCAAAGCATCAGGTATGTGTCTTGCTGTTCATGCACACCCCAACCCAAGGATGTGCCCTAAATTCCACACACAGCATGTTTCCACATGACTGTCCCAATGGGCAGAGGTGATTTCCTATGGCATGAGTTTCTATGTGGAGTGCAATCCTCGTCTCCCATTCTTGCTTGCAATTCCAGTCTTGCTCAGTGTTTTATTGTTAGTTCTGTTGTTGGTTTTAGCTTTGAGACCTTAGCACTCAGAAGTGCAGAAAAGTCCCTTCCACAGGGACAATAATGGCAGTCTGGACTCAAGCAGACTTGCAGGTTTTTCTAGGGAAGAATGGAGAAATCCTACTTTCATTATTTCTATTTTGTCTATGAAATAAAAGATGAGACTATGAGAGGTACAAGAGAAGATAGAAAGGGAAAAATAAAATAAGACAAAAACAGAGAGGGAGGCAAACCATAAAAGACTCTTAACTACAGGGAACAAACTGAGGGTTGCTGGAGGGGAAGTGGGTGGGGGGGTGGGATAACTGGGTGATGGGCATTAAGGAGGGCACGTGGTATAATGAGCACTGGGTGTTGTGTGCAACTGATGAATCACTAAACTACGTCTGAAACTAATAATACAGTATGTGTTAACTAAATTGAATTTAAATAAACATTTCTAAAAAAATAAAAAATTTAAAAAAATAAAATGTGTAATACATTTACACATAAAATGTGTAAAAATGGGAGAGCAAGCTAATATGCAAGAACACATCTAATTATATAAATTGTTGAGCATTTACTATATACAAAATACTACCCGTCAGGGAGGGAGCACACAGGCTGAAGGATGACAAAGATAAACCAACATTGTCTGTGTAGATGGGTTGATCATTCATGTAACCATATATGGAATTCCTGAGATTTTTCACTCAAATTATCTCCAGACACTTCATTTTTGAAATTAGAAAGATAGAACACACTGAGGACAATAAAATTAAGTTTTAGTGCTCACTTTCAATAACATAATGTTCTTTATCCTTCAATAATAATATGGGTTCTTAGATACCTCTCTATATACATATATATGTGTGTGTGTGTGTGTGTGTGTGTGTGTGTGTGTGTGTGTGTCTTTATATATTTGCATAAGTTTATGTTATACATTTATTTATTCCTGTATGCATATTTATATATGGTTCTCCTACACTATATTTAAAAATTAAAGTTCCAGGGGCACCTGGTTGGCTCAGTGGGTTAAGCTAGCAACTCTTGATTTCCGCTCAGGTCATGATCTCAGGGTCGGAGTTTGAGCTTATCAGGCTCTGAGCTGGGCGTGGAGCCTGCTTGAGATTCTCTCTTTCTCCCTCTGCCCCTCCCAACTCTCCACCTCACTCATGCACACGTGCACATGCTCTCTGTTTCTCTCTAAAAAAACTTAAAAATAAATAAAAAATTAAAATTAAAGCCTCCAATATGTTTTAAGGAACATATCACATAGCTTAAAAACAGAAGTTAAATGAATCTCAGGTAGATAATTTGAAGAAAAGGCTCTAGTTTTTCAAGTCCAAAGGATAATATTCACATAGACCTTCCATTCTGCTACCTCAGAGGTATTTACAGGACACATCATGATCTCTTCCTAAACAAAGCCCTTCGCCTCCGCTATTTTTAGTTCCCTAATTCTCCTTCCAGTTGCTCAGTCCACAGCTTGACACATCTTTAGAAATGATCCCTTGGTGGGCTTAGTATATTCTGTAAGGGAGCAAAAAAGGCCTTTGCTTTCTTGTTTCATGTGTGAGATTCCCACATCTCACCTCCGAGCAAAGAACAACCACTTTGCGTGCTTTCAATGCACATGATAGTCAGTGTTGTCCTCATTTGCTTTTCATTAACCATCAGCATGGCATGTTTTTGAAAGGAGAGCTATCTTATTTTCACACACTAGGAAGGATACACAGAACTTTGATGTTGCTTTCTTTTTTTTTTTTTAAAGATTTTATTTATTTATTTGACAGAGATCACAAGTAGGCAGAGAGGCAGGCAGAGAGAGAGAGAGGAGGAAGCAGGCTCCCCGCTAAGCAGAGAGCCCGATGTGGGGCTCAATCCCAGGACCCTGGGACCATGACCAAAGCCAAAGGCAGAGGCTTTAACCCACTGAGCCACCCAGGTGCCCCTTGATGTTGCTTTCTTAAGTGACAAACGTGACTGTTATAGAAAGGCTATTTGTTCTTGGTTGACTTCCTTTGGTTTACAGGGAAAATTTTCCTCTGTGAGTCATCTAAAATGCCCCACACATTACTTTCGTTTGACATCTCATGTAAAAGACTGTAATTCCCATTTTCACAGAGGAAAAATTTGTAGAACAGTTTCCTAAGGGTACAGCAGTTTGCTTGTAAACCTCCTACTGACAGGTATGCTTTCTTTTACAGTGGGCAGGAACATTATCACAATTGCTTGTGGTTTCTCTTTCTAAAATTGTCTGTTATGTGTGTCCCCAAACAGGAATAAATAGAAATGAGAGAACCGATCTTCCTTTAAGGAAGGAAGGCAACCAGAGCTATTCAGTTGAAAGGAATGATATAATGTATGGCAGAATGAAGAAGTGGTGTCAGGGGGAAAGGCTGAGGAAACAAGTGTAAGAATATGGGCCCAGAAAGCATAAAAAGGGGTATTGCTTCCTGGAGGCATTTAGGAGGAAAATGGAGCCATGACCTTCCACCAGATGGCCTTGCTTTGCCACTTGCTTTGAAGCAAGGGGCTAGTCAGTGGGCAATTTGAAAGGGAAATGCCAGAGAAGAATTGTGTCAGCCTGGCTGGTGTGGATCAACTACCACCCCAACATCCATGTCTCCATGTGATTCCCAGAACCTACCTTCAGGGATTGAGCTCTGGTCCTGGATGATATAGTAAAAAAAACCCAAAGATGAAAATCTACTTCTAATGTTTTAGATCTTGATTTGAGAGGTGGCTGGAGAGCTGTATATATTTGTCAAAACTCATTAAATTTTACCCTTGAAAGGAGTGCATTCTTATTTGTGTATTAGAAATGCAATAAAGGTAATGTCAAACCTATTAACTATAAAAATAACAGATTTTATGGAACATTTTTGTAATACAGTGCTATTTTATGACTTTTTATGAAGATATTATTTCACCTTTAGAGTGGAAAAGAGTTGCTTGAAAAAGTATGCCTGAAAAATGTACCATATTCCTGATGTAATCTAGAGTGATAAAATTATCTCTTCTGGTAATTAAAAAGGTTTAATATTAAGAACTTTTTAAAAAGCAAAACTAAAGTTTGACTCTAGTTTTGGTATTACCATTGAAGTTACTTTCTGACTTTTTCTTTCCCCATTCATAAAATGGGAATCTTATCTGTTTTACTAAGATCACAAGGTGGTTGTGAATATAACAAAAAATAATGTGTTATGAAACAACTTTATTAAGTGACTTATAAATGTTGAAGTTTAAGTTTGTAACCCATTTAATGCTCTACTTAGTCTCAAAGTCCTTCCTTATTGTAGGCTGGATCTTATCCACATTGTAGCCTCCAACAGCTATCATAACACGGTGAGCATTCACGAGGTGCTTAATAAATATTTGTTGATTGAATAAATTAGTGTAAGTGAGTATCAGCTATTACCAGAGGTTATAGCAGGCCCAAAAGGAAATACACATATTCATCAAATAAAGATCCAATGTGAAAAAAAATAACACATATTCATATAATTAATAGGGTAATTAGTCCTCCGAAGGAATGCCACTTAAACAACAACAAAAATTCATTAGCATGGAAAGGACCTGGAACTTCTTGGTTCTTTGGTAGGGAAATAATCTTTAGAGGAAAAATGTAATAATATAAGAGGAAAGAGGATTGAGTTACCCAAAATGAAAATCGATTATAAAGACCAGAATGACCATTCACTTGTTCAATACTAGAGATAAATCTCTCTCTCTCTCTCTTTCTCCATACATACACATACACTTATTTTCTCTGTATCTCTGAATCTGTATATTTTCTTTGTATCTTTGAATAATACTGAGAAACATGGACAGGAAAAAGCACTTAATTGAGAAAGTATTAGTAAACTATTGATTTAAAACCTTTTTGATTCGCCAGGGTCTTCAAATCTCATATAAATATTGTCAATAGGTTTTTTTTTTACAAAAAGAACCTCAAGAAAAAAGAAATTATCTTTCATTTCCATTAAAAAACAAAGCATCTGGGTGCCTGGGTGGCTCAGTTGGTTAAGCATCTGCCTTCGGCTCATGTCATGATCCCGGGGTTCTGGGATTGAGTCCCACATCAGGCTTCCTGCTCAGTGGGGAGCCTGCTTCTTCTTCCACCTACCACTCCCCCTGCTTGTGCTCTCTTTCTTTCTCTATCAAATAAATAAAGAAAATCTTTTTTAAAAAAGCGTCTTTTTCTTTTTCTGGGAAAGAAGGAAGTCCTTCTGGGACAGAAGGAACATTTCTCTTATACCTAATGTGTCCAGATATTGGGATCCCTTGCTAAGGAAGAGCTGAGGGCTTGCTGGATGTAGGTGAAGTAATCCCTGTTCTCCTGTGAGGACATTAGATTCAGAGAATGGCTTCCTTGAAGCCACCAGATAGATTTCTACCAAGGAACTTATGAGGGTTTAGAAACCACAGAAGAGTGTTCTGGCATACAGTAACAAATTCCAGGAGTCCATAAACTCCTTTATTTAGTGTATTTCCTAAACTTGAAAAAGTGTTATAATCACTCTAAATATTGCTATACCCAGAGCAGTCACTCATTATGTCCTACATTTGGTGCAGCCAATTAGTAAACCTAACCCATTATGCCCAGTGGGGACTCCAGGGCTAAAATTATTTCTTAAAGCATGTGATGAGGTTTCTATATCTTTTCAATCTTTGTAAAGCTGATTTATTTTTCTCACTAAAGATCAATTTACCTGGTTGCCCTATTAATTTGGAGGAACCCTTAGATATATCTGCCTTTAAAAGTACATAAAACTGTGTTTTATGATAGGTTGCATTATATCAATAAAAAAATGTTCCGGGGCACCTGGGTGGCTCAGTTAGTTAAGCGGCTGCCTTCGGCTAGGGTCGTGATCCCAGGGTCCTGGGATAGAGCCCCGCATTGGGCTCCCTGCTCTGCGGAGAGCCTGCTTCTCCCTCCCCTCTGCCTGCCTGTCTGCTTACTTGTGCTCTCTCTCTCTCTCTCTCTCTCTCTCTCTGTCAAACAAATAAACAAACAAACAAAAAAAATCTTAAAAAAAAAAAATTCCCAAAACCAGTGGGAACATTTATCCATTTCCTCTGATTTTTTTTCTACATAAACTGAGGAATGCCCTTATTACCAAGAAGATCTAGCAGCAATTGTCCATGGTTAGCTGTGATATGAGCAAAAGTTTTATGTGGAGTACAAATCTTTGCATCCTGGTCTTCTAATAATTGACTGCAGGGTGAAAAGTTTTATCACTGTTATCTCAACAGACTACCATCTGTGCTGGAAGTTTTTTTTATATTGGTCAGCAGGTTGTGCTCCCGAGACAACCTATTTATGTCAGCACAAATGTTAGGAATATCTCAGACAGCTATTGAAAATCTGAAACTGTATGCAAGATGAGGCTATGTCATTTGGTCTATAACCCACCTGCCTCATGGAAATTATCTTCCTTTATCTTCTTGTCCTTTAGTCATAGAAGGCAGTTTTGAGGCTCTGGTATCATTTCTTTGTCAGAAAAGAAACTAAATCTGGGATTTAACAGGTTGTTCTCTGAAGCAAACCTGCATTGTAAATTAGGGAATGAAAGTGGTTTACAAATATGCTAGAGCTGACACAGGCCTTTTGGGTCCCCATCAAGGACATTGGGCTTAAACATAAAAGCCTGAATTGAATGAATTCTCTAGACTTCTATTCCCAAGTATCCTGCTATTCATGGAGATTAACTCAGGTATTTTGTAAAAACATTCTAGCATGATCACTCAGAGGACATTTTAAAGTGTCAAGTGTGGTGATTTACAAGCACTTTTCACTTGAAGTCTCCTTTTCATCCCCCTCCTCCAACAAGAGACAAATGGCAGAAAAAAATGCGTATTGGGCATGTGGTTATCTCTTGGGAGTAAATTTAGTTTGGTTAAATGTTCATGAAGCTGAAAGTGTCACAAAATGAAATGCATTTACAAATTAGGTTGGAAATCTTTCAAGGATAGAGTTTGGGCAAAGGCTTCTCACACCTCCTGATTTGAATAAATTGGGAAAATCTGCATGGGCTCACAAATGTCATATAAGAACAGTATATTATACTCTTCTTTTCTGTGGAGTCCATATTTCTTTACAGTGGACTATGTGAATTTCAGAGTGGACAACACAACCTTCTACCTTGAGTGGCCGAGAATAATACTCTCACTCAAATTTCCATCTGAAGACTTTAACTGCTTAAAAGGTAATATCTCATTAATTTCCTTTGAAGGGGAAACCATTTAAAGGAATTTGAGGGATGTCTATTGTGATAATTTTGGAGGGGGAGAGATGAGGAATCAGCATTGTGTTGACTGTTCCTTGAGACTCTTATTGTCTCCACAGTCCCTTCTAGTTGATTCTTCTTGTGCTGGATATTCTGATAGTAACCCCAGCCTCATCTTCAGCCTCACAGAAATGCCTGTACACTCTCTCATCCTGTCACTGACCACTAGGCTGTACAGTCCAGAAACATCATGACATATAAGGTGACTTATTTTCTTATGTCCACTGTTTACCAGGTGCCAGAAAGTAGGTATTTCACCTAACCACTTTGATATTCAGTCTTCTCATTCATTCCTTTGTTCCTTTATCTATTAAACACATAGTCATTGAGTGTCTACTCCAGGCCAGGTACAGTGTTAGGTAGTTACAATAAAACAGTTTCTCTAAATAGATTGTAGTCGCTGGCCCCCAAGATGGCCAATTTCTTCCCTCCCCATATGTTCAATCCTTTTTCTTATTGTAAGCAAAAGTTGATTTCCCCTCCTTTTATTTTAGGTAAGGGACTGATTTGACCAATCAAATACAATGGACTTGATATGATGCCAGTTTCCAGGACGGCTTTGGGGGACCACAGGTTTCCACTTCCTGTCTCTTGGAACACTTGCTTGTGTGGAATCCTGAGCTCACTGTGCAAGAATTCCAACTATCCTGAAACTGCCCTCTGTGAAGAAGCCCAAAGCTAGCCATGTGGAGAAGAAATGGGTAGAGAGAGAGGGGGGAAGGCAGTTCAGGCTTGGTCAGTCTCTCACAGTTCCAGCCCCAGCACCCTATTATATGATGTCTTAAAAATAAGTCCAGTCTCACTTGACATTTAACTTTAATTATGAAAAGGACCCAGGTGTCAGTTTCCCAGTACAGCCCATCAATTCTCCAAACTACAGAGAATAAGAACAAATAGGTCTTCAAAGCAACTAAGCTTTAGGATGGTATTTACCTAACAATAGATATGGAATACATACTCACTGCCATCCCGGAGCCTAAAGTTTTAAGCAAACAGAAGACGACTGAGCAAATGATCACAAAATGAGTATAAAGTTACCCTGCAATTAATGTCATTGAGGGAAGGTATATGGGGCTGTATATATAAGAGGGAAGCAGAACCACATTTGGGGTCAGGGAAAACTTCCATGGGCAGTGATGTTGGGTTGCAATCCAAAAAAGGTATTATGTAACTGAGCAAGGAGAAGAGGATCTTATTTGTATGAGGATAGTGTTGTATGCAAAGGGAGTGCTGTGTGCAATGGCCCTGACTCGGGGAAGACCATGATGTATTCACTGGGCTGGAAGATGGCCAATGTAGCTAGCTAGCAATGAGTGCCAGATGATAAAGTTAGCAGGAAAGGGTAGACCAATCATGCCCCACCTTCCACAGAGTTAGGAATGTTTCTGAAGCATCTGACTGATTTTAATGGGAAAGTAATAAAATCAGTTTGGTCATTCATTGAAAAGTATACTTCCCCAGAAGGATTGCTGCTTGCCTCAAGTGTTATAACATATGGAAACACTTTATAAAACCAAAAGCATTATTAAAATGGAAAACATTGTAATTAATTATTACAAAAAATAATGATGACAGAAAAATTTTAGTGAGTTCACAAAGAAAAAAGCCAATCCAGAGGATTTTGATCAGTACATTTTCAAGAAATATTCACAGTGAAGGAAAAATCTAATATTAACCTAATGGAGTATGTGGTTAAAATCTATTACAGGAAAAGTAAAGCAAAACTACAAGTAAAACAGTTTAATAATATTTTCTATTTGGTATGGTATGATCAAGGAATTAGAAGTCAGAAATTGTGGTTTTTCATGTCAACAATTACCCATGTGACCTTGGGCCAGTCTTTAAACTCTATAGACATCAGTTTCCCATCTGAAATAAAGAGATTATATTAACTGATATTTTTCCAGCTCTATGATTCAAATTATATCTACTGTCTATAAATTTATTACATGTCTAAGAATGTGTGAACATATAAAGAGAAAACTCTTGTATTACATATTTTAGAATCTCTTACAAATCTTAAGTCAAAACTGTATATTTATGACAGTCTTTGCAATAGTTTATCACTCATAAACTGTTTCTTTCAAAGACTAACTGTCCTTAGCAAAGTTACCAAGTACTTTGTTCTTTATTTTTTAAGGAAACACATAAGAACAATTGATCACTCTGAGTCTTATTAGAATAAAATGTTAATGCAGTTTATAAAAGGTTGGTTATTTCTGCTGAAACTAACTAATTGTCACATTCTGGGGTTAATTAAAAAAACTTTAAAATAATCTATTGTTTTATATCTACTATTTGCAAATCTCATACAAACTCTTTACAGATCTTTTTGTGAAGGGAGATGAGAGTTAACAAGCTACATTATGTAGCTTAAAATTTTGTGCCTTTATAATATCCCCAGTTTAGGTGAAATTTCTGGCTCACAGAACTCCACCATTAGAATTTACATGAATATGTATGAATAAATAGAAATGAATTTCTGTAGCACCGTCTATGTTCAAGTCTGCTAGCTAGATGAAAGTGGGATACATACGAATAATACTTGGTCTTTGTCTCAAGTAATTTGTAGTTCACTTAAAAAGCAAATACCCACACAAATAAGTATACAGTAAATTTGATGGTATTATACCATGAAAAGAATGAAGTGGATTTCCCAGCAAGATAGCATATTAATGACAGACTTCCAAAGACTATTTCCCACTTATCACTTCTGAGTAATATCTTTAGGCTAAAAGAGCAGAGATGAAATTAAAGGAAGTTATCAAAGGGGAAAAAACAATATATCAAGGTGGTTTTTAAAAATATGTTTTGTGTTCATACACAAGTAGGTTAGTTTTCCCACTTAATATCCCTGATAATAGGAGTCAAGATGGCGGAGAAGTAGCAGGCTGAGACTACTTCAGGTAGCGGGAGATCAGCTAGATAGCTTATCTAAAGATTGCAGACACCTACAGATCCAACAGGAGATCGAAGAGAAGAACTGCAATTCTAGAAACAGAAAATCAACCACTTTCTGAAAGGTAGGACTGGCGGAGAAGTGAATTCAAAGCGATGGGAAGATAGACCGCGGGGGGAGGGGCCGGCTCCCGGCAAGCGGCAGAGCAACGGAGCACAAAATCGGGACTTTTAAAAGTCTGTTCCGCTGAGGGACATCGCTCCAGAGGCTTAACCGGGGTGAAGCCCGCGCGGGGTCAGCGTGGCCTCAGGTCACCAGGGTCACAGAAGGATCGGGGGTGTCTGAGTGTCGCAGAGCTTACAGGTATTAGAACAGGGAAGCTGGCTACAGAGAAGAGCCAAGGAGTGAGCTCTAAACTCCGGGTTACCTTGAACCGGTCGCAGGCTCGGTCAGCTCGGAGCGCGGCCGGAGGCCAGGGTGAAGGGAGTAATTAGGCGCTGTTCTCTGAGGGCGCACTGAGGAGTGGGGCCCTGGGCTCTCGGCTGCTCCGGGCCGGAGAGTGGGAGGCCGCCATCTTCCTGTCCTCCGGAACTCTACGGAAAGCGCTCAGGGAACAAAAGCTCCCAAAAGCAAACCCAAGCGGATTACTCAGCCCGGCCCCTGGTAAGGGCGGTGCAACTCCGCCTGGGGCAAAGACACTTGAGAATCACTACAACAGGCCCCTCCCCCAGAAGAGCAACAAGAAATCCAGCCAGGACCAAGTTCACCTACCAAGGAGTGCAGTTTCAATACCAAGGAGAGCAGCAGAATTCCAGAGGAGGAGAAAGCAAAGCCAGAGCTCATGGCTTTCTCCCCATGATTCTTTAGCCTTGCAGTTAATTTTTTTTTTCTTTTTCAATTTTTTTCTCTTCTTCTGCTAAATTTTTTAAACTTTTACCCATTTCTTTTTTAACGTTTTTTAACTAGTTTATCTAATATATTTTTTCCTTTTTATATTTTTTCTTTATTCATTTTCTTCTTTAAATTGTTTCATTTTTTTTTTCTTTCTGCACCTCTTTTTATCCCCTTTCTCCCACCCTCATGATTTGGGATCTCTTCTGATTTGATTAAAGCATATTTTCCTGGGGTTGTTGCAACCCTTCTAGTATTTTACTTGCTCCTTCATATACTCTTACCTGGACAAAATGACAAGGCGGAAAAATTCACCACAAAAAAAAGAACAAGAGGCAGTACCAAAGGCTAGGGACCTAATCAATACAGACATTGGTAATATGTCAGATCTAGAGTTCAGAATGACGATTCTCAAGGTTCTAGCCGGGCTCGAAAAAGGCATGGAAGATATTAGAGAAACCCTCTCGGGAGACATAAAAGCCCTTTCTGGAGAAATAAAAGAACTAAAATCTAACCAAGTTGAAATCAAAAAAGCTATTAATGAGGTGCAATCAAAAATAGAGGCTCTCACTGCTAGGATAAATGAGGCAGAAGAAAGAATTAGCGATATAGAAGACCAAATGACAGAGAATAAAGAAGCTGAGCAAAAGAGGGACAAACGGCTACTGGACCACGAGGGGAGAATTCGAGAGATAAGTGACACCATAAGACGAAACAACATTAGAATAATTGGGATTCCAGAAGAAGAGGAAACAGAGAGGGGAGCAGAAGGTATATTGGAGAGAATTATTGGAGAGAATTTCCCCAATATGGCAAAGGGAACAAGCATCAAAATCCAGGAGGTTCAGAGAACCCCCCTCAAAATCAATAAGAATAGGTCCAAAACCCGTCACCTAGTAGTAAAATTTACAAGTCTTAGTGACAAAGAGAAGATCCTGAAAGCATCCCGGGAAAAGAAGTCTGTAACATACAATGGTAAAAATATTAGATTGGCATCAGACTTATCCACAGAGACCTGGCAGGCCAGAAAGAGCTGGCATGATATATTCAGAGCACTAAACGAGAAAAACATGCAGCCAAGAATACTATATCCAGCTAGGCTATCATTGAAAATAGAAGGAGAGATTAAAAGCTTCTAGGACAAACAAAAACTGAAAGAATTTGCAAACACCAAACCAGCTCTACAGGAAATATTGAAAGGGGTCCTCTAAGCAAAGAGAGACCCTAAAAGTAGTAGATCAGAAAGGAACAGAGACAATATACAATAACAGTCACCTTACAGGCAATACAATGGCACTCAATACATATCTCTCAATAGTTACCCTGAATGTGAATGGGCTAAATGCCCCAATCAAAAGACACAGGGTATCAGAATGGATAAGAAAACAAAACCCATCTATATGTTGCCTACAAGAAACTCATTTTAAACCCGAAGACACCTCCAGATTTAAAGTGAGGGGGTGGAAAAGAATTTACCATGCTAATGGACATCAGAAGAAAGCAGGAGTGGCAATCCTTATATCAGATCAATTAGATTTTAAGCCAAAGACTATAATAAGAGATGAGGAAGGACACTATATCATACTCAAAGGATCTGTCCAACAAGAAGATCTAACAATTTTAAATATCTATGCCCCTAATGTGGGAGCAGCCAACTATACAAACCAGTTAATAACAAAATCAAAGAAACACATCAACAATAATACAATAATCGTAGGGGACTTTAACACTCCCCTCACTGAAATGGACAGATCATCCAAGCAAAAGATCAACAAGGAAATAAAGGCCTTAAATGACACACTGGACCAGATGGACATCACAGATATATTCAGAACATTTCATCCCAAAGCAACAGAATACACATTCTTCTCTAGTGCACATGGAACATTCTCCAGAATAGATCACATCCTCGGTCCTAAATCAGGTCTCAACCAGTATCAAAAGATTGGGATCATTCCCTGCATATTTTCAGACCACAACGCTCTGAAGCTAGAACTCAATCACAAGAGGAAATTTGGAAAGAACCCAAATACATGGAGACTAAACAGCATCCTTCTAAAGAATGAATGGGTCAACCAGGAAATTAAAGAAGAATTGAAAAAATTCATGGAAACAAATGATAATGAAAACACAACGGTTCAAAATCTGTGGGACACAACAAAGGCAGTCCTGAGAGGAAAATATATAGCGGTACAAGCCTTTCTCAAGAAACAAGAAAGGTCTCAGGTACACAACCTAACCCTACACCTAAAAGAGCTAGAGAAAGAACAAGAAAGAAACCCTAAACCCAGCAGGAGAAGAGAAATCATAAAGATCAGAGCAGAAATCAATGAAATAGAAACCAAAAAAACAATAGAACAAATCAACGAAACTAGGAGCTGGTTCTTTGAAAGAATTAATAAGATTGATAAACCCCTGGCCAGACTTATCAAAAAGAAAAGAGAAAGGACCCAAATAAATAAAATCATGAATGAAAGAGGAGAGATCACAACTAACACCAAAGAAATACAGACAATTATAAGAACATACTATGAGCAACTCTACGCCAGCAAATTTGACAATCTGGAAGAAATGGATGCATTCCTAGAGACATATAAACTACCACAACTGAACCATGAAGAAAGAGAAAGCCTGAACAGACCCATAACCAGTAAGGAGATTGAAACAGTCATCAAAAATCTCCAAACAAACAAAAGCCCAGGGCCAGACGGCTTCCCGGGGGAATTCTACCAAACATTTAAAGAAGAACGAATTCCTATTCTCCTGAAACTGTTCCAAAAGATAGAAATGGAAGGAAAACTTCCAAACTCATTTTATGAGGCCAGCATCACCTTGATCCCAAAACCAGACAAGGATCCCATCAAAAAAGAGAACTACAGACCAATATCCTTGATGAACACAGATGCAAAAATTCTCACCAAAATACTAGCCAATAGGATTCAATGGTACATTAAAAGGATTATTCACCACGACCAAGGGGGATTTATTTCAGGGCTGCAAGGTTGGTTCAACATCCGCAAATCAATCAATGTGATACAACACATTAATAAAAGAAAGAACAAGAACCATATGATACTCTCAATAGATGCTGAGAAAGCATTTGACAAAGTACAGCATCCCTTCCTGATCAAAACTCTTCAAAGTGTAGGGATAGAGGACACATACCTCAATATTATCAAAGCCATCTATGAAAAACCCACCGCAAATATCATTCTCAATGGAGAAAAACTGAAAGCTTTTCCACTAAGGTCAGGAACACGGCAGGGATGTCCATTATCACCACTACTATTCAACATAGTACTAGAAGTTCTAGCCTCAGCAATCAGACAACAAAAGGAAATTAAAGGCATCCAAATCGGCAAAGAAGAAGTCAAACTATCACTCTTCGCAGATGATATGATACTATATGTGGAAAACCCAAAAGACTCCACTCCAAAACTGCCAAAACTTGTACAGGAATTCAGTAAGGTGTCAGGATATAAAATCAATGCACAGAAATCAGTTGCATTTCTCTACACCAACAACAAAACAGAAGAAAGAGAAATTAAGGAGTCAATCCCATTTACAATTGCACCCAAAACTATAAAATACCTAGGAATAAATCTAACCAAAGAGACTAAGAATCTATACTCATAAAACTATAAAGTACTCATGAAAGAAATTGAGGAAGACACAAAGAAATGGAAAAATGTTCCATGCTCCTGGATTGGAAGAATAAATATTGTGAAAATGTCTATGCTACCTAAAGCAATCTACACATTTAATGCAATTCCTATCAAAGTATCATCCATTTTTTTCAAAGAAATGGAACAAATAATCCTAAAATTTATATGGAACCAGAAAAGACCTTGAATAGCCAAAGGAATATTGAAAAAGAAAGCCAAAGTTGGTGGCATCACAATTCCAGACTTCAAGCTCTATTACAAAGCTGTCATCATCAAGACAGCATGGTACTGGCACAAAAACAGACACATAGATCAATGGAACAGAATAGAGAGCCTAGAAATAGTCCTTCAACTCTATGGTCAACTAATCTTTGACAAAGCAGGAAAGAATGTCCAATGGAAAAAAGACAGCCTCTTCAACAAATGGTGTTGGGAAAATTGGACAGCCACATGCAGAAAAATGAAATTGGATCATTTCCTTACACCACACACGAAAATAGACTCAAAATGGATGAAGGATCTCAATGTGAGAAAGGAATCCATCAAAATCCTTGAGGAGAACACAGGCAGCAACCTCTTCGACCTCAGCCGCAGCAACATCTTCCTAGGAACATCGCCAAAGGCAAGGGAAGCAAGGGCAAAAATGAACTATTGGGATTTTATCAAGATCAAAAGCTTTTGCACAGCAAAGGAAACAGTTAACAAAACCAAAAGACTAAGTGACAGAATGGGAGAAGATATTTGCAAATGACATATCAGATAAAGGGCTAGTGTCCAAAATCTATAAAGAACTTAGCAAACTCAACACCCAAAGAACAAATAATCCAATCAAGAAATGGGCAGAGGACATGAACAGACATTTCTACAAAGAAGACATCCAGATGGCCAACAGACACATGAAAAAGTGCTCCATATCACTCGGCATCAGGGAAATACAAATCAAAACCACAATGAGATATCACCTCACACCAGTCAGAATGGCTAAAATTAACAAGTCAGGAAATGACAGATGCTGGCGAGGATGCAGAGAAAGGGGAGCCCTCCTACACTGTTGGTGGGAATGCAAGCTGGTGCAACCACTCTGGAAAACAGCATGGAGGTTCCTCAAAATGTTGAAAATAGAACTGCCCTATGACCCAGCAATTGCACTACTGGGTATCTATCCTAAAGATACAAACGTAGTGATTCGAAGGGGCACATGCACTCGAATGTTTATAGCAGCAATGTCTACAATAGGCAAACTATGGAAAGAACCTAGATGTCCATCAACAGATGAATGGATAAAGAAGATGTGGTATATATACACAATGGAATACTATGCAGCCATCAAAAGAAATGAAATCTTGCCATTTGCGACGACGTGGATGGAACTAGAGGGTATCATGCTTAGTGAAATAAGTCAATCAGAGAAAGACAACTATCATATGATCTCCCTGATATGAGGGAGAGAAGATGCAACATGGGGGGTTAAGCGGGTAGGAGAAGAATAAATGAAACAAGATGGGATTGGGAGGGAGACAAACCATAAGTGACTCTTAATCTCATGAAACAAACTGAGGGTTGGTGGGGGGAGGGGGGTTGGGAGAGAGGGGGTGGGGTTATGGACATTGGGGAGGGTATGTGCTCTGGTGAGTGCTGTGAAATGTGTAAACCTGGCGATTCACAGACCTGTACCCCTGGGGATAAAAATATATTATATGTTTAAAAATAAAATAAAATTAAATTAAATTAAAAATATATCCCTGATAATAATAGCAGGTCATGTAAATAGTCTATGTCTGACTCCACATCTGTAAAATGTGAATGATGGATATCTTCCTCACTGCGTTTTTGGGAGGTAGTTTTATTAAGAAAATAGCTACATCACAGATACCACAATGCCTGGAACATAGTAAGTACTACATAGATCTTACCTACCAGGATGCTAATATTGGTAAAATTTCTAACTGATAAGAATTAACAGATGCTGGTGTCTGCAAGGCAGTTGCAACAGTACACATACATGGTCACTGTTTTCATATCTCAGGCAATACATAAAGAAGCATGTTGTACAAGCAAGCCCAGGGACGCAAAATACCTCTTGAAATAGAGTCTCACAGGTAAATCATGAAAGAGTGAAGATTGTGTTCCAGATCTCCACTTTACTGACAAGGTAAAATTTTTCTCCCACTAGTTGTAGAACAACTTCTCTGATACTCAGTCTCTTCACAGGAATTCTACTTTTCTCCGATGAAAGCTTTCTCTCAGATATCAGATTGAGAGTACGTACAAAGACCTGCTAACATGTTATAGAGCTACCCTTTCACAGAGATTCCCTTTATAAAGGACCCCAAAATTCTAAACAAAATGAGCAAATCTTTTGTAGGCACCAGTTACTGAGTGAATAATGACTTTTCCATGCTGAGAGGAACGCAGATTTTCCTTCACATACAGAAAATTATGTCTATTTATCTATGACTAAAGTCAAACTTCCTTTGAGACATTTGTTTACAATATCTGAAAAGTTAACTGTCAATATAAAGTATGGAAACTATAGAAGCTAATTGATGTATAATTAACATATGAAAGTGTCTTGTTAATAAATATTCATTGATCATGCTCTTGTCATTGCGTGAATTCTTAGTTGAAGGGACATAATTATGCAAATAGCACAGGTTCCCAGGTTCTAAAACCAGTCTAAAACTAGAAATTCATGAACCTTCTGACATTTTGATTTATTGCACGTATTTTATATCACTGTTTAGGTGAAATCCAAAAAGCTGTACAACAAGGTGCTGTATTTCATATCTCTCTGCTTTTTTTTTTAAAGATCTTATTTATTTATTTGACAGAGAGAGAGAGAGAGAGAGAGAGAGATCACAAATAGGCAGAGAGGCAGGGGGAAGCAGGCTCCCACAAAGCAGAGAGCCCAACGAAGGGCTCGATCCCAGGACCCCGAGATCATGACCTGAGCTGAAGGCAGAGGCTTAACTCACTGAGCCACCCAGGTGCCCCTCTCTCTGCTTTTTAATGTAAGTGGATTCTCAAAAAGCCTAATTCTTTATAAAAATGAGATAGGGGCACTTAGGTGGCTCAGTCGGTTAAGCATCTGCCTTCCACTCAGGTCATGATCCTGGGGTCCTGGGATGAGTCCTGCACCCAGCTTCCTACACAACAGGGAGTCTGCTTCTCCCTCTCCTTATCCTTCTTTCCTTCCCCCACTCATGTTTGCACTCACTCTCTCTCTCTCAAATAAAAAAAAAAATAACATGTTTTTTAAAAATGAGAACTACACACTCAAATGCCAGAGAGAAGATATAAATGGGTGTCATGCATGCTAAGTCATTGATCTGGTGTAGAACCAATAATTGAGTATGAGTGCACACAGAGCTGCATATAAATGGGCACAATGATTGTTAACCTAATGGTTGTGACAGTAGAAAAAAAATCCATTATTTATCTATTCCCTAATAGTTAGCTGGCACTGATGTCAGCTGTTTTGCATACATTTGTTCTCCACTTTACTAACCACGTGGAGAGGCAGATATGACCTAGAAAGGAACTGAGGGTGAGAGAAATTAGTGAACTCCCCCCAAATCACACAGCTAATGGGTTGCATATCTATGACTCAAACCCAGGGTCTGAGTTAGTCTCGGCTGCTGTAACACACGATCAGCTGAGTGGGTTAAATAACAAAAGTGCATTTCTCACAGTTTTGGAAGGTGGTAGGTAGGTCCAAGATCAAGACAATGGCAGATTCAATTCCTGATGAGGACCCTCTTCCGGGTTTGCAGACAATCTCCTTCTCACTAGTTGTCCCAGGACAGGAGAGAGAATGAGAGAAAGAGAGAGCACTTGGTATCACTTCCTACAAGGACACCAATCCCATTCATGAGGGCTCTATGAGCTAATTACCTTCCAGAGGCCCCACCTCCAAATATGATCACATTGGGGATTAGGGCTCCAACATATGAATTTGGGGGAGAGGGGACACATTTATTCCGTAGCATCTAGTTTGAGTAATTCCATAGTCTGTCTCCTTCTCATTCTGCTATCCCTCCTCATTATTCCCGTCTTTAACTACTTTGGTTATAAAAGAACAATTACATACTTTTTCATTTATAAAATATAAATTTCTTGCATGTTGCATTATCATTTGAAATCTTAATGGTAAGGTTTCACCTTGCTGTATTTTTAAAAGGTCAGGAATGATTTTCTTGTGTCTAGAAACAATGCTAATGTTGACGTTAAGAATCTGCCTCACATTCCTGGTTAACTTTCAGTCCTTTGTATCTTATCTGATGAAAGAAAGGCAGGAAAGCCATTGGGTGAGACTTAGCTTTGTTCAAGACAGAGCTAGAGCAGTAATTACATAATGTCTCATCTCAAATAAGACAACAATTTCAAATATATCATGTCAAGGTTTAAAATTTTTTTCTTCTAATGTGGTTTGTTTTGCAATACAATTGACATATAACATTGTATTTGTTTTAGGTATACAATATAATGATTTGATATGTGTATACACTGAGAATTGCCACTACAAGTCTAGTTAACACCCATCACCACACATAGTTAATTTTGCGTGTGTGTGATGAGGATTCTTAAGGTTTACTATCTTTACTTAGAAATGGTGTAATATAAAATTGTTAACTTGAGTCATCATGCTATGACTTCCTCATGCCCATTACATCCCCAGGATTTATTTATCTTATAACTGGAATTTTCTACCTTTTGGTGGTTGCTATTTCTGAGACAAGATTGAAAGTGGACTAAATAAAAATTGTGTGCTGACAGGTGAGAGCAATTTAGTAATGGTGTCAGGGTAATTATAGGAAAGCAAAGCCTGTCTAGGGTAAGACAATAGTAGTAATCACAAGACTCCAAGAGGGGGCCATCATGATGTTTCATGGCTGCTGCATGAACCATGAGGAACCATATTTCCTGTGAACCTTGCTGTTGGCTCTACCTAAGTCTGTCCTGGAGCCTGATTCTTTGGGTGCTATGTTTTCTTCTTTAATCCAAGCTGATTTTCACTCTTTCAGTCCAGAATAGATATTTATCTTTCAATACTGATTCCGATTGTTGAGGTTATGGATCATTGCTATTTTATTGCCCTATACTTTCTAACGCGTATTCCATATTTTATTTGATTCTTTTAGAGATCAGAAAAAATACAGAAAATCCTTGTGAAGGAATAGTTGACCAGCAGTAATGAGCGTAAAATCAATTTTCAATCAGCACTCCTAAAAAATAACTGTGTTTACATTTGTTCACATTAGTTGCCATTTCTTACTTCCTCAGGTCTCCCATTTGCATCATTGAGTAATAAATTTACGTTTTAGGTAATATTTGTGTAAACAAAATTATTCATATATTTCAACCAAAACAGTTTTCTAGATTGTTTTATTCAAAAAAAATCAAAATGTTGATGGAAAAGAAGAAAGAGTGGAAACTCACAAGGGATGATGCTTTGTTTATTAGTCCAGAGTGGTATGACTCAAGAGCCATTATGGTGTATTTTGTCAATAACTCCAATGTGAAAGACTTCTGAATAGCACAGACAATTGTTACTCATGATGGTACCTTGTGTATTTAGTAGCACTTTCCAAATCTCAGGTGGCTGAAGCAACATTTGGGGGAATTCTAAGAAGAGTTATAATCCAAGTCCCATTCTGAAGGTGTTGAAAAAAAATGGACTAAAGCAAATCTGTTTTCTGCATCAATGAGTCATAATTGATTTTAAATTCAATTTGTTCTTTTTAGGTCCAGCTTGCAGTACTGAAATGTGTAAGGTATCTGGTGTGCCCACATGCTGAGCAGAACTGAGGGTTCTGATGGGCAGTTCCTCTTGTTGTGTTCGGTGTCAGCAGGCAAACTGTGCACCATGAACTTCTCAATGCCACCAACACCATCACTGTTTTAACATCAACAAAAACTAAAAGATAGGACCCTGCGTGTTTTCCATTGCAGAGGAAAGCTAAAATTGCCCCCTTTTTTTCTGTTATATGCCCTCACTTTCTTTTCTGTTCTCTATTTTCTCAAATGTTTGATGTGAAAAATAAATTCTAATGGTAGGACTTCCAGGAGCTGAAGAAATGAAACAAATCTTGTTATCAAGATGTCCATCTAATTGGAAATGTGGCAGAAACCTAAAGTCCCAATTCTTTAACTCCAAGATTCAGGACCAGGAAATGTAAACCTAACTATTTTTTTGTTACAAGCTTCTGAGATGGACTCATTTTTTCCCCATAATATATTGTACTTATTTTTTCCCATAATATATTGTACTCCTCTTTGTATTTATATACATACCAGTACTGATTTCTTTAATACTAATCCACTTTCTTTTGAAAATTTGTTTCAAGATGCTTATTTATCATTTGGATTCCTGTGTTAAAGCTACTTTCCCCATTTTCATTAGCATGTGCTATATATTCTCTAACAACTAAAGAACGTATATAGAGGTCCCATTATTCTGAAATCTATCATTTACTTTGCATGTTTCAGAAAACACTCCTATTATCAGTTTTCCAGAAAAAAAATAATAATGTTTGGTATTCTCATTCTCCCTTTTATGTCAATCTACTCCATCTTCATAAGAAGCATATTTGGAGTTTGACTCCATTCCAGAACATTCTAATTCACAGCTGAAAAGCACCTTCAAGTATTTGCTATTTCTATTACTGGTTGTGGTCTGTTTTATGTTCTATATACTTTGTATTCCTCCTAAAGGAAGTCCTAATGTGTTATCTGTGTCCTAAGGAATTGGAATTGAGTTCAAGAAATTTTTAAATCAGCTGTCTTGGCAAGAGATATAAATTTTACACAGTAATTTCCCATTCCTCTCATGGATTAACTTAGATTCCTTCAACTATCAATAGCAGAAAGATTACTTGTGCTAAACCAATCTTCATGCTATAGTGCAAGCAATTCACATTTTCCAATGGCACCTTATCTTCCTCCTCTATCTAGTGCTCTCACCAATAGTTTCAAAGAAAGTCAAAATCCTAGAGAAGAAAAACCTTTGAGTTTTTACCAAAGCAATCACCTTCATTTGAAACCGTTCGTTGAGACCCCACCTCTTTTTCTTTGAAGGTAAACTGGAACATGTTCCCTATTTTTTTTTTTCATATCACTTTAATATTTTATTCCAGTAATGCATGGACATGGCATCAACAATCCATAGGGTAAAATGATGGTCCCAAAACCCATACCTCTTGATACCCAAGGCAAATACTTCAAATTATTTTACAGTTTTTCCAATACTTCCTCAATATTTTAAATGATAGGATCGTCTTCTAACCCTTGATTCCTTGATCCCAAATATCAGGCCATGATTTGTAACTCAAGACACTGTGGATGAAGTGTCATCCCCTCTCTACGTCATCAACCTTTTCCCCTCTCCCATAGTTCCATCCCATGTTATGTTTGAGGACATGCATCAATAGCTTTCTTCCATCTCCTGGAATTTATTGTTTGCATATAAAATATATAACACTATTATAAAACATGATGTCATTTTATATACATGACTGCATATATTTCTTCTCATATTACAATAATTTCTCTCAAGGAGAAATTAGAATATTGGTCCACCTGACATTGAGAATTATCAAGAAATTGTTTTCAAGACAGTATTCAGTATTTTCTTTTTTTTTTTTTTTTAGTACCAGCAAAGTATTTGTTTAATTTTTATAGCCTTTATTTTTTTAAAATTTCTTTTCAGTCTTCCTGCATTCATTGTTTGTGCACCACACCCAGTGCTCCATGCTATATGTGCCCTCCATAATATCCACCACCAGGCTCACCCAACCCTCCACCCTCTCCCCTCCAAAACCCTCAGTTTGTTTCCCAGAGTCCACAGTCTCGCATGGTTTGTCTCCCCCTCCAATTTCACCCAACTCCCTTCTCCTCTCCAGCTCCCCATGTCCTCCATGTTATTCCTTATGCTCCACAAATAAGCGAAACCATATGATAATTGACTCTCTCTGCTTCACTTATTTCACTCAGCATAATCTCTTCCAGTCTTGTCCATGTTGATACAAAAGTTGTGTATTCACCCTTTCTGATGTAGGCATAATACTCCGTAGTATATTTGGACCACATCTTCCTTATCCCTTCGTCCTTTGAAGGGCATCTTGGTTCTTTCCACAGTTTGGCAACTGTGACCACTGCTGCTGTGAACATGTTCCCTATTTTAAAAAAGATTGTCCTGTTTGTTTTTTGGGCTGTCTTCCAAAAGGGCAGTTTGTTCTCCAATGCCTCCTTGGTTCATTTCTTTCTTCTTAGCCTGGCAGGGGATGGTATAATCATCTCCACTGCCTCACCTCCACTTTGTAGAGAACTGGTTTCCTGCACTCCTATCCTCTTGTTTGTTGCTTTCATTTTCCCAATTCCAATATGTCTGACATCCTTGAACATTCCAGGTCCTTGCACAATTACTTGCCTTTACAGAGGTTGTTTTCTCTGACAAGAATGCTCCTACTGTCCATCCTTCCCCCAGTTTAATCACCTGAATGCCACTTCCTCAGAGATGCTTTATTGTCTCTTTCTGGTAGAATTCATTGTTACTTTTCCCACCTAACTCTCTGTCTGCAACCTGGTTTGAAGCCTAACACATTGTATTGTGATGCAACTGCTTTCCTGGCTTTTTCCTCTTTAGTCTGGGAAGGGCAGTGGGAAAGAGGTACACTGAAGGACCCCATTCTGCACGCCTGCCTGTGTCCACATTGTATTAGACAGGGTTCTCCAGAGAAACAGAACCAGTAGGATGTCCATATATATAGAAGAGAATTATTCCAAGGAATTTGCTTATATGATTGTGGAGGCTAACAAGTCCAAACTCCACAGGGTGGACCAGCAGGTTTGTGGAGACCCACAAAGAGCCAATGTTGCAGGTCCAATTTGGAGGCCTCTTGCTAGGAAGAAGTCCATCTTTTTCTATTTAGGTCTTCCATTGATTTGATGAGGTCTACCTACATTATGGAAGGCAATCTTCTTTATTCGGAATCCACTGATTTAAATGTTAATCTCATCCAAAAATACCCTCACAGGAAATAGCCAGAATGCTAGACCACAATATCTACAATGGTCCAGCCAAGTTGACACAAAAATTAACCATCAAACAGATTATTTTTTAAAGATTTTATTTATTTATTCAAGAGAGAGGGGGGGAAAATGAGTGAGGGAAGGAGCAGAGGGAGAGGGACAAGCAGGCTCCATGCTGACCGTAGAGCTGGACTTGGGGCTCAATCCCAGGACTCTGAGATCATGACCTGAGCCGAAATCAAGACTTGGATGATTAACCAACTGAGCCACTCAGGTGCCCTCATCACACAGATTATTTATATCTGTTCATGCACAGCCCTGGCATCTTTCTGTGTGCCCCAATCCCCTCTTCCTTTAAGGACATCAGATTGGATTAGAATATACCCTAATGGCCTTATTTTGCCCAATGAGCTCTTGAACAGTCCTATATCCTGGTCACAATGATCCTAAGGTGGGTAGAACTATCTGACATACTGAACAATAGCTTCTAAGTGTTCACATCACCCTGTCTTCTGTTTGGGAAACCCATACCCAGAAGCAAGTGCAGCCTCAAGTATAGGGACATGAAATGGTTAAATATTAAAGTCCCTGCCACTTCCAGAGGATTGCAAGATCATTTTCACCTTTCCAGGTTGGAAATAGTCTTCCTGCTATAAAAGAATAAATACTTTGGCATTTCCACAGGATCCAGAGAATGCCCAGACTACGTTGAAAGGCACACAAATTAAGGACACACCAGGTACTAATTAAGGAGGAAATAAAAGGCTGTGTGAAAATAATATCACATAGCATTATAATGGCACAGAGTCTCATTCCAGAATTTGGGTTGAGTCATTCTTAAGAAGGCACATTAAGAAAGCCTTCTACTTGTCATTCTATGTCACATGCAGATGCTGGTACTGGTGAGACCAGGCAAGATTCTTCACCAGTGGGAGCAACACCATGTAGACTTCATGCTGCCCCTCACAAAATCACATGCACCCATGCACACCCATATACACCTTCAAAAAAGTTTGCCTTTTAAAGTCTTATATCTATGTGGTACACAGATCACCAAACAGCCGTCCAGATGTGGTGAATCTTGAAGGATCACCCCATTAAAGAACATTGCTTGTAAGGGGACTTCAAAGTCACATACTCTCATTCCCTCATTTTGCACATGATTAAACTGGGAAGAACATATGAGGTCACCTGAGGCCACACAGCTTTCTTTAATTACCTTTCCTAATGCGACTAAGACACATTATAAAATACAGTAAAGTTCATATTTACCATAAGATCTCCGGACTTTGCATGTAGGTTTCTGGGGGGGGAAAAAGGAAAAGGAGAGAAAACTATGTGTAAAATCAGATATGTTAATGGTGTCCTCCGGAGTCCAGAACCGAAGAGTTTTCTGTTTTGTTTTGTTTTGTTTTGTTTTGTTTTGTTTTGTTTTACAAAATGCCCTAGGTACATGGGAAGGAGTTTATGACAATGATATGATAATGTAGAGTAGTTAAACCATCAAAACCTTTTCTTTGAGCAGAAAAACAGGTACAGCTCATTTCTCAAGCAATCCAGACCTCTCTGCTGCTATTTATCCATACAAAGTTATTTCATCCTAATTCAAATCAATTGATCCTCCTCAGTCATGAGCTTTGAGGGGAAGAGAATTTACAAACAGGAACTTGCTTCCTGGGGTTTGGGGGAAAATCAGTGGCAGTTAGGAAGCCCACTGCCAGCAAAGGCACCCATCACAGACACTTGAAGTGTAGGCTGTAACGAGGTCCTGGAGGGGTTTAAAGAATACTCTTCTCTGCTCCTACTCGGAAAAAGATGATCTCTAATAATAATCTTTGTTGTATTTAGCATTTGTTAAGCCTTTTAGTAAATGTCAGGCACTGTGGGAAATTTCATGCAGCATCTCATTGAGTCTTCACGGAACTCCTATGAAGCAGCCACAGGGAAATTAAAACCCATGTCAAGAGGTTGGCAGTGGGAAACAATGACTCAGAAAAGAAAAGAAAAAGATAAGCTTGTTACAGCTGAAGCCATGTAACTAGCTGATTTGAGAAAAGGGTTCCATGAACATTATAAAGAAGAAAGAACACTCCGTTCTCTATGAGTCAAAGGATTCACAAGCAATGAGAGTTGCAAGGCATCCTGTTATCTATGACTAGGAAGAGACATTTCATGAAAGTCTGTTATCCATATCAAAGTGGCCATTTTCAGACCTGTCATGAAAAGTCAAACTGTCCTGCCAACCCCCATGCACCTGTTAAAAATGTGTAACATATTAAGCTGATTTTTTTTATCCCTTTTTTATCACCATTTCTGTCTTACAAGGGCTCCTCTTTCTTGTGTGTTATTAAGATCATGTTAGTTTCTGAAGTCTGGTTCATTAGTTTTTATGTCCTCAGTTCTTTGGAAAACATATGATTACATAAATTATTCAAGCTCGTTTTCGTTTTTATACCAATAGCAGCATTCTCTTACAACTTTCCTCATCAGGAGCAGAAACCCTTTCCCCCTCTATCATATTATTTTATGATACAATTACTCTGTATATTAGTATTTACTAAGTTTCTTTCTCTAGATGTTGTCTCATCTTTCAACAAAAGATGTTTCAATGCTTCTAGGAAGTAGGGTTTCAAATGTCTAGAAAGTGTGGTTTAGGAAAGTTTCTTTCTTCCTTTCTTCCTCTCTTTCTCTTCCTTCCTTTCTCTCTCTCTCTCTCTCTTCCTTCCTCTCCTCTTTCTTTCTTTCTTTTCCTTTCCCTCCTCTCCCCTCCCCCTTCCCTCCCCTCCCCTCCCCTCCCCTCCCCTCTCCTCTCCTCTCCTTTCCTTTTGTCTCCTCTCCTTTCCTTTCATCTTTCCTTCTTTCTCCTCTAGTGGAAATACTTGTATTTAAACCTTTCATACTATCTTTCTTCTTTTTTCGTACATAATCTTTCACTCTCTGATTTGTCCTAGTATGCTCTGACCCCCCATCTGTTAACGGTCAAATACTCAATGATCTTATTTTACTTCCCCTTCACTTAACTTCTACTCCTATTTTTTACTTGCATTCATTCCACTTCTTCAGAACAAATAATGTTTATTTGCCTGTTTCCCATTCCTGTTGCCATTCTTATTTTAGTCATAATTGTACAACTAAATGCATTAAATGTCTGCCATCAATCTTTTGCTCAAGTTTCTCTGTTTATCTCTTAGTATAAGATGAAACTTATCATATGGAATGCTCAGGAAAGGTCTGTGTTTCATATCCCATGAGTTATTGCATATTTAAAACTGCTCTTCTGTGGCCTCCATATTTAAAATATAGCTTGGCAGAGAGGTTCATTTTTGCCCCATGATCTCTTTCTTTGAAAGAGTTTCTTGAAAATTTTGCTTTATTGTCCCCTTGCTCTACATTCAGTTCTTATGAAGTCAAATGCCAGCTTAATTTTCTGACTTTTGTAGCTTGATTTTTTTTTTTTTTTTTTTTTTGTCTGAAGATTCTGGGATTAAAAAAATAGTCCTTGAAGAATAACAGTTTTGCTAAAAGTCTTAGAGATTATTGCTAAGCCAATTTTCTCAAATGGATTCTTTCAATAACCTATTTCCAAAAAACGTTTTACTGGAGTATAATTTTGGATATTGGTTCTGATGGATTTTTTTATATGCTCGCTTACTTTTCTTCTTCAAGGACTCCAATTTCATGTATGTTGGAATATCTTTTCCTGGCTTCTTTCATAACTACTTCTCTGACTTTTTTTGTTCCTCTTTTTATCTACTTTTCATTCTCTTGGCTCTTTTCCTATCTTTCCTCAATATGTCTTATTAAATTTTTCTTGGAATCTCTTTCCCTTTGAGCATAGTGTTTCTGAGATAGTTTGTTTTCTTTTATTCTTTTCTCAAAGTTCTTCCCTACAGCCTCATTAAGAACACTCTGAAGCAAAGGGAAATATAAAATGAAGGTAATCAGATTGCAAAGAAATAGAGGGCTTCAAAAATTGCCTTTAAAGTATTTTATTATTATGAATTTTGTCTAAAATATGACACAAACACCTTACTAATACCTCTGCAAGGATGCATAAAGGCCCATCAGTGTAAGGCTTCCTGAAGCCTAAGATTTACTAACATCACAGTAATTCCACTTCTGGTAACAAATGGACACCAACAGCATACAAAGTACTTTGCATACATTATCACCCCTGATAATTTTATCCAATATCTACAGAGCAATTCTTTAGGATAAGCAGTGTTTTTAATGCTCATTTGATGATGAGGGAAATAAGACAATAAGTGGAAAATTCTAGACTAGAATGTAGTCTTCCATCACTGGAGGTCTGTGTCTTCAGCCACTTGCCTTTGATGCCCCTCTGAATTACACACTGAGTACCCCCACTATATCCAAGTGCATTTCATTCAGTTGTTTCTGTCCAATTTGCTTCTAACTTCACTTCCCTTCTGTCAATCTCTTCTTTAAAATCCTTTTTAAACACATGCATTGCACTACCTCTTTGAAGTCTCTGGTCCTAGTTCAGTTTCCTGCTTACTCATTCTGTTGCAAGTCCTTAAACAAGAAACACACAGGGCTTTCCCTACAGCCCTTGTAGCCATGGTATATGTCTCTAGCACACTCACCACAGAGCTTTAGAAAATGATGAGAACAGCATTAACACTATGAGCAATTTGGCATCTCTCCCCCTCTTGAACCTCCTGGCTTACTGACCACCCCCTATCTATGAGTATAAAGAATTAAAGAAGAGAGAGGACGGGGCTCAAGGATGACCACTAAGATGTTATCTTGAACTTGTGGGTAACCGGGTAACTGTGGTATCATTTTCTGAGAGGTAGAAGGTTGGTTGTTTGTGGTTTGGGAATCTTTAGTGACAGCAGGCCTCTCTTTAAAATGGAAGCATCAAAAATGGAGCTCAAAGTTAAGACAGGTATCTCGGAAGAATGAACACACAACAAGATTTGATTTCATGCCTATTGGATAAAAAAAATTGTTGAATTTTAATGCCTTTAATAATCCTAGCAACTCAATTTTTCTTTAACCTGGGAGAATATGGCAACAGTTTTAATAATGAGACTTTAACCAATATATTTATTTGTAGATACAGACATTTATTTGATCATAGTTTGTTTTGGTTTATTTGTTTGTCTGCCTTTCAAACTAGGACATGAACTCCATAGGGAAATGAATCATGACTTCCTTGTTCACTGATATATCCACAGTACCAATTGTGATGTATTTGCACATATTAGGCACTGGTAAACTCATATTGAATGACAGAATAAGACAATAACTTCAGCTATGAAATGCTGTAATGAATATAAAATATTTATCAAAAATGGATTGGATTCTGGATTAATTTAATATTGATATCAGTAAGCACTTTTATTACTGAAATTAACATTTAAATTAAAAAGTTCATCCCCAGCAATGAAGTGATCATTCTTTGCTACATCTCCCTGTCCAATTACTTACCAATGCACCACCAGAGCAGCTGCTGAATTGCTTGGTGTCTACAGTAATTCTGAAAATTCCTGTTTCTTTGCACATGGCTTCAGTTTTCATTTCTTGGGCTGTAGATGTGAAGAACAATAAGATAGCAAATTGTTTTCACTGAATCCTGGTGATGGCAGAATCTTTGGCACACAGATATTAATTAAACCACCTCCAGTCTGCTTGAGGATTTTGCTCCAGAAAGAATGAGTTGCATTGAAAAGACGTCAAAAATCCACAACATCTGCAGCACCATTGCTATGTTTCTATGGGAAACACTTGTGCATAGAGGAAATATAGCCCTTCTGGTACATTAATACAATAGCTTATGAAGTCTCCCAGGAAATGTATAGGCTATTGTCAGATGCCATGTTTCCCTTTTCCAGAACTTCTAGAAATATCTGGAATATGCAAATATATATTTTAGTTCTATTTTTTAAATTACAATAAATTCTATAGTTATATTTTTAAAGTTTAGTTATATTTTTCAAATTACAATAAATTCTACAGAAATAACCTCCTGTGGCAGGCTGAATAATAGCTCTAACGATTTTCTTGTTCTAATCCCCAGAATCTATGAATAAGTTACTATATGTGTCAAAAAGGACTTTACGGATGTGAATTAGCTAAGGAAATAATCTTGAGATGGAAAGATTATTCTAGATTATCTGGGTGGGCTCAAAGTGTAATCACTGGATTCTCATGAGAGAGAGGGAGGAAAGTCAAAGGAAGGAGAGGGTGATGTGACAGCGAAAGTAGAAACAGGAGTCACCCAGCCACAGATCAAGGAAAACTGGCAGCTTCCAGTGGTATATGGTAGGGAGTGGTATATAGTGGGAAGAAATAGGAAATGGATTCAGATTCTCCCCCTGGATCCTCCAGAAAGACAAGCCTTGCTGACACCATGTTTTTAGCCTCATGAGAATCTTATCACACTTCTGACCTTCAAAAGGCATTGAGTCTAAAACCTAACTAATGTCAGATGTGGGATATGGGAAGGGGGAACAAAGGCATAGAGAAGAAAGAAGAATTGCTAGACACTTCTTATTCTGTGTCATCTTGGTTTGCTGTGCTTGTTGACTAAGCTTCGTCTTAATTTGCTGCTTCCCAGGGGCCTCCTGCTTAGTGCGCCTGAAGCAGGAAGAAACTGAGCCACACACAGGTCATGTTTCCACTAGTGGCAACCACTAATCTTGGGGTAGGGATCAGACAGTTCCTCAGTTTTAAAATTAAACTGAATGGTTAATTAGTCTGTATGTCTGAGGAGCAGAATTTGATCATCCTATAAAATAGATTCATAGTCTTCCACTTACCATTTTTTAAATTTTTGCATTAAAATAATGTTTATTGGTGCCTTCTGATTAACAAAGTAATATCACTCCAAAGTTTAGAATGCACAGATCAACACATAGAAGAAAATAGATTTTCTATGTCCCTGTATCCAGGAATAACTATTGTTATTTTTATAGAAATCAATCTAGTTTTTTTTTAAACTAGTTTCATATTTTTTGCTTAGAAATTAACAGCAGTTTTCCTACTTGGATATAATAAGCTGAAGAGATTCTCATTCCCACTCTAAGGACAGCAACAAAAACACACAGAAAGTGAGTTTATGGCTTTCTTTGAACCTATCAGAGATCTGAGGTCCCTCAGGGATGAACTGGCCTGAAATCCAGGTAGACAGAGGTACCCAGGAAAAAGACAGGGAGAAAGCAGTTGTTTACCTACAAGACACATGTAGGAAAAAATCAGCTAGAATAGTTAGGCATTGATGGAGGTCATGTGGGGTTTGACAACAGAGTGTACAACCCCTGGCACTGTAGGTCAATTGAGAGTTCTTGTGCCTTATAGGATTTTTCGCCATGGATCCCACAAAAATGTTTTGTGAGGGTCCTGGGAACATATCCTTGTGGAACAGGCCTGGGTGAGAACAGCAGCTGCTACAGAAGGAACATTAAATGGGTCCACTTCTCTCCCCATCTACTCTAAGGAACAAAAACCTTAATGCTGGGACAGGGAAGTAGGGAGGAGGCCAAACCCAATATCACCTTTAGGAGACTGTTGAAGCCCATTGCAGCTGGGGAAGTGAGCAGAAAAAGTTTCTACCCTGGGGAAGGAGCAGGAATACCTTGGCCTGTACAGAACTATAGCTGGGGGAGGCAGCAAGGAGAAAGTCACATCCAAGAGGTCCAGGGACACAACATGTGCTTTAGTCTGAAGTTTAGCGAGAACTAAAAGAACACGATAGACCACTCCCCACCATATACCAGCAGAACAGCAAGTGCAGAGTAACAGGTAACAGAGGAATGCTGCTTGTGCAACGGCCAGAGCCTTGAGACACATCCAACATACGTAAGGAGACTCTAAGGGTGAAGGTGGGACAGACACTGAATGAAACCTTCTGGCAAACCAGCCCACATCCTAAACATACTTCATCCTAGGGTTGTGAAGACTATGGTTCTCCAGAAAGGGAAGCAGGCAGAGGAAGGGGCCAGAGTCTGCCATACAGGGCCAACTCCCCTTCACCTGACAAGAAGTTCTCTCACAGAACTTCCAGGAATATAAGAATCTGGCCTCCTAAGCATTGTGAAGATACTTCAATCAAATAGGGCAATACAACCTGTTCTATTTAACAGCCTCTTAAACAACTTACCATCAGAACACAGGGTTTGTAAACTTCTGTTGGTACACTTGCCACAGGTCCCACAAATGGTATGGGTGTACCTGGGTGAAATGGCACTTGCCTCATGTCCTTCAGCATTTTAGACATGGAGGGGAAAGATCTCCCAGCTTCTAATTTCTTGGTTCTTTTTCTGTGCTTTTCCTACAACACCATGCACTCTCCCATAATTCACTTCAACTATTTTCAACGTCAGTAGAGAAGTATTATTGAATTTCAGTAAAGATTCATACAGACTTCGGATATTAGAATCACCCCCAGAAACTTCTATAAAATGCTGATGGCTGGGCACCATGTCCAAAGATTCTAATTTAGTGCATCTTCATGGAGCTTAAGTTTTGATAGACAGACAGGAGGAAAGCACACTAACTCAAAGATCATTGTTTAACCATGTTCAAGACCAATCTTCTACAGGTGTAAGTTAATGTGTTCAGGTATTTACTGACAAAGTGGAAAGTGGATTGAGAGTTGTGTTGTTGAGTTTATCAATATCACCAATGCTGCTGCAGGCATAAGGGAGGGATACCAAGAGGCTACCAGAAAGAGTTGCCATAGATGGGTTCTCTGGGTACTTCTTCCCATTTCATTGCTATTCCCGAGTTCATTATTGACCCTTGATTTCCTGACTCCTTAAGAAGCTGAATAAACCTTATATCCCACTTCTCCTCTTCTATACCTATACCTTGCAAGCTAAGTAGGTCTTCGCTTAATGCCAACTGAGGCAGATCTTGGTCATTGTCAAGCATTCAGGAATCATGCAGGTCCTACACAATATTCTTAAAATTCTATGACTACCATTGAATCTTGGATATGAAACTTCTGAGTCCTTACATTCTAGCTTCTCAGACTTGTTCCAGAAATCTGAACCAAACCAAATGATTTCTGACTCTGTTTTAAGACCAGATTAAAAGTACAGTACCTGGCACCCACCCACACCCTCAGGAGCTCAAATTCTGATGGCCACCATCCAGAACCATATGCCTAATGACACCTCCCTCTTCCTGCTCCCATAATTGGTAGAAACCGACATTTTGGAGAGCAGTGCCATGGCACCAGAGTTGAGAAGCCTGGCGAAGCTAAGAAATTGAAAAGGAAAATTTTAGTCAAACTACTGTTTTGGAGAGTTCCATGATGCCATATTCTCCATCTGCTTTTTTTTTTTTAATCTAAATTTCCCAACTGTTTATGTTAACATAATACATAAAAAGTTAGAAACAACCTCCGTTAATTTTTTTGAAACATCCTGGCTTAGTTGTTTTGCAGTGTGCTGTAATCATTGCAATTGCAAAACACAAGAATGTTCTCCTATGTTTTGTAAATTAAGTCTCTGAGTCTCAGGGGTGCCTGGGTGGCTCAGTCAGTTAAGCATCTGGTCATGATCCCAGGGTCTTGGGATAGAATCCTGCATGGGGCTCCTTGCCTAGCAGAGAGCCTGCTTCTCCCTCTCCCTCTGCCTGCTGCTCCTCCTTCTTGTGCTCTCTCTTTCTCTGTCAAATAAAAAATAACATATTTAAAAAAAAAGACTCCGAGTCTCAGTAATCAAGAAAATTTTAGGACTTTGAATGCACACAGATATTTTCCTTGTTTCTTAACAAGTACTATACCCTAATGTGTGACGTATAAATTACAGACTGAACCACTTCTCTGCAACAGTGATTTCTTCCTTGATACTTTAATTTTTTCCCCTTATTTTTAAGTGGGGAAATATATTATCATGCCTGTCACGTATCTTGGAAGAAAAACCTCAATGTTTTCAGTGGTGGGTACAGTCAGTACAGATAGTTATGAGGACATGAAGAAACTCACAGGAGAAGGGAAGGAAAGGGAGAGGGAAATATTATGTTGCTTACTTCTTGGATTTGGCTTTGTTTTTGTACCCAACCTGAGAATGAATTGCGAAGTACAAGCTTTAGCGGGCCAAATCCTACATAGGGTAGAGGGAAAGCCAGCACAATGCAGTAAGTGTGCTCCTAGATTCAGGAGCAATTTCAGTAACTTTCTTCTGCCTGTTGGCTGAGATCTTTCCCCTAGATCTCTGCACGTTTAGCTCTTTCTGGCCTGGTATAAACTTAAATGTTCCCTTTTAAGAAATATGTTCCCCAACCATTCAGTCCAAAGTTACCTTATTGTACATAATGTATATTGTGCCTTGTCATCTAAAATATCTCATTTTGTCTGCTTCCTCTCTCAGAATAGAAACTCCATGGGAGCAAGCAGGAATCTTGCTGTGCTGGTTTAGCTTGATTATGCCTATCCCCTACAATTGTACCTGGGTCACAGGACCTGCTCATTGGTATTTATCAAATGATGAGATTGTGAGGAGTCAGAGGAGAGGAGTGAAAGGAAGTTAACAGGTACAAGTCTGTAATAGAAAGTGTGGGACCAGAGACAACCTGGGGATTCTTGTAATAGCAGATTGTGTTTAAGAAACAAAGATAATGGCATGTCACTGCATTTGAGGTGCATTTTCCTGCTTCCCGCTTCAGCCCAGCAGAACAACTGATTGTGGTAGGCAGACTGACAGCCCCTCAAATTCATTCGTGCCCCAGTCCCCAAAATGCCTGTGACTATGTTAGCTTACATTGGGCAAAGCAACCTGACGGATGTGATGAGCTTGAAGACCGAGTTAAGGAAATTATCCTGGATTATCCAGATGGCCCAGTCTAATGGTGTGAGTCCTTGAAAGTGACCAGAAGAGTATGTCAGAGACATAACATATAAGAAGGATGTGACTCACCAGCCCTGGCTTTAAGATAGAGAGAGAGAGCCATGATCCATGAAATATGGCAGCCTCTAGAATTGGGAACAGCATTGGGTTTACAGCCAGAAGAGAAAGGGGCACATTGGCTCCATAACAATAAAGAACTGAATTGTACCAACAACCTGGATGGCCAGCAAATAGATTCTCCCCCAGAACCTCCAGGACAGAATGAAGCCTGAAGACACTTCAATTCTAGCCTAATGAGACAGTAACTAATTTCTAACTGCCAGTACTGTAAGATAATATCTTTTTTGTTATTTTAGGCTGCTAAGTGTGTAGTAATTTGTTATAGCTGCAGTAAAAACTGATCACAGAAGCCCTAGATCAGAAAAACAGAGTAGAGTGAAATGCAAGTAAAATCAGCGTAAGGTGTGGTGATGGTGAATGCACACTTGAGCCCTCACTCTGCCTGCCTGATGAGTCTTGTGATCGGCAGTTATAGATACAGTGAAGCTGATCTTTCAGAGACCTGCTCCAACAAAATAGTCCAAAATCATTTTATTCAAGACCTACTGTAAAGTATTAAAAGCCTTTAAAAAGTGTCCCAGAATGTTTCCTTAGTGGCAAAGTCATGATATTGCATCTCTATTCCACTGTGGCTAAGACGGCTTTGTATCAGTCTCTCTTTCCTTGCCTCCCTCTCACTTCCCCTCTCTTCCTCCTTTCCTCCCCTTTTTTTTTTTTTTTTTTTGTCTCTACTTATCCCTAATTGCCATTGATCATGGACACTTAGAAGGCAATCGTTTTCTTTCTTTAGTGGAGACAGTATAATCTTGAGAAAAATTTCTAAATTTGTCTATAGGTTCTATACTAATTACCCTATGGAATATACCAGATGATAATATTAAAACAATATTTTCTTTTTCTTTTTTAAACTAAACATTTTTTTTCATTTTTGTGTAATTGTCCTTTCACATGCAGTTGTAAGAAAGAAAAGAGAGTTAGCCTAATATACTCTTTATCAGATTGTTTGTTTACACCTTCACACCCTCTAGAGCTTCTTGGGTGAAGTCAGAAACCAGCCCCCAAATACACAGAAAAAAGAGAGACTGAGGAAAGTAGCAGACCATTCCAAATTGGTATATGACAGGTTTAATAAGCAAAGGAACTTACTTACAAAGCTTATCTTGCATGGCTGCAAAGTGAGTAGCTTTTCAAACTGGTCTCCAGAATCCTAAAAGTTTATATTGAGGTCTTAATGGGGTCCAGGCACATGTCTGTCCAGTTGGCCTCAACAACACATAATCTCAACACTAGGTCTCCGGGGCACCTTCTAGCACAAGGAAGACAAAGTGCCATGTACATCTCAAGGATATGGAGGGGATGGGAGCTTCCGATTGCCTGGGTCCAGTTGGCAGGTCACCCAACAGACAGAAGCTCTCCATGACTTCCTCCAACACCAATTTACCCAAATGATAACATGTTGCAAAATCTAGCATGCAATATGACAACTAAGATACTGAAATATGTACAGGCAAGATCCACAATATTTCCATAACCACAAGGATCTCTCACGTTGTCATTTTATATGTACACCCACTTCCTTCCTGCTCCCAGCCCCTCTATGGCAACTGCTTTGTTTTTCTATAATTTTGTCATTTCAAGTATATTATATAAACACAATCATATGAAAATGTAACATTGAAATTTCTTTTTTTACACAGCATAATTCTCTGGAGAGTCATCTAGGTTGTTGCCTATACTAATAGTTTGTTCTTTTTTTAATTTATGAATAGTATTCCATGTTATGGATGTACCTTTTAATCATTCACCCACTAAAGGACACTTGTATTGTTTCTAGTTTTTGTTATTGTGAATAATCCTGCTATAAACATTCAAATAAAGATGCTGTATGAACATAAAATTTCATCTGCCTCTGAGATAAATACTCAGGAGTGAAATTCCTGGGTCATGTGGCTCCTAGAATATTTAGCTTTTTAAGAAACTGTCAAACTGCTTCCAGAGTGATCTTTACATTTTCCATTCCCACCAGCAATGGATAAATGATGAATGATTCATTTTCTCTGCATCCTCACCAGGACTTAGTCTTATCAGTATATTTTATTTTAGCCATTCTGATAGGTATACAGTGAAATGGCATTGTGGTTTTAATTTACATTTCTCTAATGGATAATAAAGTTTAACATCTTTTCGTGTGTTTGTCATCAGCAAATCCTGTGCATTGAAATGTTTATGTCTTTTGTCCAAGTTCTAGCAAGATTTTGTTTGTTGGTTGGTTTTTTAAGATTTTATTTATTTATTTGAGAGAGAGAGAGAGCAAGTGGGGGCAGGGGCAGAGGGAGAGGGAGAAGCAGACTCTCCACTGAGTGCAGAGCCTGATGCAGTGCTTGATCCTAGGACCCTGAGATCAGGACCTGAGCTGAAAGCAGACTGACTGAGCTACACCACTATCTCTGTTTGTTCCTTTGTTTGTTTATAGTTGACTTTTGGGAGGTTTTAAAAATATATTCTAGGTACTAATCTTTTGTCAGATATCTGTCTTGCAAATATTTTCTCTCAATGTAGAGCTTGTCTGCATTCTCTTACCAGGGTTTTCTCAGAGCAAAAGATTTTAAATTCAATGTGATTTTTCAAATTTTCTCTTTATAGATTGTGCTTTTCCAAGTCTAAGAACTTCTGCCTAACCATAGATCCCAAATATTTAGTCCTATGTTTTGCACTAAAAGTGTTATTGTTTTATATTTTACATGTCAGTCTGAGATTCATTATAGGTTGATTTTTGTATATGGTATAAGACCTAGTCAAGGTCCATTCTTTTTTAACATAGGAATGTCCAATTTTTCCGGCACTATTTGTTGAAAAGGCTGTCTTTCCTCCATTAAATTCTTTTACAAATTTGTTAAAAATCAATTGCACATACTTGTGTGGGTCTATTTCTGGTTTCTCTATTCTGTTCCATTGATCTATCTATTCTTTCCCCCATACAAACACAGCTTTAATTAGAGTAACAACATGTTAAGTCTTGAATTCAAGTAGATTTATTTTTACTAAAAACAATTTAAGCCATCCCAGTTCCTTTGCCTTTCTTTGTAAGATTTTACAATAATCTTGTCTATATTTGTCTGTATATACAAAAAAACACGACAAAAACAAAAAAAAATAAAAATAAAAAACTAGCTGAGATTTTTACAAGAACAGTGTTAAACCTAAATACCAATTTGGGGAAAACTGACATTTTTACCATTTTGAAACTTCTAATTCAAGAGCACAGTATGTGTCTTAATTTATTTATAGTTTCTCTGATTTCTCTTTTCAGTATTTTGAATTTTTAGCTATAAGAGCTGTATATGTTTCATTAGATTTACAGCTAAGTGTTCTATTTCCTGTGTAAATTTAAATGGCATTGCATTTTTAATTTTGATGTTTATGTTCTCATTACTAGTATATAGAAATTGATTTCTGCATGTTGACCTTGTATTTTGCAATCCAGAAATTTTTAAGCTCTTGGCTCTGCAGAGTCAATTACATATTCTGAAGGCAGGAGCACTTTTATTTCTTCCTTTCCATTGTGTATGATTTTATTTCCTTTTTATGCCTATTACACTGGCCAGAACTTCCAGCATGTATAGTGGAATAGAGCTCATCACACCTGTCAGGTTGCTTTGCCCAATGTAAGCTAACATAGTTACAGGCATTTTGGGGACTGGGGAATGAATGAATTTGAGGGGCTCTCTGTCTGCCTATGAAAAGCTTACCTTGTTTCTAGCCCTAGGAGAAATAATTTAGTCTTTCACTATATATATAAGTACAATGTTAGCTGTAGGGTTTTGGTAGATGTTTTTAATCAAGTTGAGGAAGTTCCTATTTTTCTGAGTTTTCCTTATCATAAATGGTTGTTCAATTTTATTTGATACTTTTTCTGCACTCATTGATCTGATCTTTTTTTTTTTTTTTTTAATCGGTTAACATGGTGGTTTACATTGGTTTTCAAATACTGAACTACCCTTGGATCCCTGAAATAAACCCAAGTTGGTCATGGGTGTGTGATTTTGGTAAGGATTTTTGAATCTATATTCATGAATAATGCTTGTACATAGTTTTTTTTCTTTTTTTTTTTTTTAAAGATTTTGTTTATTTATTCGACAGGGAGATCACAAGTAGGCAGAGAGGCAGGCAGAGAGAGGAAGAAGCAGGCTCCCCACTGAGCAGAGAGCCTGATGTGGGGCTTGATCCTAGGACCCTGGGATCATGACCCGGGCTGAAGGCAGAGGCTTTAACCCATTGAGCCTCCCAGGTGCCCCCATAGTTTTCTTTTCATCTCTCTAGTTTTGCTATCAAAGAATATGGACGTCAAAAAATAAGTTGGAGGAGTGTCTGGTTACGTTACCTCAGTTGGTTAAGGTTACAACTCTTGGTCTCAGCTCCACTCTTGATTTCAGCTCAGGTGTTGATCTCAGGGTTGAGAGTTCAAACACTATGTTGGGCTCCATGCTGGGTGTGGAGCATACTTAAAACAAATAAATGAATAAATAAATGAATGAATGAATAAATAAATAAATATTCACTTCTCTTCTATTTTTTGGAAGAGACTGCATTGAACTGGTGTTAATTTTTTCTATAAGTAGTCACAGAATTCTCCAGAATTCTCCAGTGAAACCATATAAGTCTGGAGAATGTTTTAGGAAGGGTTTTCTTCTATTGCAAATGTCCTTAATAGTTATAGGGCTCTTCAAATGATTTGTTTCATTCGGTCACTTGAGATGGTGTCTTAGTTTCCTAGGGCTTCTATAACAAAATGCCACTAACTGAGTGGCTTTGAACAGAAATGTATTGTCATAGAGTTCCAGAAGCTAGACCTCCAAAATTAAGATGTTGGAAGAGTCCCTTTGAAACTTGTCAGAGAAGGATCCTTTCTTGATTTTTCTAGTTTCTGATAGCGCCTTAGGGTCCTTTCTTACGGAAGTGTAATTCCAATCTCTGCTTCCCTCGTCACGCGGCTTTCTCCCTGTGTCTCTTCATATCATCTTCACTCCGTGTGTGTGTGTGTGTGTCCAAATTTCCCATTTTTATAAGGACATCTGTCATATTGGATTAGGGCCCACCCCAGTGACCTCATCTTAACTTGTAAATCTACAATGGCTCTGTTTCTCAATGTAATCACATTCTGAAGTACTGGGGATTAGGAATTCAACAATTTTTTTTTTTTTTTTGAGATCACAATTCAGGACATAAGAAATAGTTTGTATTTTTCAAGGAATTGATCCTTTTCATCTGAGATGTCAAATTTATGTGTACAGAGTTGTTCATAGTATTCTCTTACTTACCTTTTGATGACTGCAGGATCTGTGGTGACACCCCTTATTTAATGACTAATTTAGTGATTTGTACCTTCTTGGCTTTTTGTTCATCTTGATAAAAGTTGGCCAATTTCACTGATCTTTTTAGAGGCATATCTGTTTCACTCAATTTTTGTTTTTCTGTTACAATTTCTTTGATTTCTGCTTCTGTCTTTATTATTTCCACCCTTGTTTTGTTTGTTTGTTTGTTTTTTAAACATTTTATTTATTTATTTGACAATAGAGACCATAAGGAGGCAGAGAGGCAGAGAGAGGGGGGGTAAGCAAGTTCCCTGCTGAGCAGAGAGCCTGATGCTGGGCTCGATCTGAGGACCATGAGATCACGACCTGAGCAGAAGGCAGAGGCTTAACCCACTGCGCCACCCAGGTGCCCCTGTTTTTTATTTTTTATCAAGGTTTATTCTGTTCGTCTTTTTGCTAAGTGCTTGAGGTGGGACCTTAGATTATTGATCTGGGAGTTTTTCACTTTCTAGTATGTACATTTACTGTGATAAATTTCCTCATCTGGCTAATTATGTTCCACGTATTGTGATAATGTTGTATTTTCAACTTCATCGAATTCATTGTGTTTTAAATTTTTTTTGAGACTTCTTCTTTGACCCATGGATTATTTATAATTGTGTTATTTAGTTTTTAGGTTTGGAATATCTTTCTTTTATTTTTCTGTTCTTGATTTCTCTTCTATTGCAGTTGGGGAACACATGGATATGATTTCAATTCTTTTAAATTTGTTGATGTTTGCTTTGTGCTCCAGGTTATAGTCTATCTTGGCATCGGTTCCATAGATTCTTAAAAAAATATATATGTATTCTACTACTTTTAGGTGCAATGTTCTGTAAGTTCCATTAGATCCTATTGATTTATGATGCCATTAAGCCCTTCTATATCCTTGATGATTTTCTGTCTAGCTTATCAATTGTTAAGAAGGAGCAGTTGAAGTCTGCAACTGTAGTTGAGGATTTGCCTCTTTCTCCATTCTGCTCTATTACTTTGTTGCTTCACATGTTTTACAGGTCTGTTGTTTGACATGTACATATTTAGGGTTGCTATGCCTTCTTGTGGGTTAAGCTTTCTTATCCCTATATAATCTCCCACTCTTTCTCTGGCAATTTTCTTTGTTCTAATGTCTACTGTATCTAATGTTAATAGGGTCACTAATGCTTTCTCTTGAGTAATATTTGCATGGTATATCTTTTTTTCTACATTTTTACTCTCAACCTTCTTATGTAGTCATATTTGAATTCCTTATAGACAGGGTATAATTGGGTGAGTTTTTAATCTAGTCTGCCATTTTTTGTCTTTTATTTTTTGTGTTTAGACCATTTATATTTAATGTAATCATCAATATATTAGGACTTAAAAGTGACATTTTATGAGGGTTTTTTTTTGTTTGTTTGTTTTCTTTTTTTCTTTTGTGTGCCTTACTGTGGTTGCTTAACATTCTTATTATTTTAATTTTATTCATCCATAATGTTTTGAGCATATTTATTTACATAGCTTTTCTTAATGATTTCTCTATCTATTGCATGATATATGCATAACTTATCATAGTCTCCTGGTGTTGTCAATTTACCAGTTTGAGTAAAATGTAGAAATCTAAGATCTCATATGTCCCTTTATCTTCTTTCCTTTATAATATAATTGTCTGAAATGTTTTCTCTATGTTTAGAAACACATCTGACAAGGGTGCCTGGGTGGCTCAGTGGGTCAAGCATCTGATTCTTGATTATGGCTCAGGTCAGGATCTCACAGTTGTTGAATCAAGCCCCATGTCAGGCTCCATGCTCAAGTGGGGAGTCTCTCTCTCTCTCTGTCCCTCCCCACCACTTGCACACCCTCTTATTATCTCTCTCTAAAATAAATAAATAAATCTTTATTTTTCTTAAAGAGGCACATCTGACAATGTTTATAATTTTTGCTTTAACTGTCAAATATAATTTGGAAAATTCAAGAAGAGAAAAAAATTCTTGTGTATTTACCGTATTACTGTTTATTGTGTTCTTTCTTCCTGATGTTCTAAGATCCCTTCCTTATAATGTCCTTGGCATTTAGAGAACCTTCTTCAGCCCTGCTTTCAGGGTAAATCTATTGGTGACTGATTATCTTATTTTTCATTCATCTGAGAATGCTCTGATTCATTTTAATTTTTGAAGAATATTTTCACTGGATAATGGATATTTTGTTGAGATTTGTTTTCCTCAGCATTTGTTCTGGGAAGGTGAAACTTCTGACTCTCCACTCTGCCTCCTCTTACACTCCCCCAGTGCAGAATAGAAGAGGCCTCATTACTGCTGTGCTGCAGGAAAATATAGGCTTCATTGATACCAAGGCTACAAATGGCTGGCTCCCTACTTAGTCTTCAAGGACACCAGCTAGGCTTGGGGGGGTGTGCTTCTTTAGAGCCTAGACATAGTAGAATCTGGGTTCCCCACTTGTCTTTTGATGGTTTAGGTAAGGTGGGACTACGGGAATTTTTCTTTGGTGTTCTGACATAGCATAGCCATTACTGTCTGTAAATTTTCTGTCTTGTTAGATTGTCTTTTTTCTGGTCCTATAGCTAGAAAGAGGAGGTTCTTCCTGTCTGCACCCATTGACATTTCCAGTTTGCCAGCTTCTTCAGCCCCAAGGCTGGGATCTGTGTGGCAAAAAGAAAACCCAGTAAATCACTGCAATCTCAATCCTTGTGTCCCAAGGTCCCTAGCTTGTCTGCCTTCTTCTGTGTACCTTCTTGTTTTCTCATATTTGTTTTGTAATCTCCAGTTTTTAGTTGCCCAGGAGGAATAGGGCAAAATACAAATACTCCACAAATACTCCACAAACTCCATTTGTGGAAGTTCTATGGTTTTCTTTTATATAAATATATAACATGTATGTTTCATGTAATGAAAAAGGATCAGAGTCAGTAGTACCCTCTTAAGAGTCATTTGCTACGACGAAATGTCTTTCTTCTTAAAACAAATGTCATTTTTGCTCAAGGAAATACTGCAGCAGGCACTGAGAAATTTTTGTTACAGAACTTCCTCCCAGGGCCTGGGTGCTGATCTCTGATGGATGGCTACTGTCAGGGCTTTTGAGATCTGTGCACACAAGCTTCTAACAAGCAAGGCATAAGTGAGTCACAATTAAGCAAAATGAGTTAGATGAATTGTGAGAACCCGAAACAGGAAAGAGAGTCTACGTAAAAGGAAAATAGTTGGGGGATCAAGGAGAGCATTGCATTGCCCGGAGTTATCAGCCACTACATTGCGGAAGGTAACAAAAAACTCCCCAGATCTAGAGAAGCAGCCAGAGGACTGGTGCGCGACCAGTGGGGAATATGGACATTGCCAGTACAGCGTGAATGTGGGAAAGTGGGTGAACAACTTCGGGGCTGAGACCTGTTATACCCTAGAGGTAGAGGGAAGGAGACGCTATCGCGGGGCGGGGAGAGAGAAATTCTGTCGGAGTCACCTCTGCTAGGCTCCAGGAGAGGCAAGAAAAGCTCAGAGGGAGCCTGCAGCAACCTTGCCTGGGGCTTCAGTGGAGAGAGGCAGGACAGGAGCAAGGCAAAGAACTGCAGTTTTGGCCCTGCGCTCCAGCCAGATCTGAGGGGCGACCGGGAGGGACCTTCCAGCGGTCGCGGCGCGCAGCGCTTCCCGGCCGGGGCGGAGCGTGTCTCGACAGCGGTCCCAGCTTGCGCGCCTTTGTCCCCGCGCGCGCCCGTCCGTGCGCTCCGGGAACCAGATCCTCGCGCCACAGACTTCCGTCCTTCGCCCGCGCTTTCCGCCTCTTCTCTGCGCGCCCATCGACAATGGATGGCAACTCCCTTCTCTCCGTACCCAGGTAAGACCTGCTCTCCCCGTAGCCCCACCCAGTCGCCCTCAAACTCCGCCGTGCGCCTCGGGTGACTCTCGAGCTTTCGGGGCGTTAGGGTCTACACTTGGTAGGGTCTGGCCACCCTAGGGACCAGTGACCCCTGTCCACTGCCCCACAGGGCGCGGAGCTGGGTGCGGCCTGCGCGCCGGGGAAACTCGGGGTTGGGGTACAGCTCCCGCCAGCCTCTGGGGCCGGGGCCGGGGTCTGCTCTCCGCGGTGGGAGCCAGGAACCGCACTTTCCGTGGACGCAGCCTGCACGGGGTTCGCGCCTTGAGGGGAGATCCGCTTCAAGGTAAGGATGAGAATAGGAGGGAGCAAGACTCGGGCAAAGTACCCCCATCCCTGTCCATCTGGATCTGAGCGAGTGTCCGCCGTTGCCGGGGTGGCAAGTGGTTGGGGAGAAGGGCGGGGGAGTGGGGTGGTGAAATTGCCCCTAATCCCCGACGACACCTAGGCTGAGCCCCATTTGAGACCTGGGACAGCAGGACCTGGGCCGCTCCAGTCCCACCCGCTCCCATATCCTAGACAACTCTGCACTGGCCGAGCGCGTTCCCTGCCTCCGTCCCAGCCTGGGGTCCACACGGGGTAATTCAGGGACGCCACCTTCGTCTCAAACCAGGTGGGAGCAGCGCGTTTCCCCGGTTTGCGTCTCCTTCTCCCCGCTTTGCCCCCGTCCCGCGCTCCTTCACACTCAGTCCTTTGTGAATTTGAGAAACTGAGATTTTTCTATTTCAACCCCCCACAAAACGTTTAGGGGGTAAATTGAGGTTGTAGCACCGATTGTGTTCCCTCAGCTGGTAGGTGGCTTTTGTGTTCTTTGTGCAGTTCAGAGGGTCCACCCAAAGAGCGGGAAATGTTGAAGACCTATGGGTGCGGGGGTCTGGCTCCTGCCCTCACAGCCCCACCTCTGCTGGGCGAGGGGCTTCCTGTTGCTCATGCTGTCATCCCTTCCTTCCCCCTTTCCTCAAGCTCCCATCTAGGCAGCTTCCCGCCGAGATCATCAGGCACAGGAATAAACAGTTTTCAGCTCGCTTTCTTGGAGAGCAGCAAAACCCAACATCCGCAGGCTAGGGCACACATGTAGCTGATACTATATTGCCAAGTAGCCAAGATGGGGGTGAGAGTGGAGTGGAGGTGGCAGAGGAGGACGAAACTGCTTTTCAAGCGCGTTGAAGGCTGCCATCTAGAGACTTGAAGTATTTATATTCTGTAATGAAATAGAGCTTTCCCAGCTCCACAGGCAATTTCCTCTTTAAGCATCCCTTCTCTGTGGGGGTAGCAAAGGGTTCTGAAAAGGCCCCTGGTGGTTTCTATGCCTGGCCTGAAGCTGCTCTCCCGTGCAAAATCTCTAACCCTGGGCCAGACACCGTTAAACTACCACGAAGTCTTTCCACTCTGCCCTAATGCCTGATAAGGACAATAAGAATTGCAGGAAGCTTTTTGTTTTGGTGTGTGTGTGTGTGTGTGTGTGTGTTTTGGTTTAAAATTTAAAAAAATATTGTCACTGATTTTTAGGTAAAAGTGTGGGACACTTTGAAAGAAAGCCCACTGGGGCTTTACTTTCTATTCTACTGCCTAAGATCTTTGGAACTGAAATGGTAAACTGTGATTCCAGCCTTCCCATAGAGACATCCCTCTAAGATACGACCTCGCTTGTCTTACACACAGGTTTGCAGATGCCTGCGGGCGGTGCCTGAGTCAGGACTATATTCCTATTCAAAAACTGGGACATTTTCTAAAATATTAAAAAATTTCTAAAATATTAAAATTCATTATGCCAATAATTCCTTAAAATTATTTGTATTGCATTTGAGTAAAAATGATTTTATAAAGAGTTGACCAACTGCTATGATATTGCTGTGTCTTGTAGTATCCTATTAAAATATTAATATAGGTTTAATAGCAGCTGCAACAAATTGAATTTAAATAGTATTGTTTGTTTACCAGAACACATCACATTTCCACAAATCAGTGTAGTAATTCAGCTATTTTATTAACATCTTTTCTTATATAAGACATATTCAGTTAAAGCTTATAGAATAGTTAATTTGATCCTCTATTTCAGTGAATACAAGAAACATGATATTTTATTGGAAACCAGAAGTATTGATATGCAAAAAAATAAACTGGAATTACCAAACATTGTGTGGAAATATATTAGTCATACCACTTGTCCAAGGAACTTTGAACTTAAGGAATTGATGACTGGGAACTTTTACAGGTTTTTTTCAAGAAACTGGCAATGATCAGGAAAAATCAAGTTGTTGTCCATCAATATTTGTGCTAAATCTGAATATTTTCAGTATCTAACATAATTGTCAGTGATTATAAATCAGTTTCTCTTAAGAATTATAAAGCAGTTGAAGACATTCTGTTTAATACTTGGGTAGGAAAAACAAAATGATTTAGTAATACATTGAGCTAATTATAGAATTTTTCATGTGTTGGCTTTTACAGTTTCTTAACATTTTCAGTGAATCAAAGATATAGATGAAATTTTATTCAAGCAGTGCTCTGCAGTGATGGATCTCAAAATTGTTTTTGATTCATACAGTTTAGATACTTGAAGCATTTATTAAAAAAAAGGAATTGTTTGTGTTTTAAGCTGTTGTATTATATTACTTCTGTGAAAGCTCCAATTAGTTGCTAATATTTTCATTTTTAAATGCACAATAAGCTATGTGGATTATAGTAGAGAGTTCTTTCAGTCAAAGTTGGAGGGTGTTTCCAGACATGGGGCTGAGCTATGGAAAGACAAAATGTTCCCATGTTAGTTGCATTATAGATCCAGAAGCCAAGTGTGTCCCGACTAGTACTCAAGTTCAAGAAGATAACATAAAAAAGGGGGAAATTTTTTTAGTTATCTATTTTACAAAAAGTTTATTTGATTTGCTGAGGTCACACAAGTAGCTATTTTGAAAGTAAAAGAATATCTAAAGACTCTCACCCAGCATGTTTTGTTTCTGTAGTTCATGGTGCTACAATACAATAGCTACCCCTGAAAAAGGGTAAGTCTCAATTATATAGGTAACTGTTGTGTATAAAATAAGGTTTATATTTTATGAAGTATTAGTTTATTAAATTGTTTGATCATCACATCCTGGTGGGTTAATATGATGGATATAATTATCTCTACTTCTTACTTGAAAAATTTGAAGCAAAAGGAAATTAAATGAGGAAAATAATTAGATTTAGAAAGTCACACAACAGTAGCAGAGCTGGGTCATCTACAGAGTTCTTCTGGCTTCAGGTGAGGCTTTCTTTCTTATACTGACTGAAAATCCACACTTCCTTCCAAAAGAGATTTTGGTGCACAGTTTGGACAAACACTGGTATCTTTAGAACACATCGGGGCAGCCTAAAAGCAAGATCATCTTTTAAAATCAACAAATACTAAAAATACCATTTTTGTAAACAGAAATAATTTGTCAACTTTGTTAAATATCTAAGGTTTAATTTGAAGTTTAAGAAAGGGGCTGTCTCATTTCCTAAATCACTTGCATTTTTATACTTTTTTGTTTTGTTTTGCCTACTGGATTTTATTTTAGTAATTTAGTTTTTAATATGACACTTTGAGAAAATTATCAAAGTTGAACTTTTGAGAAAATAAAATATTTTGATATAGATTTCCTGTGAATTTATTTTAACGAACCTAAGATTAACCTAGCAACATTTCACCAAAATCTCAATGTTTTTCCTCTAAGAATGCTAGTTCTAGGGAAAAAGAAAAAAAAAACTGGATTTCCTTTCTTTTTAATGGAGCAAACAACCCAATACTGTAAACTAGACAGACTATGGTCTTCTGTCAACAAGTTTTTATTGAAAGGTTATCTGTTTTCAGATTCATACGAAAGGAAATATTCAAGAGTGTTACACTTCTGTGTATGAAATTCATACGAAAGGAAATATTCAAGAGTATTACACTTCTGTATCCTATTTATCTGAAACTCTCAGAAAAGATTAATCTATCACTCTTAACAAATAGAGGAGAAGGGACAAATAACAGATAATGTCTTAAGTATGAACCACAACCATTCTCTATCCTGAAAGTCGTGCTCTCTTCAAAAAGCAGCTCTGACTTGACCACATTCTCCAACTCAGAATTCATAAGGAAATGTGGCCCAAGAGGTGCTGTCTCCTACAAAGAAAGAAAGTGGAAATTAGTCCTGGTGCCAAGGACTCTGAGATCCACATTGCCTCAGGGTAACAGGTATCTGGAGAAGAGACAGAAACTCTGAAGGCATTCTGGTCTCTCTCTCCATGTGGTTCCTGTGGTAAAATATGTATCTGATATCAAATACTCAATTTTTAAATGAAATGTTAGAGCTTGTCTCATTCACAAGGGGTTGGCTTTGTCTGGTACTAGTCATTTTAATGGGGTTTTATTATGTGCATGAGAGTCAACAGCTACAGAGACTTGTAAAGTGAGAAGGAAGAAATAGTGATGTATTTGATGGCAGGAGACCTGGGGTTTAGTCCTGGTCTGAAAGTGATGGCTGTGAGTGTCTCAGCATGTTGCTCGACTCCTCTGTCATCTCTTAGATGTCATAACATATACCCCGAATATTCTGCTCTTCTAGGTCCCTTTTACTTCTAACTTGTACTGCTATAGGCTTTATTGTAGCAGTGACCTTCAGTTGCGCATGATACAGATGAACATCTCATTCTTCTGAAAGAGACACATGAAATTAAGGCATTTGAAAGAACAGAAGCAACACTCCACCCATCCAATTGAAAACCCAGCTTAGAGAATGGGTTGGCTTATTTTTAATTGTCCTGCCATAGGGAGAGGAGCATAATGTTCACAGAAAGTACAATAAAATCTTATTTTTTGTAAAAACACAGTACAGTATCTTGGTTTTACTACTTAGCAGTTTGCCCACACTGGGGCAAACTGGAAGACTTGAGATAGCGTGTATGAAGTATAAGTAGCAGTGAACTTTTAGCTGTTTCTGCTTATCATACTTGATAAACTCCTCCAAATTCAACTGTTTCATGATAGATTTTTAAAATCAGTGCTGGTGAATAGCCCACATAACTCAGACACGAAGCACACTTTAGCTGACCTTGGAATAGCTACTGTGGCTTCCTCTTGGTTCCCATCTTTTTTCTCCTAACCTAAGTCTTCATGTTGAAAGTTGTTTCTCATAGATAGGCTTTTGTATCTTACTTTTTAAAAATCCCATCTGACAATCTCTTTCTTTTAATTGGTGTGTTTAGACCATTCACATTTATTATGGTTCTAGAAAGTCTGGATTAAAATTCACCAACTGACTAGTTATTTTCTGTTTGTGTTATCTGTTATTTGTTTCTTTTTTCCTCTTTTCTGCCTTCCGTTGGGTTGAGAATTTTTTAATGATTCCTTTTATCTTTATTAATTCATTTGTTTATACTTTTTTTTTTAATTTGTGATAACCTTATGGTTTAGAATTTATAGGGGTGTCTGGGTGGATTAATTGGTTAAGTGTCCGACTCTTGATTTCTACTTGGGTCATGATCTCAGGGTCATGGGATCAAGCCCCACATTGGGCTCTGTGTTGAGCATGGAGTCTGCTTGGACTCTCTCTCCTCTATCCCTCTCCTCCATGCTTTCTCTATCTCTCTGTAAATTAAATAAATAAATCTTTAAAAAAAAGAATTTATGTATATCATTACTAGCTTTCATTACTTACCTTCACATTAAAACATACCACTTCATACCCAGTGTAAATCTCCTACAGGTATATATCCAAATTCTCTTCATGCTATTGTCATATATTTTGTTTTTGTGCATGCTTAAACACTATTTATTGCTACTATGTTTGCTTTACAAGTAAGATATTTCTTAGAGTAATTGGAAATAAGAAAATAATAAATTTCATTTTACCCTCATGTATTCCATTTCTGACACTTTATCTGTGTAGAGCCAAGCTTCTGTCCAAAAAAACTTCCTTTAACCTCTCCTATAAGGAATGTCTGCTGGCAATGAATTTTCTGTTTTTGTTTGCCTGAGAAAGGCTATTTTTCCTTTACTTTTTGAATCATATTGTTTGGACTATAGCTGTCTGTGTTGACAAGATATTTTTTATTTCATTGTTTTAGAGCTATCACTCCATTGCCTTTTGGTTTTTATGGTTTGTGCTAAGAAACTGTTTTCATTTTTATTTTTGCTCCTCTCTATGTTACATGATTTTTTTCCCTGCCTGCCTTCAAAATTTTCTTTTTAATCTTTTATTTAGAACAATTTAAATGTAATTTGCCAAGGTGTGTGTGTGTGTGTGTGTGTGTGTGTGTGTGTGTTGTATTTATCCTACATGGTATTCTATGAGCTTCTTAGGATCTGTGGTTTAGTGTCTGTTAACTCTGAAAAAAAAATAATCCATGATCTCTTAATATGTTTCCTACCCTGTTCTTTTTCTCTCTTTTCCTTCAAGAATTCCAATTGTGCATATATCAGAATACAGTTCTTAAATACTCACTTCCATTTTTGTTTAGTTAGTTGCTTTTTTATTCTATTTTTTCTCCTTTTATTTCAGTTTAAGTAATTTGTATTGGCCAACTTCAAGTTCATTGATTCTTTCCTGAGCTAACTTGATTCTACTGAAGAATTTATTAGAGGCTTTCTTCATTCCATTACAGTGGTTTCCATTTCTAACATGTCCATTTGATTTTGCTTATAGTTTTATGTCTCTACAGAAATTACCCATGTCAGCTTGCATACAGTGTACTTTTTCTATCAGAGTCCTTAAACTAATAATCATTTTGAATTCTTTGTCAGATAGTTTGAACATTGGTGACAGAGTCAAGTCTGGTTCTGTTGGTTCTTTGTCCCTTGAAAGTGGTTTTTGTTTTGTTTTGTTTTGTTTTGTTTTGTTTTAATTTCCTCATTGCCTTTTAACATGTCTTATAACTTTTTATTAAAAGTCTGGTATCATGTATAGGTTAATAGAATTTCCTTCAGTGGAAACTGGAAGTCAGTGCAATTATTTTTTCCCATTTTAAAGATGAAGAAATTTAGGCTTAGAAAAGCTAAATGACTTGTCCAAGATGATTCAACTAGTGAGAGACAGAGTCAGAAATTGAACACTGCTTTTCAAATTCCAGTATTTGAAGGTTGCCAAACTACATCATTGTCCTTTTCTGTTTCCTAATACATGCACCTTCCTACTCTGGAGGCCTTCAAGACACTTATTCATGCCACATGGCTTCATGTATTTCAGGTATTTTTGAACTTCTATTCTAAGAAAGTTACGGAGGCATATATATATAATGGTGAATAAGAAATGATTCTTGCCCTCCATGACCATAGTATATAATTTCAACATGCATTTCTTTTGTTAAATGTTTTTTGATTCAATTTTTCTCAAACTATGGTCCCTAAATCAAAAGCAACTGTGAAGACAGGTGGATGTTGCAAGAGATTTTGACACAACAACAAGAAAGCAGTGGAAACCCAGCACATGACTGCCAATAGAGTCAAGCACATGAATGAAAAAAGTTTGTATCTGTTCCCAAAGAGGTGTAAGAATCCAGGCACTGAAAACTCTACCTGCATATCAAGCCACACTCTGTAGGAAATAGAAGAGATGACATATTAGACCTATGGTTTGAGAGAATTTCTCTCTAAAGAAATAATATGCAGACCAGTGTGCTTCTTTTTATTCCTTTAATTTAAAATACATATTGCATGGCCAAATTATTGAAATAGTTAACAGAACTTCTTAGAGTAGCCATGGTTTTAGAAGTACAAGTTAGTTTAAAAAAATAAAGGTATTATATTAGTTTTTCTATTTTGCTTTAACAAATTATTGTAAAATTAGTGGCTTAGATCAACATAAATTTATTATCTTACAATTCTCTACATTGGAAGTCTGCTATGGGTCTCACTGGAATAAAATCAAGATCTTCCTAGGTCTGTATTTTTTTCTGGAGACTTTATGGAGGGATTTGTTTTCTTGCCTTTTCCAACTTTCAAAGGCTGCTTGTAACATTTTCTTGATGACACCTTTCCTCCATCTTCAAAGGCAGCAATGGTGGCTTGTGTTCTTACATCACATCTTTCTGGCTTCTGACCTCTTGTTCTGCCTCCCTTTGGCACTTGTAAAAATTATAAAATTGTAAAAATTACATTGGATCCTTCCAGATGATTCAGGATAATCTCCCTACATCAAGGTCAGCTGATTAATAACCTTAATTCCATCTTGAAACTTGATTCTACTTTGCCATATAACAACATATGCACATGTGCTGGGGATTTGAAAATGGAATCTTTGGGGGTCACCATAGGCATTAATTTAACTAAAAAATTCATCATGCTGGCTCTGAAATGGCACTTGAGACTCTACTAAGAGTACCCTTTCTCTCTCTCTCTCCCTTTCTCTTTTTCTCTCTCTCCTCCTTTTTCTTAAATAAAAGGGAAAAGTGACAGGATGATTTGTTTCTCCACTGCTATATTTGAGTCATTCATTGTAGCTGAACTGACATAATGACCCAGTTCCTGAAGTTCGTTTAAGAACATAAGACCAGAGGGCACCTGGGTGGCTCAGTTGGTTAAGGATTAGACTCTTGGTTTTGGCTCAGGTCATGATCTCAGGGTGTGAGATAGAGCCCCATGTTAGCTCCATGCTTAGCAGGAAGTCTGTCTGGGATTCTCTCTCTCCCTCTGCCCCTCCCCCTGCTTGTACTCTGTCTCTCAGAAAAATTTAAAGAAATAAAATCTTTAAAAAAAAAATGACCATGAAAACAATTCAGAGTAGAATTGGAGATCTTAAAGAATTCACTCTTTGGTGCATCTGTTTGTTGCAATGGTCATTAATGGTTTTCAGCAAATATTTCTAGCTATGTTCCTAAGCATGGGGTAAGATTCCAGTTGCTCATGTCTTTGGTGCAAACTATGGCAATATGACTTGCTTGGGCCAATGGTAAGTATGTAGAAGGGACATGTGTCTTTTCCAAATGGAAGTGTTAAAGAGGGCATTTATGATTGCTTCATTTCTCCTGCTTTCTGCCATGGTGAATAACAGATTTCACATAGTGCATGCTCCACCAGCCCGAGTTTTAGAGTGACCACAGCTTGAAGAAGAGCTCTCAGCCAATCCATGATAAATACGTAACATGAGCAGGACATAGACCTTTGAGATTTTAATTCTCCGGGATTTTGGAGTTGTTTGAAACTGCAGTAAAACCTAGCACATTTTGCGTGATCTAACAGAATTCTCTCTTTGCTTTGGACTTCCAAAGATCCTCATCACTAACATGCAGTGATATGAAGATGGGATTGGAGAAAGGGAGAGATGGAACTCACCTCAACTAGTTGAAGCAGTCAGGAAGCAGGCCCTATGCACCAGCTCCAGATAATAACAATGAATACTGTGGCCTGCAGGTCTCTCCTCCTGAGGACATGGAGTGTGAATGGGAAATCATACTCATCCTGATGTCAATTCACACCTTGCCCATTTCACAGTCCCCCAGAGCTGCTGCTATTTATGATATAATGGCATACCATAAGCACATTTAACCCATGCAAATTCAATGCCATACGTTCATTTTCCTTTTTTTAAAATATTTCATTCTCCAGCTCTTTCTCATTATTAAAAACATGATAAGCTTATATTTATTTCTATTTTTATTACATATTATATATTTCTATATAGTACATACACACACAAATAATGTTATAAGACTTTTTTGCAAAAGTCAACATGCCATAATTTATAAATTTCTTAAGGAATTTTTAAAGGTTATTTTGACTCCACGCCATTTTCAAGATAGGCAATCACATTAGACCTTATAACTTAGAAGCATTAGACGCTTCTAATTCTGCACAGTGATTCTGGTAGCATGTCAACAGAAGAAGAAGAAGACTAGTGACAATTATTTATCAGACACTCACTTCTGACAACTTCAAGATTCTGAGATAGGGTAAGACTGAGTTCCTGTCCTCCTTACATGTCATACTGGGGGCAGGTGGCATTGCAGATGGAGGCAGACATACTGGGAGATAGCTACTGAGCACATGTTAACTCTAGTTTCTTCTCATTTCCTAAGAGACTGCTCTCTGCCTAACCAAGCTGATCAGTTCTCTTATTTAATTGAGATTGACAGATGACCCCTAACTTCTTTAAACAACTGTTTAAAAACAACTTCTTAAAACAATTTGTTCCCTAATAATAAATTTACCTATAAAATATGTTTTTCGAAAGACCAAGTGTTTTCTTTCTGTGCTGGAGAGGTGGGAACCTATCAAACATGGGATATTAGAACTACAAAGAACTTCTGTAAAGGTCATCTTGTTCAACGCCCTTCCTTTACAGATAAAGAAATTGAAATCACAAAAAGTTAAATGAATTACTCAAATCATACAAATATTTAGAGATGGGGTGAGTAATAAAACCCTGACCTCCTGATTCTTATACTTCCCATTGCATGGGATTTATTTAAAATAATCCTAACAATAAGCTCCAAAACACAGAAGCTCTTGGCATTTTCTGGTGCAGCAGAATTTGTCTATCACCCACATCTAAATATCTTCTCTACTTTCCTCAAGAAATAGAATATCTATAGAACAGCCCATGTCTGAAGCCCACTTCAGCTGCCAGAAAGCCCAGAAACAAATCCAAAGTTCACTTATAACAACCATGTAGGAGTTTATTACCTGAATATCTGTGCTGTTTTTAACCATGATACTGATCTTTTGCTATAATTTCTCTTTTTTAAATATTTTATTTATTTATTTGACAGGGAGAGAGAAAGCACAAGAAGGGGGAGCAGTAGAGGGAGAGGGAGAAGCAGGTTTCCCCCTAAGCAGGGAACCCCATGCAGGGCTCTATCCTGGGATCATGACCTGAGCCGAAGGCAGACACATAACCATTTGAGCCACCCAGGTGCCCCATGATCTTTTGTTATAATTTCTATTTTCTTTAGCCTTGAGTTTTAACTTACATTTTACCATTTTACTGTATATATCTTTTCTGTTAGCTGTTACAAATTCCTAGTGGAACAAGATGGAATATCCATTATTAAATGACTCAAATAATCAATCATTTTCTTTATAAACAATGCAAAAAAGTAATTTTCCTTTGTATTGGAGGAATTAAATTGATCTGTGGCAAATTGGAATTCATATAAAATAATGGTCTATTCATATTTAATTAGACTTTTAGACTTTCTTTAATGATAGTCTGATTGTATCTGAAAAGTTAGAAGCAGTTTCTTTAAAATGATTATCAGATTTTTTAAAAAAGATTTTATGGGGCGCCTGGGTGGCTCAGTGGGTTAAAGCCTCTGCCTTCGGCTCAGGTCATGATCCCAGGGTCCTGGGATCGAGCCCCGCAACGGGCTCTCTGCTCAGCAGGGATCCTGCTTCCTCCTCTCTCTCTCTCTAACTGCCTCTCTGTCTACTTGTGATCTCTGTCAAATGAATAAATAAAAAAATCTTTAAAAAAAAATAAAAAAGATTTTATTTGTTTATTTGATGGAGAGATAGAGAGCACAGTAGGCAGAGTGGCAGGCAGAGGGAGACGAAGAAGCAGGCTCTCCACTGAGCAGGAAACCTGATGCAGGACTCAATCCCAGGACCCTGGGATCATGACGTGAGCTGAAGCCAGCTTCTTAACAGACTGAGCCACCCAGATGCCCAAAGATTATTAGATTATTAACGTTAAAGTAAAGCCAACTCTTTTGGAAAAAACATATAATAAAATAGAATGCTAAAGTTTTGTGAGATATATTTTTAATTATTTATTATATTATACATAAATTTTAAAAAGTATGTGTGTATATAATGGATATCAATTTGTGTCAAATATTTGTGCCCTTTTTAGTTTGTAAATTTTACATTTCAGCATACTTCAAGTATTAAAATATACTAAATAAAAGGAGAGGAATTTTAAAATATTTAATTTTGCTTCCATAGATGCTAGGAGAATTGATAATTTTTTGTCTGTGTACTTTAGTACTAGCATAAGTTAAGCAATACACTTAATTGTTTTTTGTCCTAAAAATCTGTAATTTTTAACATAATAATAACATAAGAGTGCAATAAGTAACTCTTGATAGATTATGCCTATGAGTAGATTTATTCATTCATGTATAGTTTGAGTAGCCGGTACTTCCACTTAATTTATACAGACACATAAAGAATGTATCTCATTTATTTAAACAACAACAAATTCAAGTAAAAAATAAAGGACCAGTTGAAGTCATTTTTGCATTATGAAATCTTGGCCCCTCCTGATGTGCTCATTACTGGCTCATGCACTCAGTATAACCTGAAGATTTTTAATTTCTACTTTTTTTTTTTCTGAGTGAATTAACAGTGCTTCAAAATAGCAATTAAAAAGGTACATACACTTCACCTCTCTGATTATCAACAGGTCAGTGAGCTGACCTGGCATTCTTTTAAACCATTAGTCTTCTTTTCTTGCAAAGGTGACAAAAAGGTGGTGACTTCATTGTAGCCTTGTTAGAAAATGAGCTATAGTTTCATCATATGAATCACTATTAAAGAAGTATCCAAAAAGGTGATTCAGTATCCAGAGAACATGTTATCCAGAGAAGCTGTCATCCCGGACTTAATCACACCAGCCCTTGTGGATCATAGTCATTCTTCATGAAGAAAACATATCATGATACAAAATATTAACAATGGCACTTTTCTCAGTTTTTCCACTGGGTCTGAGATATTTTCCATAGGATGGATAAGGGCATATATAAAGAGGGAGGCAGAAAATGTGGAGATCTAATCCAAGTTTTAACCTTGAAGATTTTATGTGACTGGTATGGTTGTTTGGGAGAGGGGGAAAAAAAATAGTTGGGAGGACTTACTTGCTTTACTTGAGAGGAGAAAATGAAACCTAGTGACTTGAATGCCATCTTCATCATGTGAGGATGACAGGAACCTGAAAAAGGGCAAATGAAGTAAATTCACTACAAAGAAGAGTAAATGTCATTAAATAATGAAGACAATTAATGTATTTGACTAGAAATTTATCTGAAAAATCATAAGATTTATAAAAATTAGTTCACTTTATCAATATTTTTAAAAATAACAAGAGTTGTGTAATAAGACAACAATGGATTAGGTGTTGATTGGGTTGGACTATCATAATTTCCCTTCAAAATTGTCTGTTAACATGTCACTTTTGTCCAGAATATCATAAACAGTGTTAGTACTATATTCAGCAGCCTCATCCATTTTGCCAATGCTCCCTTTAATTCTTTGATTCTCAAGTCAGTCTCTTGTGAAAATATTTGTCACTTTATCCCACTCATTGATTTTCTCTTCTTCCAATGTTAACTGATCTCACTCTACCAGTTGCTCATTTGCAGATGGTTTGACATGTGATAAAGAGTTCTCCAATATCATTTTCTTCTCCTTTCTGATCCCTGCATCCTTTGCAAGATTTATTTCAATTGATTAGCATTTGATTTAGATAAAAGTCATAGTCTTTGAACTCATCAACAGAAAACAGCCATCAAAGGTGTTGATGCAATGCACAGAGAAAAACACTCAAGTGGAAAGGATCTTCACTGGAGACTGATTGTTATCTGTCGGTTTGCTTTCTTACACAATTTTGAAGCTTCAGGGACTGGCTCATGAATAACTAGGACACCTGCTCTTTGGGGGGATAAGTTCCAAAGACTTTAAGTTTACCAGATTTTCTCCAGAGAATGGCACTGCTGAAAATCTTTTCTATTTTCACAAACATTGTCGGCAGATGAGCAAATTATCTAATGAAGTCATGCAGGTACAATTGAATATTTCAAAAACTCAATCTTCTGGAATCTTCACTGTAGTTAAGATTACAGAAGTCTTTGTGTTTCCAAAATATCTCATAATTATTAGTCATTTTTAATGGGTAGGTAGTAATTTAGATTGAATGTATGAGAAGGCATCAAGGAAGGTGAATAAATTAAATATACATTTTACCTGATAATTCTTGAGCTAAGTTTACCTATGAGTGCAGAGAACATAGATGTTAATATCTCAAAGGGGAGACCAGGAAAGTCCATGTAAGGGAAGGGGAACTGAGTCTAGGACCCTGGATCCAAACATTTATTACCTTACAAATATGCAAAGGTTTAGAATATGTTGAAAAAGAACACGTAAAAAATATTCATTGTCCCATCAAAGTATCCTTGACTGGTATACAAAAGTCTACTCTTAACCAAATAAATGTATCAAAGCATTTGATTGAGAGGGTTCACATAGTTCTAAGATCATTTGAATATCCTTGTTGTTGAGAAGATGTACATTCCACAACATTGCACAACTCCTGCTTCTCAGCCCAAAATGCCACTGACAACATCACCTCTCAGATTCATTCAAAACACTGAACTAAGCTGGAATTACTCCTCTTTAATCTGTATTTTGGATCACTTCTTTCTTCCTCACAGGGATGAAGGTTTCATATTAAAGCCCTTACCTGGCAGCTGGAGATAGCACCCAGATCTCCCAGTTTCTATAGGAAGGAAAGAGCCTCACTTCTGTAGGCACCTTTGCTCTAAGTTATAAAACTGTCTCCTACCATGAAGATATGGGAAAGTTTACTTTTCCTTTGCTAATTCCAACTAACACCACAACCACCTCTGCTCTTAAAAACTGTCCTACTCTTTGTTTGAAGGAAGTTGAATTTAGACTACATTCTCTTCTTTTGCCCTATATAAAGTCTTCCTTACCTGGTTAACTTTGGTATAATTTTTGCTTTGACATTATGTTTAGAAATCTGGACTATGTCCAAGTTGGTTAGCAAGACAGTGGTGGGAGAGCTCAGACCTGGGGTTCCCACAATCTAGACTAGAATACTGATTCCACTGCTCCACAAGGCAGTTGGTGGACTATTGGTACAATAACTGGGAAGTTGTTCTAATGGGTGATTGACCCTAAACATCAGCACTGGTTAAATTCACTAGATAATTACTGCATTTTCCCTGTTGCTTGGTTTTAGTGCAAAGTCATGGATGAAATGAACCTGTGAGTGTGATGTCCATTCTGCTGTATTATTCCTGACTTTCTGCAAACATATCAGTCATAATTAGCTTCACTGAACTTGGCATGCTGTTTTGCCCCTGGCATTTCCACATCAGTCTTGTGCATTCCGAAGCAGGGGAATACAGCTTAATGAATGGCAACATTATTGAAACTTTGGTTCCTTGTTTTTCTTGGTAACTTTACTTTCAAGAATCATAATTATTCAACTTAAATAAAACAACTACTGAGCTTCTGTGGCCATCCAAATAATCCATGAAAATATTGCAGCCGAGGTGTTCATTTTCAAGACTCTCCAAAGAAGGCTTTCCTAGCAATTGTAAAGTAGTCCAACTCTTCCAAATTCCAGTGGTCCCAGTGGGCTATCTCTGCCTTTAAGAACATGTACTGCTCTCTTTCTTCCATTGCCTTTCCACCAAAATGATTTCTCTTTACTCCTGTATTAATAGGCCAAAGCTATAGAAACACCTGTAAGGAGGCAAATAGACTCTGAATCCCTCTGAAAGTAATTTCTATAAAAAACAAATAAGAAAGGGAAATAACAGGTGTTCCCTTGCTAATTATCCAGCTTCTTCATTCTATTCTTGTCGAGTCCTGCTCCCTCTGAGCCTGTGAGTGGAGAACCCTGAAATATTCAGATGCATATTTAATCTTTCAGATCATTTGGATATCTCATCTCCATGGTATTCAATACACAACTCTTTGGGAACATTTAATTTACTTTGGGTACTGTGTAGACAGTGCTTTGTAGTGGAAAAAAATCCTAAGGCATGGAATTGGAAGACCTGGGCGTAAGATGTTCTTCAATGTGCTGTGTGATTTTCGCCAACTTATTTAACTATCCTGAAATTGTGTTTCTTGACCTAATTCTTGACCTAATTCTCATTGCTTGTGTGCAAAGAAAACCAAACAACCTACGTGAAAATAGTCAACTTCATCAGAGTAATATTCAAGTATTATTTTCCTTAATCTTTTGCATGTTCTACTTTTATATATTATTTTTTTGTTTGTTTGTTTGTTCCTCTCCATCAATGCAACATAAATGCCATGAAGGCAGGGCTTTTGATTTTATTCCTGTAGCGTCTTGACTGCTTCATACAATGCTTGGTGCTCAGTAGCTCTTTATTGAAGGAAATTAAAAAAAAAAAAAACGTGTCTGCAGATTTCTATTTAGTTTTATGATTGCTTAGAAAGGCTTATGTTCCATTCTGTCCTTTCTGCTTGTAAAATGGCTATTAGAACTTAACACATTGTTAGAAAGGAATGTCATTTTGATTGAGCATTTCAGGAAAAATTAAATGCTTGTGTGTTTCTCCAACATCTTGCCTAAGAAAATGAGAAGCTCAGAGGTAAGTCTGAATTGGTGGGTCAAAATGATTGGGATATATAACTGACTATTTATTGACACTAGCCCTAACTCTTGTAGTTTTTTTGGAGATGTAAACTTCATTCATCTACAGGGGGAAAGAATTGAGCCCTTTAGGCAATCCTACAGTACACATCAAGAACACTGATATAAGTAAGGTTTCCTTGTGGTTGCTGTTTGTAGGTCTGTCACAGGTCAGGATGTAATTACATTTGAGACATGCACATCAGATTCTCTGAGAAATCAAAACGTAGACACTGTGATACATATTATGGTATACATAAAAGACAGTAGTCTTATCTCGAAACCGGTGTTGAAGAGGAAAGAAAAAGTCTTGTTCTCTTAGTTGGCATATTTTAGCTTAAATCTTTCAAAAAGGAAGACCTTTCTAAGCCGGATGATCCCCTGTCTAGGACACATTCATTTCACTTTGCTGAGAACCAGTCTAATAAGCTGGACGGTCTGTTGCTTTCTCTCCCTGAGCTATAATTAACGGCAGCTCCTAAACTTTGAGCCTTTGTTTTCCCTCTTTGCCTGTGCTGCATAGCTATTTGATTGCCTGTTTGCAACTATAACTTGCCATTAAATATTAAATCACAGGATTTGTCTCAGAAATATATTTATTGTACTTTGAACACTTTGGAAATAAGAGAGTGAGTGTTTCAAGGTGCCAAGCAGCCTGGAAATCTCTTTACATAATCTCCGTAGTTGGATTTGCTGACTGCTCTTGGCTCACTTTTCTCAGTGGCATCTAATGAGGCAACAGCCTCAACCTGCTGTGACAATGGTTATATTGTCCTAATAATGATGAAACACGTTCATCTGCTCAGCCTCAGTAAAATTCCGTGATCCGTGTCCCCTAGAAAGGATGAAATGTGACTTCCAAGAACAAGTCAAGGTGTCTTGAATCTTGGCTATTTGGGAATCTATGGAGTTATACAATCTGAAATGCATATTTGTATGCATTTTATGGTCTTTTTACTGGGTGGCCTTTTAGGTTGCTGTAATTCATATGTGACATAATACTTGAGATTTTCATTAAAAAGAGTTGCATATAGATTCTGACTAATCATTTGTGTTCTGACTGCTCTGTTCTCATTTCTAGCTTTAGAAAGCAATTGTCAAATTCTGTCTCAGAGATAGGTACCGCAGAATAAGTGACAAGAGTATTCATTGCTGACTTTCCAACAGAGATGCTGGTCTTAGTTCTAGGCCTCGATTTCACCTCCCAAAAGCAGAAGGATTGGGCAAATTTAGCTTTAAAGATGAAATAAGAAAAATGTATCCTTTAAACTTCAATAATTGAGATTAATCTAGATGAAAAAATACTATTGGGACAGTTCAATGATGCCTCATGGTATCTGGTAGAGGCACTTGGAATCAGGAATATGATTTACACAAAAAAGGAAGAATGTTGCTATACCATTAAAAATGATTTTTTAGGTGGGTAACCTTATAAATGGATAGTTGGCTTAAAAATAATTTATCTAAAATTGTGCAAAGATATAGTTTACCAGTAATATCAATTATTCCAATTTCTTATTTTTTTAGTTGCATGAACCCCTGAGAAAAGAGTAGATGTTTGATTCTTTCCTTGATGTCTGCATCTCATTCTAAAACCTGATCATTTTTAAATTGCTTTTTTAAAAAAATTAAACCAGAGTACAGTGATAGAAAAATTGATCATTCTACCTGTCACTCTAACATATTGGATTGTGCTACTCAACTTCCATTAGGGTAAACAATGCATTGTGGAGAAAGCAATTTAGATCTGGTAAGGAGATAGCATGCATCCTATCTGAATTCTGTATGTGAGTCACTTACTTAAGCTTTTTCTACAAAATGAAATCTATACACACAATGACAACATATTGTTATAATGAATTTATAACACAGAAATAGAATATTCAATGATTATCAGTAAATTCAGTTATTGTGTTTTCTGTGCCTTGGCATTTTGATATATTGTGTAGAGGTAAACTTGCTTTAAAGTATGCCTGCTTTCCTAGAAAAAGATTGTATGCTATATTTATCTATATATGAAGACCATATTTTTCAAACTTTCCAAACTTTTCAGCACTTAACCTGCCAAATATGTGTTTTTGAAGTACAGTTCTGTAAATGATTTGAAATCAGGTCCATCCTGAAAAATGTAAGTCACATCAGCTGTATATCAATCTTCATAAAAAATGAAGATGGTTTTGTTTAACTTCTATGGGGTGACATATAATAAGCATTATAGCCATCATTGTTTCTGCTTTTGCTATGGTGTGCTGCTCTTGCATGGAATGTCTGAGTGACTAGATATCACTTTAGGTCACTTAATTATCTACTCCCTTCTCCATCCCACTGCTTCTCATTCTTCATGAAAAGCTTTTCAGGAAATGGGTTAATTGTTTTTAACCTGCATTTTTCTCATCCTTAAAACCTGTTGGTACTATTTTCCTCTCTCTGTGTCCTTCCCCACACCATCAGATAAATTTGAAAGGCCTATGAGTTCTAATTCCAGGAATATAACAAAGTTATTCATCAATCCTCTTGCTGAAAATGACCGAATTTTAATACAACTATTTAAAATTTACTAAGAGAATTTATAGGTTGATATCATCATAAGATTTTATTAGCTAAATATCACCAGGCCATCAAAGAAAAACGAAATCTTAAAAGTAGCTAGAAAAAAAGATACATTACCTTTAAAAGCTAACAATTAGATTGAGAGCTGATATCAAAAAAGCAACAATGGGAACCAAAGATAATGAGGTGATATCTTCACAATATGAGGGAAAGAGTTGCCAGTTTAGAAATCTATGCTTTGTGAAAATATCTTGCAAGAATAAATAAAGATATTTTCTCACAGGCAGAAACTGGGAGTGTTACTAAGTAAAATTATGAAGGAATTTGTACATATCAGTAATTACATTAAAAGTAAATGGACTAAATGCTCCAGAGAAAATGCAAAGCTTAGCATTTGGATTTTGCAAAATCAAAGAAAATAAGACATATTTAAAACATAAAATACTAAAAGAATGGGAAAAAATACACAATTAAGTAGCTAACCCAAGAAAATTGATGTTGCTTTATCAAACAAAATAACCTTTAAAACTAAAGAGCATTGCTGGAAGTTAACTATGTCGCTGCATGATGAAAAGGGTTGAATAATCAGCAAGGCCTACCTGCATTTTAAATTTGTATTCATATAACAAAGTATCCTTAAAATTAAAACAAAAAATGGACAGAAATACAAAATAATTTATCCCAAAAATATCAGTATGTACTTAGAAGATCTATCATAATCAACTTAACTTAATGTTCATACCTAGACTATGAGAACCCAAACCTGCATATGACATATAACATTTACAGAAATTGGCCACATACCTGGATTACAAAGCAATTTGTCATACCAAAGATCATTGTTATCCACATCATGGTATCTGAGTAAAATGCAATTCTACTACAAGTCAGTAATGAAAAGATAAATTGAAATTGTCCATATAAATAGAAATAAAATCAATAGAATTATAATGAAAATTAGAAAGTCTTTGAATTGAAGGATAATAAACATACCACATTTCAATGCAGGTAAAGCCATCGTAAGAGAAAAATTCATGTCCTTAAAGACATACATTTAAAAAACGGGAAAGCCTAAAGATGATAGTAAATATTGATCTCTTGAGATTTTAAAAAGGAACAACAAAATAACCTCAAAGAAAGTAAATAATAATGAGATCTGAAATTATATGATCAAAAATAAACATAGATTCTAAATCAAAAGATGGTTCTTTCAAAAGGCAAAAATCCCCGACACATTTAATTTAAAAAGGGGATAGGTGAAGCACAAAACCACGATTTTAGGAATGACAAAAAAAAAAAAAAAATGAACAACAACAACAAAAAAAACTACAGATACTATAGACAAAATTATAGTAATAGTACAAAACATTATGTCAATATATATATATATATACATATATATATACATACACACATATATATACATACACATACATACAACTAGGATTAAAATGGCAATTTTAAATAAAAACAGAACCCACCAAAGTAACTGAAGAAGAAATAGGAACCAGGATAAACATTAGAAATACTGATTTTAGGTAAAACCCTGCCAACAAGAGAGCTCCATTCCCAGATGGCCTTACTAGAATAGTTAATTCCTGTACCACCTGAGCTCTTCCATCAAATAGAGGAGAAATACCCTAAATCTCTTTTATGAAACTGACATAACCTTGATACCAATCTGACAAGGGAAGAAAGGAAATACAGTCAATCTCATTCATGATCACAGAGGGAAAAAGAGTTTCCAACCAAATTTCTAGCAAGCTAGGTCCCACAACATATAAAAAGGATAATATATTTGTAATCAAATTGAGTTGATCTCTGGATTTAATATTACCAATCAATTATAATTCATCAAATTAACAATCTAAAGGAAGAGAGTGATATGGTTATATAAATTATTGTAAAAAGACTTTTGATAAAATGCAACATTTTTTTATGATTGATAGGATAAAAACACTAGGAAAATATAAAAAGACAAAAACTTCCTTAATAAAGAACTACAGGAAGCATAATACATAGTGGTGTAACTTTAAGGAATTTTGCATTACTCTATTCAACATTTCACTGAAGATCCTAGCCAATACAGAAAGACAATAATGAGAGACCAAAAGAAAAAATTGTGGCAAAGAAGAAACCAAAATTCTCAGCATTTGCAGTTTATTTGCTTATGTGCACGGAAGACCCAAAATAGCTGAAGATTAATTATTAGAATTAATAAATTAGCTTAACATGCTTGCTGAACATAAATCAAAGCACACACATAAGGTACATTTTTTTTCATATGAGCTACAAGCAAAAAGTGAAATTTAAAAAGGAAATTTTTATGCTATCAATAAATTGGATTTTTTTTAGGACTAAGTCTAAAGAAAGCAGACAAAAACCTTGCCAGAGAAAATTATAACCTTTAGTGAATGGCATAAATTGGAGGTCTTATATGACCACATATGGTGCTACCCATGCCCCCACATCAGGTATCTCCTGTTTTTATAGCTCTGATATCTTACTGCCTTAGTCTTCTCTGGCATCTTTATCCACACAATAAATTTCTTGAATTCTTTTCATGTACTGCTAACTACCAGCCATGGAGTTGCAAAGATAATTTCACTGTCTCCTTATACATCTGTTATATATCTGATGCTCTTATAAATCTGATGTATAATATATAGATATACATCATATCTGATGTATAAGATATAGATATATTATTGTTTTTTCATAGTTATAGTGACTTTCTAGCTTTTGAGATTTGAGGTATTAACATACTAACTTCATTTGAAAAAAAAAAGAACTAGAGCATACCTACAGTTAAGCATTGTACAGAAACTTGATTACAAGGCATTCAATTTCCATAAAAATCAGTTGCCCTACATTTCTCTTACTATTAATCTTAATAGTAAAATATTAAACTTAAGAAGCACAAAATGCTCCTGACCTATAGATACCCAAAAACTAAGTTAGGAGGCTCTGAAATTCTTATCTACAAGATGTGGGTTACCTTTTGATGCATCAAAGATGTGAAGGCCAATCACACATCCAGCACATTACTCAAAACAGAGGCTATCTGAAAATATGCGTGCAATCTTTGAACCCTTTTCTGAGGTTTTTTCGTTTTGTTTTGAATTATTAACAACCTCATCATCTAGCTACTTCTGTTCTTTTTAAGGACAGCCTTCTTGAGTGTGCCTTTCTCCTTGAATGACACTAAATCTTCTATTTCTTTTTTTTCCCCACCCTGTTCCTCTCCTGCCTCCTCTCCAAATCTGCTGGTATTTGTAACTTCTTTATTGTGGGTGTGGTCCTCTCCATCAGCCATGTGGGTAGTTGAACCAAGCTCACCTACCAGCCTCTCTGCTGCCTTGTCCACCAGGAGACACTCCCAGGAATCCAGGTTGGTTGTGGGGTGTGGGGTCCAGGGCATGTATGCAGACAAGTCATAATCAGGGCCTCCTCTTTCATTCCAGCATCCCGTGGGTCCCCTGGGCTCCCAGCTCTCAGAGTTTGAGCCTGATTGCAGGCTTTCTGGTTTGCAACACTATTTCTGCCAAACTCCAAACTGCAGTGCATGTTGTCTCTTTCTTACCATCAAATTTTACCCTTTCTGTGTCCCATCCTTTTGGAGTCCTGCTCCCTCTTTCCATTTAAATGACTCTAAGGCATTTGCAGCGACTCTAGCATCCACATTTGCTAGGTGGCAGAAATTTTTGATTAAGTCGGAGCTTTCCTCATTCCTGAAATCACAAAAGAAGGTTTTTTTTCTATTCCATTTTCATGAGGCCTGGAGCTGGCAATGTGTTTGGCTGAAGCACCCATCTCCCCTTAGGACTGGTCATCCAAGCTGGTGCAACAGCCAGAGACATCCCCTCGGGTGTACCCTCACCTCTTGTCTGCAGTTTTCTTCTCTGGGCCCAAAGGTCCCCATAAAATGGGAGCAACAGAAAGAAAAACAGTTCTTAAGGAAGTTAGCATGTGACCAAAGCAAGTCGTACTACGTGAAGACAGCCGGGCACCTGAGAGAGAGCATAGGCCAAGGTTCATCTAGGTTTGCATCTCAAACTGTGCCACTTAATTAACTGTGTAACTCTGAGAAAATTCTAAACCTCTGAATCTTAGTCTTATGGAGATAATAGGCTAACAGCCCCTCCCACTATCCTGAGCTGTGAGGCTATGAAGTGACAAAGGTAAAAGGTCCTGTCATAATGACAGGGGTAGAGTGAATGTCAGTCAAGTGGATCTGCTACTATTGGCTGAGATTTTCTCCCTTCAACAGCAGCAAATCATGAGAAGTAACCAGTATTGGGGCACCTGGGTGGCTCAGTTGTTAAGCGTCTGCCTTTGGCTTGGGTCATGATCCCAGGGTCCTGGGATCAAGCCCTGCATTGGGCTCTCTGCTGGGAGCCTGCTTCTCCCTCTCCCGCTCCCCCTGCTTGTGTTTCCTCTCTCACTGTGTCTCTCTCTGTCAAATAAATAAATAAAATCTTTAAAAAAACAAAAAAAAGAAAGAAAGAAAGAAAGAAAAGAAAAGTAACCAGTATTGGTCTCATTTGACAGATGAGGAAACTGAGGCTCAGGGAGATGAAATAACTTTCCTAAGCTCAAATTAGTAAGAGTGACATTTGGTACCCAAACTCAGGTCTTCTGACTTCCACCACATAGTCATATTTTCTCTGTATCACATAGCACAAGAAGTTTTTCAGTTTGGGCATATTTATATTAACTGTTTGTCTTCTCATCTGGCTTATTTGTTTAACGTGTGGGTGTTGTCACACCTCTTCATTTATTGTGGTGGTTTCAAATACTGCAATTATAATTTACATGAGTTTCATCTTGACAAAAACCATGATATTGCCCTTATGGTTTATTTGGATTATTTCTAGCTATCTGATAGTTTCATTAACATTTGTATTTCAGGACTGTAGACCATCAGAGACAAAAGCATGAGGTGAGAACTGAGAGCCTGGCTTTACTTTTATCTGACAAAGACAAATCGCTAAGATTTTAAGCAGTGCCGTTTATTGGCCCTACCATATTTACTGAGCACTGACTAATTATAGGTGTTGTGCTAAGCACATTCTGAGGTTCAGTAGTGAATTCGATGTTCTTTCTCACCTCAAGAGCTAAATAACAAATTGGGAAAGAAACTAGCAATTTTAATTAAACCTGAACTAAACTGTAGAACCCCTGTTTATTTGATGCAAAAATACAGATGCACCTTATAATGGAAATTGATACATATTAATTTGATGGGTGAAGATTTGTTTCCTGAATCATGATTTCCACAGATGTCGTATCATGAAAGACCAACAAAGAGCCCTGCATTTGTGCAGTGTATTGCCTGTGGGGTGTGTGGAGATTCATAACAAATAATAAACAGTAAAGAAATACGTTCTGTGGAATGTTAGAAGATGATACTGATACTGAGAAGAACAGAGCAGGATAGGAAAGATCAGAAGCCAGGGACAAGGAGGTCTGGTGGCAGTTATAAACAGGATAGTCAGGGGAAGCCACATCCAGAAGAGGCCTTGGAGAAAGACCTGAGGGAGGTGAGGAAGGGAAGTGTGCAGGTCTCTGGGCAAAGAGCATTCCAGGCTAGGGAAGGCACTCAGACAGCAAAGCAAGCCGAGGGAGACCAGGAGAGCATGAAGGACATGAGGTCCCAGAGCTGACAGGGAGATCAGGCACTAGGGCCTTACAGCCCACGGCAATGACTTATGGCTTTCTTGGAAATAAACTGCAGTAATACTGCAAAGTTTTGAGCACAGAAGTGACCTAGAATAACATTTTGTGTTCACCCGTGTTCATTTAACAGAGCAACATTTTCCTGCACCTTTTTCTTGGGGGGGTGGGGGGGGAAGAAGAGACATTATCGTAATGTCTGCATACTAAATTCAGCAGTGTATCTGCTGGTGAACATATTATTTGTTTTCAGCTTTTTCTATTATTTTTCTGAGTTGAATATCTCAGAACATACTTCATCTTGCTATCCGTGCCCTAGAACAGATTCCCGTAAAGGGCATTTCTGGGTGACAGGTGTGCATGGATAAAAAAAAAAAACTTGAAAAGCATGTGCAGATTGTTTTCCTTCACAGTCATTTCAATTTACATATTCCCAGAAGCAACATGCATTATATCACACATTGTTGTTGTTGTTTTTTTCAAAGATATTATTTATTTAAGAGAGAGCACACAGGGGGAGGGGTTGAGAGACAGAGGGAGAGGGAGAAACAGACTCCCCACTGAGCGGGGAGCCTGACCTGTGGCTCACTGCAGGGCTCCATCCCAGGACCGCAAGATCATGACCTGAGCTGAAAGCATATACTTAAGTGACTGCACCACCCAGACACCCCTTCATATAATTGAATTTAAATATAAATGTCCGGGGTGGCCTGGGTGGCACAGTGGGTTAAGCATCCACCTTTGGCTCGGGTCATGATCCCAGGGTCCTGGGATTGAGCTATGCGTTGGGCTCGTTGCTCAGCAGAAAGTTTGCTTCTCCTTCTCCGTCTGCCCTCCCCCTGCTAATGTTCTCTCTCTTGCTCTCTCTCATTCTCTCAAATAAATAAAGTCTTAAGATATATATATATCCAGCATGCATGGTTCAAATCTGGATCCCACCCCCCTAGTAGCAGTTCTTTAATTCAGATCCATGATGTGATGTTTGTGATAACTGAAGCAGGGTTCCATGGAAGCCTAACTTCCAGTATCTCCAGAAGAAAGGGTTTCCCAAGCAAATGAAGAGGGCAGACAGAAACACAGAGGGAAAATATAAAATGCCTTAGAAAAATTACTCCTATATATTTATTACAGTAATCTTATTAAATTTTTTTTCAACTAAAGTGGCATTTTGGCAAGGCAGCTACTTTTCCCTAGAAACACTTTCAAATCAAAAATTTTCAACAATATCAGATGAGTCTTTTGTGAGCTTTGTGACTTTGCTTCGATTTTCTGGATATTTTCCCATGTTGATAAATATAAAAGTTTATAAATATAGAGACTGTGTCTGAATGGGTCACATCTTTGTACAGAATTGAATGAATTCTGTGTTTTCTTGGATTTTAAAAAAGCCTTAATTATTCTTCATTTTATAATCTTGTGATAATAGTCAAGAGCCAGCGTAAGTATGAAAATCTTTATATATTTTCAAAACCCACATCTGAGAACAGGAAAGAGAAATGTCACTGTAAGAAGTATTTATGCATTTATTCAAAAGGATTGTATATGTTTAATTTAATATAAAAAAATGTACTGAGGGCTGCCTGGATGGCACAGTTGGTTAGGCCTCCAACTCTTAGTTTCAGCTCAGCTCGTGATCTCAGGGTCATGAGATTGAGCCCTGCATTGGGTTCCATGCTGAGCAGGGAGTCTGCTTCAGACTCTTTCTCTCTTCCTCTGCCCCTCCCTGTTGAGCTCGTTGTCTTTCTGTCTCTAAAATAATAAATAAACCTTTTTTTAGAAGTGCCAGAACTCCAACAGGGAAATTATTATGAATAAATTAGTTTATAGGGGTTAATGTGATATCATTTCTCAATTTATTTTTTTTAAGATTTTATTTATTTATTTGATAGAGACAGAGATCACAAGTAGGCAGAGAGGCAGGCAGAGAGAGAGAGAGAGGAAGGGAAGCAGGCTCCCTGATCGATGCAGGGCTCGATCCCAGGACCCTGGGATCATGACCTGAGCCGAAGGCAGAGGCTTTAACCCACTGAGTCACCCAGGCACCCCTCATTTCTCAATTTAATATAACCCTATGCCAACATCACATTACTGGTTTACAAGAATAATCCTATTTAACCACCAGAACAGTTCTGTGACAAAGCTTCTATTATAATCTGCATTTTACAGATGAGGAAACCAAGGCTTAGAGATGTTTCAGTAACGTGTCCTTTTCTTTTTTTCAGAGAGGGAGGAGGTATGTGGGAGGGACAGAAAAACTCTTAAATAGGCTCCACGCCCAGACCAGAGCCTCATGCAAGGATCAATGTCACAATCCTGTGGTCATGATCTGAGCTGAAATCAAGAGTCAGACACTCAGCTGCCAGCCATCCAGGAACCCCTCCAGCTCCATCCAGGGAGTAAGTGGTAGAGTGGAAACATGAATCTGGGTTTCTCAAATGCCAAAGCATTGGGCTGTGGCTGCATTAGAACTCATTTGTATGTCCTGATCATAGAAGCAAAGGATTAGATGGAATATGAGAGATCATAGTGCAGAAGAACATGGTAGAGTGCTAAGAGAACCAGGTGAAATCTTAGATCAGTTATTTACAAGTAATATAACCTTGGATCTACTATGTTAACCTCTAATTCTTTACTTCTCATCTATAAAAGGGGTATAATTAAAAGACAAGTAAAATATTTCTTAGAGTTCTAAGCACCCACTATATATTAAATGATAATAATTGTTGTTAAAAGTAACATAGAGAAGATTTTATAAAAACACTTGGCCAGGTGGTTTGGTGGAAGAACAGAAATCCTTGGGAGCTGAGGTGGTTCCTGTACCATACATTCTGAATGTATCTGAAAAGTCTAGATATAGTAGAATGCAGTGACATACATAAAGTGTTTTGATGATGGAAACAATAGACACTTAACACCTTTTTTTTTTTTTTTTTAGAAACAACACTTAGGGATAAATACTTCAGTAGGAAGCATCTACTAATCTTCATGGATAAATACATATTCATCCAACCCTAAATTAGCAACAGTGATGTGTATGATGTGTATTTTTTGCCTTACATTAAAATAGTCTTTTTGCAAACACCATTTGCACAATATTTGCCTTGCAAAATTTCCTTATAACCCTCATTATCAAAAAGAAAAAAAGAAGCTAAGTAAGTCATCATACTGTTTTGCTTGATCCTCTTTTCTGAACAGGAAGATATAATTTTAAAATGATTTCTTGGGGTCTTGGTGGAGCTTGAGATTGTGAAACAGCTTTTTAAGGTCCATAGCTAATAAACCCTATATTAATGATTAGATTCATGAGGACATTACTTGCTGTCACCTCTTCTTAGAAATAATATGTGGACTTGCAAAGCATAGCATCTGACACACATATATTAATTTTCTATTTTATATATATATTACCTATCTATATCTGTAGCTATATTTCTATTTCTCTATCATCTATATATATTACATAATATATACAGATATAATATTCAGTAATACTGTATTCAACAGTATATGCCTTTTCTTTTTTTTAAAGATTTTATTTATTTATTTGACAGAGAGAGATCACAAGTAGGCAGAGAGGCAGTCAGGGGTGGGGGGAAGCAGGCTCCCCGCTGAGCAGAGAACCCAATGCAGAGCTCGATCCCAGGACGCTGAGATCATGACTTGAGCTGAAGGCAGAGGCTTAACCCATTGAGCCACCCAGGTGCCCCTGCCATTTCTTATATAAAGAAGTTGTTTGTCTTTTCTATTGTAATCTACTTATTTTGCACAGTATCTACATATGATGAGATTTATGTTTCACTGGATATATCTGACAGATTTTAGAGTTGTCAGAATAAAAAGTCTCTATTGAGTAATTTTCTATTTAATTTCTCAGGATAAAAGACTTCAGCCTAACTAGTATTAAATTAGAGAAATCACTAGCCATTGGTGTACAAATTGTATCCCAAATGTATTAACTATGCTATAGTCATGTGTCTTTTTTCTTTGTTTTTATTTAAAACATTTTATTTATTTATTTGAGAGAGAGAATGTGTGCACAGGTTTGCCTGTGGGAGAGAGAAAGAGAGAGAGAGGGAGAGTGAGCACAGCAGGGGGAAAAGCAGACTCCTTGTTGAGCAGGGATTCCCAACACTGGGCTTGATCTCAGAACTCTGGGATCATGACCTGAGCCAAAAGCAGACACTTAACCAACTGAGCCACCCAGGCCCCCCTGTTTATTTTATTTATTTATTTTTTTAATAATCAAAATTAAGTTAGAGTATATCTAATTTGAAGCCACTATTTTTGCTAAGAAGAAGTTACTTGTTTTATGATTAATAATGAATGACCTGTTTATATTCTGCTTATTATCATTTGCTAGTACCCAGACTTAGGTCTTCAACTACAGTTTCACTGATTTGAAGGCAAAAATGATAGTGAAATGTATCAACTATCTTTTCTTAAAAAGAAATATTCTTCATTCCTAAATAATCTATCATAGTTTTTTGTTACATTGTTAAATGTCCTTTATTTGAAGAATTATGGTGAAAGCAGAGGTAGGGATTTATTTTTAAAGTTCTTATTGGGAATACAAGGATGGTCGCTTCATAACTTATTGCTGTTTTTATTGTTATTTCACTGGTCCAGGAGATGGGAAAATCTGAAATTCACCATTCTATAGTTACTAAGTTGCCTTTATTTTTTTATTTTTATTTTTTTTAAGATTTCATTTATTTATTTGACAGAGATCACAAATAGGCAGAGAGGCAGGCAGAGAGAGAGGAAGGGAAGCAGGCTCCCTGCTGAGCAGAGAGCCCAATGTGGGGCTCAATCCCAGGGCCCTGGGATCATGACCTGAGCTGAAGGCAGAGGCTATAACCCACTGAAGCCACCCAGGTGCCCACTAAGTTGCCTTTAAATATTGAGACAGGACATTCAACAGTGTTTCCAAGTATTTTCAAAATTTGGATAGTTCTTCCCTCTGAAAAGCTTACTGAAGTCTTAAAAAAATAATGAGGACCATTTAGGTCTGCCGCTGATGAACTGGGGACATATTTAATTTGTATGGGTGGCATGATAAGAAAATCATGCTCTGAAATCTCCAACCTAGAAAAGAAAAATACGAGTATAGAAGAAAAAGAAAGAAAGAAAGAAAGAAAAAGAAAGAAAGAAAGAAAGACAGGAGGAAGGGAGAGAGGAAGGGGAAGGAAGGAAGGAAGAAAGGATGGAAGGAAGGAAGGAAGGAAATGAAAGAAAGAAGGGACTTCATACCTAGGAGATAAAACCAGAGAACGAGCAGAAGAATATAAGAGCACACATTGTAAACAAAAACTTTTGCACCAAACACTTGCTAAAAATGCAAGACAGATTTTATTTGAGTTACTGCAGTAGGGGAGAAAGACATCAGTATAGAATATTGAGCCCAGCTCCACATACAACAGGGACAAATGGGGACTTAAGCCACTAGTCAGAGTGAGGGGGTCAGTGAAGTAATTGGAAATACAGAGTAGGGAGATTCTTGCCAAAATGGCCTAATAAATATTCTTGCTAAAGGTCAACTAAAGATGTAGCTATAAAGGGTGAGGCATGAGGACAGATGTCAGGGGTAGAGAGATTCTTGCTTAACTAACTTAGCAGGATTCCTTGCTGAAAACTGGGCTCAGTGGGTCAAGGAGAGGGCTGCAGTTCAAGGTCAAGATCTAATTGAAAAGACACTTGGGGGAGCCTGACTAGAGTTTGGTCAAGGAGAGAGCCTTTGTTAACAGACTGGTCAGAAGGTGAAGGTAATCTTCACTGATTTGTTAGTTGCATGTATCACCCAGAGCTCATCACATCATGTGACCTCCTTAATGTCCATCATTGAACCCCCAAAACCTAATGATGTACTGTATCTTGGCTAATTGAATTTAAAGAAAAAGGAAAAAATGATTTTTTTTTAAAAAAAAGAAGATGAAAGCAAGAGAAAAAAAAATCATGTGATTTTAAAAACAAATCGGTTTTCGAAAGATTGACCTAAACCTCTGAGCTTTGAGTAACAAGTTAATCCATTTGGGTGAGAGTAAAATAAGGACATCCACTTGAGCACACTTTCACTCTGAACCACAAATTGTGTTTTAAAGTCTTCTAAATTCTTAGTTGGTATGCCATTAAATTGAATTTAATGAGACCATCTCAGTTCCTTTTTAAAGATCTCTTCTGATAGATGCAAGCCTTTATTTTTCTTCCAGTGTTGAGACAAAAGGATTTAGTATAAAACTCACGAGTAAATATCCTTAATAGGAGAGAGATAAGCAAAGGAATGGAAATTGCTACATTTTACTGCAAACATTCTATAAGTGAGCAGGAGATAAGAACAAATCTTACCTTTAAGAATCTGCTAAATTTATTTTAACTTTACACTGTTTACTTGAAATTTGAGCGACAATAGCAGCAGGATCCCTTTTCATTAGAACTATCCTGGGAAACTCTTTAAATGATCTCCTCAGATGTGGCTTATCTCACCATCTGTCACCACTGCAGAAAATTGAGCATTGAATTCAAACACTCTTTTCTGCCTGATCTGTTAATGTCCACCAGGATGCTCAGAAAGATAAGAACAAACAATATGAATAAGTACTAATTCAGCATCCACCCCTGCCTGGTGCTGTTCTCCATCCTCCTAACAGGTCTCTGTTCTTTCAGTATTGACAGCCTAAAGGGGAGGTAAACAAATACTAAAAAATTATATGCCATTTGACAAGTGCTGTAACAGGACATGGTACAGAGTGCTGTTGGAACACATGAGAAGAGTGCCCGTCCCATTTCTTGGGTAAGGGTAAGGTTGGGAATAGGAGGAGTGGTAAGAGTGTGAGTGTGTTTGTGTTTGCGTGAGGCACTGGTGAAATGTTGGAGAGAAATAGTGGCCTCCTCAGGGAGGAGGGAGGTGCAAAAGGTGATTTACAAATGGAAAAGGTAGAGTAGGCATTATTCAGGAGGAAGGAGGGGGCCTGGGAGGGTTGTTCTTCAAAGAAGAAACACCATGTGCCAAAGATTTAAGGGCCAACGGGAATGTGTATTTAATTTAACATGTCAGATAAATGATTCTCAAAGTTGAACAGACATGTGAATCCCCCAGGTTGAATGTTAAAATGCAGATTCTGATTCAGTAATTCTAGGGAGAGACCTGAATTCCTGGGTATATAACCAGCTCCTAAGAGATAGCAATGCTGTTGGTTCACAGACCAAACTTTGAGCAGCAGCATACAGACAACGTGATTTCCCGTAACAGGACACTTCTCTCTCTGGAGAAGTCACTGACTATTCCCTAAGCCATTGTCACTACTGATGGTGACCTACTTATTCGCACTGCATGAATCCTTGATGATTGCCCTGTGGGGATAACTCAGCACCTCATTCACATAAGATATTTTCTGTAAGGGAGCCTACCTCTCCGTCCCATAGTATTGTTAAAGTCACTACTTCAAACTCTACTTTTGTACCTTCTTTTCCACCTCGATCTACCTCTTCATTGAAACACATTTAGCAGTTTCACCATGAAACCGGCTGGAAAGGATGTGCTTAAGAAATATTGTCAACATTTGTCAAAATCAAAGAAAATGTCCTGGGGAAGAACTTGCAGCCTTCCTCATTAGGAGCAACTTATAAAGCTGTACTGTATCTTGACAGCAATTCTTTTAATGCCAATTTGTACTCATTTTAATAAATGCATGAGTCTCATCTTGCTGTCTTTGCCTCATCCTGTAGCAGTCAATGTTCTGCTTCTCCAGAGACCAAGGAGAGCATCTTTGCAAATACTCCAAAAATTCCATCTCCCTCCCAAAGGCATGGGAACAGATTGGGCTGCATTATCGAGTTACTTACTGGGAACTCACACCCATGTCACATGGTCCAAAAGAGAATCCTCTCTATGTATAGTTTTGTATATTAGGCGTCACCAAATTGATTTTAATGTGTTTCTGGGGACTAGAAGTTGCTTTCGCTTTGAATATTGGTGCAGTGGTACTGTGTCAGCTTTATCAGCTAATGCACTGATTTTACTCCCACTAATATGAGACTACTACCCTGTTTAATTTTCATAATAGATAAAATAAATAAATTAATTCGTAAATAAATGCACACATAGATGCAGATATATATTTAAAATCACTTTCTGTATTAGTGCTATACAAAATTAGCATTAGGACTAAGGAGTGAAACTTACAGGCAAGCAACACTTTCAAGGTCCTTCCTCACCTTCATTTCCAGCTGGGATCTCAGAGTCATCTCAAAGGCAGTTGGGCTCTCATATCAAGGTATATGTGGGTAGACTTGTCATTTCGTCCTTCCACTAGACTAACACAGCAGTCCTTAAACTTTTTTTTATGCAGAGATTACCATAGCACCTTGTCTACTTGCAGTCATATACAACGTGCTTTATGGGGAAACAAGGAATTTCCATGGGAGATCTTTTACTTTTTTCTGTGTTCCCATTAACCCTTGCTTTGGACCTAGATAACTCTCCCCAAGGTAGATGTCATTCCCCTCTAGAGCAATCAGAGATTGGTGAAGCTCTTTTCCTACACTGTTTTATATCAGATCTGTCTCAACCTCACTTCTCAGTCACTTCCTTCTCACTCTTAAGGTTGTGAACCCTGTAAAGAAAAATGTGAGATGTCCTAACCCTGGAAAATATTATTTTCTTAACTCATGAGCCAAGTTATTGCAGACCCAAGTTAGCTTGGTCTATGGGCTTACCTTCCACACCTACCAATAATAAATGTTTGGCATTTGGGTAAAAGCTGAGCTGTCCTCAGGCCAGGAAAGCATTCACAGGGCATCTGGATTTGGGTGTGAGGGATAGTCACATTTAAGTGTCAGTTCAAAGTGACCGGCCCCACATTGTGAGACACCCATAAAAATAAGGCCATGGGCTCTCCATGATGTTTTGCAAGTGATTTCTTGTGCCAGAAAGGACCACAGACTTTACTCTCAACATTCATTTAAAAATGAAGGGACAGACCCAGAGAGCAGGAAGCAGAGGCCTAGGAATCTGGAGCCAAGTACAAGCCTCCTTTCCTTTTTCCTTTCACGGCCTTTTCCTAGTTAAGCAAGGATTAACATGAGTGCGCTCCTTTCACTTAAATTAGCTCACTCTAGTCCTCAAGGTAGCAATTACTCAGAAAATAATAAAGAAAATTTAAAGTAAAACAGATTTTGTGTGAATTAATCTGTGTAATTTTTAGCCAAACTGTGATCTGTTACATACACCATCCGCAGTCATTTAAAAAAAACATTCATAATAATTAATAATGTAAAAACTAATAGACTACATTTATGTATTTCTGACTTGTGTTTAATTCCAGTGGAATGAAAAGGGACTAATTTAGAACTTAAAACATGAGGGTTATATATTAGAAATGCATTAACTAATCTATTTGCTGTTTCTTTTAAGAGAAAATTGTTAAATGTTGGCTTGATAATTATGTAAAGAATTATTAGATCATATTCCAAAAAATGTATTTTGAAGAGTTGTTCATATTCTATGTGGTCAAGAACAACAAAAATAAAATGTGTAGACTTCGGATACCCATACCTTTTTAAAAAAAAATTCTTAGTATTCATGTTTTCAGAAGAGAGATATTTAGAAATCCATTAAATCCAGAGGGCTTTTTGTATTATAATTCAACCAAATTCAAAATCTCCCAGCCATATCATGAAAAGTAGGATTGGCAATGATTTCAACTAGACATAGGGAGAAGGGAGATAAGTCTAGAGTTTTGGAGACAGAGAAGTTAAAGTAATGCTTCCAGCCAGAGAGATCTAAAGAGATGATGTGCCTTTTTGTAAAGCCCACATTCTTTTCATGGTAGTGCCCTGTCTCCTGATCAAAATTATGTTAATGTGGCATTCAAAAAGCATTATTTGGCTTTTAAAACTGCTTGCTTAAGAAAAACTAGCAGGGCTGGAAGTCAGACAGATGCACCTGTCCATGTAAGCCGTGAGAAGTCACTGGATTACAGTGTCCTGTTCCCAAGAGAATAGCTCACATTGGTTCCACCAATAACGGGAGCAAAGCCAACAGAAACAGTGTCAGCAGGATTTGCAGTTTCTGTGCACTCTGAAAAGCAGGCTTTTGCTAAACCACATCGTGTTTCTTCTCTTCTGAATATGGAGGTGTCTCACCAGAATGTGTTCTCTTTTGTGTTTTGGGCACCAACAGCAATTTGGAGTCACCACTGATGTACGAGGTGTCAGCGGCACAGGAGGGCATTGCCAGCGGGAGCTTGAGAGGTGGCCTGGGGAGCTCCATCACAGCCTGTAAGAAGGTAACCTTGCCCTGTTGAACTTGACTGCTAGTGTAGTTTGACTCTCCAAGTACTTCTTCTAAAGCAGAAAACAATAACAACAACATCAAACACTGGAGTAAGCCACAGTATGCTTGGCGGGTTAACCTCTGATGCTACTAAAAATGTAACTCATTAGAATGATCAGAAAAGTCGAGCAATTCAGATAGGTAGGACTTGAAAACTATAAGCCTCTGTTGCAGGTCCACCAAAGCTTCCACCTCTTCCCTTCACAAACTTGGCCATGGGTAACAGCTTCTCATTTCCTTTCAGAAACATCTTCCCAGGCTTTGAGTGGCTCACCTTATAGGAGACACCTAGGTCTGTACCTAAGAAACACTCTTGGCTATTCTTCTTCTGATACTTTCTTAAAGAGAAGCGTGTGCTTGGCTTATTTTATTACAAGACACAGAGTTACATTTCCTAGAATATAGACTTTAGAACTAATAGACAAGTCTTGCTTTAACACACTTGCTGAAAGTTGTCATTTGAACAATATAAATTCATCTACTTTGTTTTTCCAGTCAATCCAACCTAAGGCCCAGAAACTTAAAACGTCTGCTTTCCCACCCATAGCTTTTGTTACTATTTGCTGCAGAATTCCAGAGGAAGATGTGTTTAATCTCATCTAACCTTAGATGAAATCACACTGCATTATTTCATTAATTACTTTAAAAAGGTTAACTGATTAAAAATACTCATAATCATGGGGTATATCAAGACAAATTCTCTTACTGAACATATTATATAGTGTGTGTATATATGTATGAGTGTGTATGTAATTATGTATACATATTGTAACATTATGTATGCATAAGTATATTAATTGACTGATTACTATACCAAGTTAAGCAGTCTTATTTATCCTCTGCTTGTGTGGTGTTTATATCATTTTCAAGTACCAAAGAAAATGAAACACACATATCTGTGTTAGAGAAGATATGCTGATTATAGAAAAGTAGCATTAAACATAATTTTACAAAAGTATTTGCATGCATACGTTCATAGCCAGATATAAAAATAAACTGGTCTAATCAGTTCAAGGCTCTAATGTTCATGTGTTGTATGATCTATTATTCGTTCTTCTCTAATAAAATTCTTGTAGTAGAGTCAGTGCTATAAATGTTCATTTTTAATGCAGAAAACTGAGGTAGTATAATTCAAAATGATTTTGAGTTACTTATGTAAGAGAGCTAAAACTGCAGGTCTTCAAGCCTTGGGGTATGTTCTATTCAGCTCTGTAACTCTAAATGATAGTCTTCATCAGATGCTACACATTTCCCAAAGGTAAATGATTTTTCATTTATTTTAATTTTTAAATAACTCCATTTCTATTGATTAGAGTCCATGTGGTATTTAAATTAAGGATTGAAACCAGACTGCTTGAATTTGACATCCAGTTTAATCATTACTAGTTGTGTTATCTTGAGCAAATTATCTTATCTCGTCATGCCTCAATTTGCTCATCTGAAAAAAGGAGGTAACAGGTGAGGATTCAGTGAGCTGATAGATGTGAAATGTTTAGAACGGTGCCTGGCTTACCATAAGCACTCAAAATGAAGACTATCTATGTGTAACATTATTCTATAGCATAATTTTTCAATAAGTACATGGTGCCAGAAAATAATTCAATATACGTATTGCCATGCTGAGACAGTTAGCATTTTATGCTCTGTTACCTTGGCTACATTTTTTTTTCCCCCTGGGAAAAAAAAGTAATCATATTCACTTCTTAAAAATCATGTCTGGAAGCTACTGAATAGAGCTCTTTGTGGCTAATGTCTATTCAAAAAATAAAAACCCAAATGTAATCATTTATTTTATATATATATATATATATATAAACCTGTGTGTATATATTTATGTATGTGTGTGTGTGTGTGTGTGTGTGTGTGTATGAATTTAAGGTTTCAAATATAATCATACTCTTACCACAACTGTTTCTAGAACCGTTAGCAGGTTAAACCATATGAAGCTTTCTTTTTACATATTAAAAATGATCAATTATAGGCAATTTCATATGGCCTCGTACATATACATTCAAAATTCTGTTAGATCTTGGGGAGACATACAAGAATGCATGTATATTTATAGGCTAGTTATAGTCTATTATAGAGATAATACTGGTTTCTCATGTGAAAAGTCAAATAGTCATTAATATGTGAGATAACTAGATAGTAATATCTGAAGATAGTCTCAATTATGGGAAAATGAGTATTGTGAGCATTCATAGTGAAGAACAGAGAGAAACTCTGGACCTGAAACAGACAACAACAGTCTTCAGAAAGAGAATTGGATCTTAATTTGGGCTTCCAAGTATGATCGAGATTTGAATGAGTGAATTAGGTTGATTATCCAACCTAATTTAGGAAGGGTTGCTACAAATTAATGCAGAAGTTAACACCTTTGTGTCCTGGAGTATTTTTCTAATGTTCAGAAGTACATTCCTTTCCTTTTAAATGTTCTCTTAAGCTTACATAATAATTGCATTTAAAGAAAGTTTAGTAGTCTTATGTGCCATATGTTATCTTCCACGTGGCTCTGATTGTTTTCCTACCCCTCAAAAGAGTAGTTCATTATTGTTTCCTTTTTTTATATCTGGAACAGAGGCCCTCATTAACAAGACACTGAATATCGAATGAGTTCATGCTTTTATTTTATTATTATATATTACTGCAAACTGATTTAAGTGATCATTGATCAATTTGAAAAAACAAATCTTGTTAATCACGGATAGTGGGCCTGGGCAAGTGAGAATCTATAAATGCACATATAGTGTGTACTCGAAGAGACAAAAGACAAGGAGAGCTCTATCTTAGAAATAGCAAGGCTGTCCAGCTGAATCACCACAGATCACAGTCAATCAACCTTCAGTAAGAGTACCATGGATAATTGAAATCTATTGGTAATTCCCCAGACTAATTTTATGTAATAGCCTCATCTTCTTCCCCATCAAACCTTCTTATCAGAACTGACATATTGCTAAATTAACTGGTGGATGAAATAAAACAAGGGTCTGGAAGATAATGCACTAGTTGGATAATCAGCCTCTGAAAAATTGCAGATTGACTGAGTTTCTCTCCTGTGTATCACATTGAATCTCCAAGGGTTTCAGGAATCCCACCCATGTGCAGTTGCTTCAGTTCCTCTTTGCTGTTGGGGAAATACAGTTGCCGGGAACCACAGCTGTGAAAAAGCCATGGCATCAAGAAAAAGATTTGGGTGGACTTATTTGAAGAAGGAACTCCTCAAGGGACTGCCTTTCCCCAGAGCTAAGATGACTATACCACCTAGCCATAGTTTACATATATTGTCCTTGCATTTTGTTAATAGACCCCCTTTTGCTGTCAGAAATGCCACAATAAGTTATAGGAGTCTATAGAATGAGCTCAAGCTTCAGAACGATCCTTTCTCAGTCTTCTTCCCTTCCTCTAAATGCTAGGAAAGTTATCAGATAAATTCTCACTGAGGTAGTAGTGATTGTGTAGGTTAATATAGTTGTGACAAAATGAAACCTGTTTTTACTTAATTCTGCTACTGCTGAACTAGTTCTGTTGCCCCCTCCTTTAACTTCCATTGGTAATTAATCCTATTGAACCCGGACTTGAATTCAGAATTCTCCAAGTCTTGAAGGTCCAAGCAGACACCATCAATCCATCCAAGTTGGAATGTGAGATCTCCTCTAGGTCACACTAATTTACTGAGCTCCGAACTCAAAGAAAGTCTTAATGTGTGCAATGTGATGGTCCAAAAATCATGTGTTTAAAAGGTTGGGATTTCAAAAGAAAGAGAAAGAGTAGCTGGTGGGGAGTGAATACTAGAGCCCTGTGTGCTACCTCTTGAATCTTATCTCACATAGATGTTGTCTGATGTTACTTCTTCTCATAGGACTAGTCCTTCCTATAAGACCAATACGATCACTATTGTTAAACTGAAATAGGGATTTTTCATTAAATGAGTTAAATGATAAAAAATGTTATAATTTTATATGTGTTAGACACAAAATGAAAAAAGCCTTTGTATTCTCTTTATAAAAATCAAAACCTCATCTCTAGGAGGCAGTAGGATGCCACATTAAAAAAAAAAAATGGACCTAGAATCCAAAGATCTGAGTTAGATTGCAGATTTCTCTTTTACTGTGTGATCTTAGGCTAGTGACATAACTTCTCTGACTCAGATGTCTTAGGGTTGGTGTGATGTTTATATACAAAAGAGTTTGGGGGGTGGCGCCTGGGTGGCTCAGTGGGTTAAAGCCTCTGCCTTCGGCTCAGGTCATGATCCCAGCGTCCTGGGATCGAGCCCCACATCGGGCTCTCTGCTCAGCGGGGAGCCTGCTTCCCCCTCTCTCTCTGCCTGCCTATCTATCTACTTGTGATCTTTATCAAATAAATAAAATCTTAAAAAAAAAAGGGTTTGGGTAAGTTCTTTTAAAAAAATAGATTTATTTATTTGAGAGAGAGAAAACATGTATGTGTGATTTGGGGGAGGTGCAGAGGGAGAGGGAGGGAGAATCTTCAAGTAGACTCCCCACTGAGCACAGAGCCTAATGCAGGGCTCGATCTTTTGACCCATGATATGAGATCATAACCTGAGCCAAAACCAAGAGTTGGATGCTTAATGGACCGAGCCACCCAGGTGCCCTGCTTTGTATAAATTCTCCGTACACATTGCTGATGCTCAGTAAATATTAGCTGATTCCAAATAAATAATCTTTACACAGGGCAGTATTTATTTATCTAGAATTTAAAAGCTAATCTGAGGTAGCATGCACTATCCTCTCATTATGTTGAATCTCTGTTAGATTTTCTTCTGCTTTGAAAGCATCACACTCGATGTCACATTTTCATAGTAACTGGACATTTTCAGTCCTTGCTTCACTTCATGGGACTGAAGATTTGCTCTTTAGGGTATCATGGAATCAAGTCTCTGAATAGGATTCACATGATGAAAGAATTGTTGGGGAAAAATCAACCCCCAAATATCCTTCTCTTTTTATGTCATGTTAATTAAATCCACATTAAAGCTGGACCTACCAAAGGCAGCAGAGGGAAAAGACTTGAGTTTCCCAGAGGTGGAGTTTGATCTTCATAAGATACCTGATATTCTCTTTGAAGTTTCAAGAACATTCTTTGCCATGACAGGCCTCCTTTAAACTGAATTAAATTTGTTGTCAATAGTGGCACAGAAACCTCTGAAGTATTGTCGGAATGGATATACCTGGATGCTCCTTCTTACTCTGTAAAATGCACTTTCATCTAAGCTCATATCGTCTTGATGGCATGTAATTAACAAAACCAATTCAAATAATGCGTGTCGGCACAGACATATAAATTGGGAGGCTTTCTGGGGATCTGATCTCTATCTCCAAAGACATTTTTATTAGTCAGAATTGTATTGCTCTGGGCCAAACGCCCCATTAATACTTCTAGGAAACACATGATAGAAAATAGCTGTAATATTCTGTTTCTAGAAGCTGATTCCTTACACGAAGGAAGGACTTTTTAAAAAATGTAAATACATAAATAAAATTTAGAAAATCAGCATAATTGGGCATATTCACTTTCTATAGAAGGAGGATACCAGGCTTTTCATCCTGGAGTATGAAGTGCTCACAGCTTTATAAACACTCTCTTCTGATCAAGCAACCTGGCTGTGGTCTTCAGATCCAGCTCCTTATACCACAATGGCCTAGTTAAGTTCTGTCAAATGGCTAGGTGTCTTGTTTTATCATCATTCTACAGGAGTAATCAGAGGCATTGAAGAAATAGGGAGTTCTTAAAGAAAATATATGTAGAATTGTCTTCCTAAAAGTGATATTTGAAGAGAGCTCATTTATAAAGTCGTAAAAAGAATTCCTTAGAGCAAAGGGAGACTGGAATCTGGAATGCCAGGAGGGGCACAGTTGAGATGGGTAGGGGAGTGGGGAGGGGAGAGGCCGAACCTGTATCCATGCAGTGGGAGGAGACACATGTGGAAGTCAAGATCAGGACTCCCTGGCAGTGAGAGTTAACAGGACCATGAGCTCTGTCTATTTAAGCCAGAATATCCATGAGTGGTGGTACCACTGAGGTCACTGGGAAGATGAGCGAGGGGACTAAGTAGCAAAAGAAGTCCTTGCATTCAGATTCAGCCAGCCACAAGATTCCCTGACCACCTAAGGAAACTTCTTTAGGCACTGACCACACTGACATCTGGGAAGTCACAGTTGCAGAGACCAGAACGCAGCTAAGGAGGGCTGTGGCGGGACGGATTTCCTCTGTCTTCAGCAAAAACAGGCCCGAATCTTGCACTTCTCTTGGCATGAGAGCAGCCCGATTCACACTGAGATGGAGGGGTGGGGCTTCATGTACTACACACGCGAGTTCCTTCTTTGGAAAATGTCAATTCAGTAATCCTCTGTGGGAGACTTTGTGTAAAACTATCAATTATGGCTTATGTTGTAGTTTGAATGTGATTTAGCTTCTCATTCCTACGTTGGAAGACGTCTGTTCACCTCGCTCTGCCTCCAGCAATTGCTCTGCTGTGCTTGAGATCCCAATAGGCTAGTCTTCTGTCCTCTACAACTTGTTCCTTGAGCATCCTTTTTGCTATGTGTGAAGAACTCCTGGAAGGAGCTTGCAGTGCCTTTTTCTTTTCTTTTCTTTTCTTTTATTTTCTTCTCTCTTCTTTTCTTTTCTCTTTTTCTTTTGCTTTTTTTTAACCAAAAAGTAGGACTCTGAAAACCCAAAATAGCTTAGAGCATTTTGTGGAGTTGAGGATGACGCTGCATGGTGGGAACTAGGCAAGTGATCTTTTTTTTTTCCTGAATTCTTGCAGTTTCCCCAAACCTTTATAGTATATATTAAATATCCCTAGTTAAAGGGGTCTAAAGTTTTTAAAAAAAAACTCATATAGCATTCAAAAGTCTCCTTCTTTCTATTTTGGGGTGTTTAAAAAAACACCTGCCATCCCTGCTCCCTACCACTTACCTTAAGGGTTACCCTCCTTCCAGTCTCCCAGATAAGCAGCCCTCTTGATTTTGGAGTCTGGAGTAAATGGTGCATTCCCCACCAGCCCTAAGAGCTTCTGCTTTTCCTGTGTCCTGCCAGGTTTGCTATTCTGATTGAAATGCCCAATTGTCACTTCCGCTAGTGTCAGAGAAGGAAAAAAGGATATGGCCTGGATAAATTTGAACCTTTGGCTCATGAATGCTGAGAATGAGCCCCCTCATTTCTGTGTCCATATTTAGGAGACTTATCTCTGCGTTTCAAAAATGAGACCCACCCTGAAAGACCCTTGTGAGGGCTCATACTCTCCAGGATGAAGAGCATCCTGTCTTCCTTAGCAAATTATGTGTCTTCCTTAGCAAATTATGTGTCCATCTGCTTGCATCTTAGAAGGTTGACGTGTCCAGTAGCTTCTTCCAAGCAAGAGAAGAGTCAAGAAATGAGAATTGCCCCTTTCTTATAATTGCCAAAGGCCAAAGGCATGCATCCATCCTCAAATAATACATGACCATTAAATCCACTGTCCCTTTGACAGTTGGTAAATTTTGCATTACCTATGCTTTGGAAGCCTATACAAAACAATCCAAAATTAATGATAAGCCTTGATGCATGTCATAGTTTCTGACAGGTATGTTTTTCTTAAATTTTGCTTCTCCTAACATTAAAAATCACATTCCCCTTTCTGATCGTATCAACATTACTGCATTATACTGCTTCTAAGTAGCAATTAAATAGCAATCAGCTTTCCTCTATTTATACATCTAACTTTATTCTGTTTAAAACATTGCTGACCATTCATAAATTATACTATATTTGCATTTCCTGAGCCTATCTGTTTCTGTAATTCTTGCATTTTGTACTTGAGACTCAAACTCAGTTATCACTTTTATACAGAAAATGCTCTGATCAACTTTCAAAGCATTCTTCAGCCAGCTGACATCTGTGTGATGTGGCAGAAGTAAACAAGTATGGCTTGATATTTCTGAATTGTCCTCCATGCTCTTAGAGCATTCTGTGACTCCACAGAGATACAATGTGGTTTCTAGGAAACAAGTAATTGTGTAGCCCAAGAAAAGCAGGGAGATATCCATAACTGTCCCTGAGGCTCTGTCTAGTTCACTTCTTGCCACATTAGGATGCACTCTGGCCCAGGTCAACACACAGAGTCTCTAAATTACATACACGAGGACATGAATTTCGAAGAAGAGACCCCTTTTTGTTCATGAAAAAAATCTCCATTTTAGACTCAGACAGGTCCATCCATTTGTGACATTTGTCAGAGATGGACACTCCATAAATCAATTGGTTCCTTGTGTATATATCAGAGGCAAGTTTAGTTAGACCAGGTACCTATTGCTAGAAGCAATAGGGTAATGACTCTCCTGCTATAAAAATACAGTTTATCTAGAGATACGTTTATGATGAGGTAGGACAATGTTGCCTTCTTTCCTATCTCGGGGTACTGCCTCCCACCTCCTGCATAGTAAAGACAGAGAAGGAGGTACAGATCTTGTGCTTATCATTTCCTTTTTCAACCTTCCCAACCAACTATGATCTGGTGCTTTCTAGGCATTCCCTTCCTCAATAATGGAGGATTGTTTTATTCCAGGTCCTGAAAGACTCCCTTATATTCCAATGCTTTAAAAATATTTGTTGACCAAGAATTAGAGGCTGCTGACCAACCAAAAGCCTGTATTTGGGGTCTTAGATGCACAGTGGACTGAAGTTGAGTGTGCTCAGAATTGCGTGTGGGGAGTACAGGCTTATAAAGGCAAAAGCCACCAGGTCATGTAAATCATTTTGAAGGAATTGTGATTGGTGCTGACGAAGTTAAACTGACTGACTAATGTAGAATTGGCCACTTAGCCAATAGATGTTTCATTATTTCAGTCCAAAGCAGAAGGATGTATTTCAGGAGGTGGTCCAGTCAATATAGACAAAAAGTCAGAAGTTCATGGTGTTCCCAGAATCGAAACAAGAGAGGGCATAGCATAGGCCCTACTTCCTCCATGCTCTCGCCACCTTATTTTGAAAAGATGCTCTTAGCAATGCTTAGTTCACTTCGGAATCGTCTTTCACGTCATCAGTTACATGATTTCCAAAATGGCAGCAGTTGTCAGTGTTAAGAGGCAAGAACGCTTCACATTCAACCAGCAGATAATCGTATTACAGACTATGTCCAAGGAATAATCAAACATGCCTTGGATAACAGTTTCTCCTATTTGTCAAAAGACACTAAGCAGACAAGAACTCAGGCAGCTAGCCACTAGAATCATCATTAAAAGGAAAATGTTATCTTAACATTTAATGAAACCTTGAGAGAAACTAAGACTAAACTACTGAGTTTTCTATGCTAGTTTCTTTTTTTTTCTTTCACACAATTTGATTTTCAGTTTGTATACTGTCTCCTCTTAGATTCTCCGTGTGCTTTAAGTAAGCATTATAGTTTCCCCATGAAAAAATGCAAAAACAATTATTTTCCACGGTGGAAACAAAAGATTTCAGAATTCTCAGAAAGTTTGCTAAAGCATAGATTAAATTAACATGAAATTACATGTGTAAAATTATACAGAATCTTCTGACCTCATGTGTGTGTGTGGTGTGTGTGTTTGTGTGGTGTGTGTGGAGGGGGGCCTTTAAGCTATTATAAAAATTTAAGTTAGCAGTTAAATGGTGTTTAAGCCAGTGAGTAAGCATTCCAAAATTATAATGAAATAATTTTATGGAATCTTAGAGTGTGTCAAGACAGTAAAGACCACGTGGCCAAGCTCAGCACTGGATTTCTTTTCAGTGAAAGCTGAAAGGCTCTTTCTCATCACTTCTACCCTGCTTACTCTGCGCAACCATGATCGTGTATCTGCTGTTTGTCCAGTACAAGCAGCACACTCCTGCTTTGAGCCTTTGTTTTTGCTGATGTTCTCTGCCTGGGCTGCTTTTCCCCCAGACGGCCGTGTGCCTCATTTCATTCAGCTCTCTGCTCAGCGTCACCCTCACCAAGGACTGCCAGGAAATACTTTCCCACATAGCATCCCTTACTTCATGATCCGTTTCTCTGGCTTTATTCGTCTTCACATTGCTTTTCATTCCCTTCCTCAATTTCTCTCTCTTTCTGTAAAATTTATTTGACTATGGTCTGCCTTCCCCCAACAGCATGAGAACAACATGGTGACTGTTTTGTCTTTATTCTTGCTTTGTTCACCCCCAATTGCCCGGATAATTAAGCAGCACCTAGTAGATCCAGCAGAAGCGCCCCTCCTCCATGTCCTTGGCAGCATTATTTACAGCAACCAAGATACGGAAGCAACTGAAGTGTGCATCCGTGGATGAATGGGTAAAGAAGAGGTAGCATATATACACAATGGGATACTCCTTACCTATAGAAAGGAATGAAATCTTACCTTTCACAACCACATGGATGGACCTTGACAGTATCAGGCTACGTGAATAAATCAGACACAGAGACAAATACTAACAATGCTGTATCTCGGATAATTGTACTATACACTTCATGTACATAGCAAACAGAGAGAGACATAAATGTTGAATATCTATGTATATACTTTAGAAGAGTTTAACAGATATAATATCTTATTATGACATCACTTCCTGGACTGCCAGGTCTACACACTCTTAATTGGCTTCCCCATTATATATAAGCATTTTATGAAAAAAATTTAAATAACAAAACAACAAATCAAGACTTAAAACCCCTCAAAGCCAGTATGTACTCCACAAGTAGTTGTGAAATGAACAAGTGAATGAATGAAAACTTATGGTGGGTGACATTACCTTTCTCTTAGAGATGGCATCCAAAGTTAGCATCAAATATAGTCTAGGGGCATCTGGGTGGCTTAGCTGATTAAGCGTCTGCCTTCTGCTCAGGTCATGATCTCAGGGTCCTGGGATCCAACCCTGCTTCAGACTCCCTGCTCAGCGGGGAATCTGCTTCTTCCTCCCCCTCTAACCCCTTAACCTGCTTGCTCTCTCTCAAATCAATAAATAAAATATTTTTTAAAAACTTAAAAATAGGTAGTCGAATTTATGCGTATGGTTTTATGAATATGGTTTGCACCAAGATAGAATCTAAATTAAGATTTTAATTTTAGAAGAAACTTAAAAAGGAAGAAAAATCATATCTTTACAAATTAAAAGGAAAATAAGCTGAGACGGAATAGCACTACGAACCTGGTAGAACATTTAAAATGAACTGAGGGGCGCCTGGGTGGCTCAGTGGCTTAAGCCTCTGCCTTCAGCTCAGGTCATGATCTCAGGGTCCTGGGATCGAGTCCCGCATTGGGCTCTCTGCTCAGCAGGGAGCCTGCTTCCCCTTCTCTCTCTGCCTGCCTCCCTGCCTACTTGTGATCTCTCTCTCTCTCTCTCAAATAAATAAATTTAAAAAATAAATAAATAAATAAAATGAACTGAAAGCAGAAAATGACAACATCAGATACTGTTGAGGATATGGAGCAGTTGGGGCTCTCATACCTTGCTGGTGGAATGGAAAGTGGTAAATCCAGGTTAGAAACCAGTTTATCTGTTTCTTTTTTTTTAATTCTTTATTTAAATTCAGTTTAGTTAGCATATACTGTATTATTAGTTTCCGGGATAGAGTATAGTGATTCATCAGTTTCAGATAACACCAGTGGTCATTACATCAAGTGCCCTCCTTAATGCCCATCACCCAATTAGACCAGTCCCCCACCGACCTCCCCTCCAGCAACCTTATTTGTTCCCTGTAGTTAAGAGGTTCCCATGGTTTGCCTCAATCTCCGTTTTCATCTTATTTTATTTTTCCTTCCCTTTCCCTGCGTTCATCTGTTTTGCTTCTTAAATTCCACGCACGAGTGAAATCATGTGGTATTTGTCTTTCTCTGACTGACTTATAAAATTATCATATTACCTATTAACTTCATTCTTAGGTACTTATCCACGGCAAGACAAAACCTTAATTTCTGACAAAAATCACTAGGCATATGTTTATAGCAGCTTTATTGATATTAACCAAAACATAAAAACAACCCGAATGGTCTTCACCTGGTAAATGGGTTTTATAAAAAATGTGTCTACATCCATAAAGTGAAACACCACCCCACAATAAAAGAAGGAAGAAAAAAATGCTAAACACACAACAATGTTGATGACTGTCAAACACATTAGGCCAAGTGAAAGAAACAGGTCACAAAAAGGTACATGCTACATGATTCCACCTACATGACATTCTAAAAAAGGCAACATTTAGGGGATAGAAATCAAATCAGTGGCTTCCAGGGACTGGGACTTAGGAAGCATTTGACTACAAGGAGCAGGAAGGAATTTGGGGAGATGGTGGAGCTGAACCGTTGTTCTTCATCTAGTCTAGGATGGTGGTGACACAATGATGTGTGTTTTTTAAAACTCATAGAACTTTACAGGGCACCTGGGTGGCTCAGTTGGTTAAGCATCTACCTTCCACTCAGGTCGTGATCCCAGGGTCCTGGCATCGAGCCCCACACTGGCTTCCTGCTCAGCGGGGAGTCTACTTCTCCCTCTCCCACTCCCCCTACTTGTGTTCCCTCTCTCTCTTCCTCTCTCTGTTAAATAAATAAATAAAATCTTAAAAATTAATTAAAAAAAAACTTCAGAGAACTTTACACCAAAAGGGGGTGAATTGTGTGGGATCATGATATCTCCATGAAGGGTTACCTCCAGTAGAGATGCCATTAATTATACCACAGAGCACAGAGTTGACAGCATCTATGAGCAGCTGCCTTCATCTTAATCAGCTCTTTGCCATCTCTCCCACTTACTATGCAAATCTGATGGACCTGCTCACACTATAGCCTTCTTCTCTAAGAAACATTTAATTAAGTTTCTTAGAGTCTAGAACACCAGTGGGGCCTGGAGATTCTTCTCGGAATGATGCCATGGCTCTTCCAATGGGCTTCTCTTGCTCCCTTTATTTTATAGCTCTTGCTTTTTCTTTCTTCTGTGAAAATTGTGTGTCACATTTGTAAGAATGATTTCTTTGAACCGGAGTTTCCAAAACTTTTTTTGTATTACAACTTCTTTTAAAAATAGTGTTTGTTTGAAATTGTTGAGTGAGCAGATGACCAGGGTTCCTTACCCTGGAACGGTCACCCAAGCCCCTGTTTACATTGATGTCTTAAAATTCCAGCACCCTTAACTTCTCTGAGTCTCCTTGTTTGGAGGGGCAGATGAATCTCTGCTTTTGAAGAAAAATGAATCCATTTTTCTGATGGTATTATTCAGTTAATTTTAAGCAGCATTCCATCATTAATCACAATGCATACATTAGGAAATTTCCTCTCTTAAAAGCCTTGGGGCTGCTTTACATCTTTATACTTACAATTATCAGAAAATGAAATTTGATAATGTTTTGATAGCAGAGCACTACAAAAATGCAGATCATGCTCTAATTTAAAATTCTTTGTTACCTTGGCATAAAAACCTTAAGAGAAATGAAAGCCTTGCAGAAACATAAAATATCATTGTGTGCCTAGATTTAACTCTCAAATTTTCTTTGTATTGAATAAATCACTCACAGGTTTTCTTTCTGAAACACAATCACTGGAAAAGAAAATTCCAAATATACATTACATCAAATACAAAATGTTCTGGTGCCAAACAACAGTTTCTTAGTATCAGCTATATGTCAAGAGATAAGTGTGGAACACAAATTGAGTAAGATACTCATGCACCCACATCAAAATTGGAAGGAAAAGGCACACATGCACATTCTAAAATTCTGGTAGAAATATCGTTTTCATTATAGAGATTTCACCAGAAGAGGGAAACACTTGCTATGGGGAGAGGAGCCTTGGTTCAATTAGTTCTTGATGGTTGGGGAAGAACATTGATGGAAAAAATTTGGGGGGGGGGGCAGATGAAAAGATATGAGGAAAACCCCATGCATCATAAAGACTGTGCTTTTTAGTAAACTGGTGGACTCTAGCAGGATATGTGCAGGAAAATAATTGGAGACAAAGCTTGGAAAATAGCTAAATTGGGTATAGGGAGCTTGATAAATGTCCATGAAATGATTAACAGGTGGGAGCTGAATTAGGATCTGTCTATATGTATTTATATATATTTAAATTCAATTAGCCAACATATAGTACACCATTAGTTTCAGGTGTAGAGTTCAGGATTTAAGGCATTGCTTCAATGTGTCCAGGTTACTAAGAGTTTATTTCTCCTTCCCCATTTCGTGTCAAAATAAATTTATGTGAGCTGGATCTCTCTATAAGAAAGAGAAATTACTGAAAAATAGAGCAGACAGATCTTTCTTTATTGTTTAGAACACCCGTTCATTTTTACGAGAATATGTGTAATTATTACTTCAAGTTTGTGAACACACAGAATATTTATTATTAGCTCTTCATCTGAAATATATAAACCTGCATCTAAAAATAGCAGATAAATAAATGAGCTATGGAGAACCTGGTGAGTTTTTCTCTTTTCCCCCTCAGAAAGTGACTCTCTCAGCAGGGAGGTCATATTCACAAGGCTTCAAAATCATTAGATTTTCAAGTACGTATTCTTCCTTCTAGCATTCCTGCGTCTCTAATTGTTTGTCTAAAAGCTCTTCACAGGTTAAAATTGCCTAACATATGATGCTAGTGGTTTATTGAAGGCTGAATTTTTATTCTCTTTGCTTATTTGGCCTTTCATATATCTGGGAGAGGAGGAGGCGGGGGGAGGGCAAGCAGGAGGAGGAGGGGGAGAGTTACATGCTGCTTAGTGTAGAAGTTACATGCCTTCAGATCACATGAATTAATTTCTTACAAAAACTGAGGCTGGAAGCTAGTGAGTGATTTAACCAAACAGTAGGCTTGGAACTGGGACTCAAACCTCCTTATCACCCAGAAAGAGCCCTGAGAGAGATGAATAAACGCATAGACTGGGATTCCTTAAAACACAAGGACAAGAAATTATGTATTTTACCAACTTGCAAAGGAGCACCAGCAAATGGGGGCTTTGGATTTGGAGAGCCCGTCTCAAATCCTAGTTCACCACTAACTAGGTAAATTATTGACTCCTCTAAGCCCAAGAAAAGAGAATAATCATTGTTATGATAGCTAATGTTTATTGAGAACTTGTTATCTTTAAGCACATTACATATATGTCTAGAGGTTTAATTCAGGTAGTATATATATTAGGGCCGTAGTCCAGAACATTCTCAGTAAATGTAGTATTATTTAGTCAATAGTTAAAGAATATAGGTATTATCTCTATTAATGAAATGTATAAGGCAACTTTATTTTCATTATTAACATAATCGAGTGAACTATTTCTTTAATTATGATGAATAAAATTCAATTTTAAGGTTACATAGTGAGTGAATACTTTCATCAAACAAAGCTCCTTCAAAATATTTCTTCTAAGGCATTGAAAGATTTAGGTTTAATTTTTAAATGCGACTTCTTTTCTCGGACATTTCTCTTTCCTCTGAAGCAAAGATGTACCATAGGAAAGACACTCGGTATCCCAGGGATATGGAATAGCCAAACAGGAAGTCTTTCTAGCATTTTCCACTGAGTAAGCAGATCCAAAAAGCTGTTTATTTTCCTCATGGCTAGGATAGGACAGAACAAGTTCTTTGCATATTTTCGGTTATTATTTACTTTAAAAATAGGTGCAGAAATACTCTTAAAGTAGAAGACTTGACAGATTCATTGTTCTGCCCTCATTTCTCTGTTGAAGAAGTTAAATGCAGGAGAAATCCGGCAAGTTAGCCACCTCTGGTCACATCAGCCTCGTCATGAGGCAGTGTGTATCACAGCTGTGGGCATCTCACAGTGGGAGGTGTCAAGCTGAGGCCTTTGGGTGTCTCCATCTCTGCCTCTCAGTGTTTCACCAGGAAAACATGCCAACCCAGCTACCACTTACTGAAAGACCTGAGTGACTTGTGTCTGAACTCTGTCCTGTTCCTGAGGCTGACCTTGGACAAAAATAGTTCATATGCTCTGATAAATGACAGTTACTTTCATTTGTTGACATATTTTGTTACAACCATAATTCTATGTTCTTTGAACATATAGAAAGCAGAAGATGCCCAGTGCCTACTTTTTGAGGAGTGAGCTTTGAAATGACTAAGAAGTGATTATAGTCGCAGTGTTTATTATACTGCAGAGTGAAGTATTATTAACTGGTATGTTCATTTGATGTCTCTCTTTTAAGTCTCTGACGTTCTTATGGTTCAGAGTGAATGAAAGCTTTATTCTAAAGCCATGGGTGTTGTAAATTTTAAAGATCACAGAAAGGCAAAGAGCAGAAGCATGACAATATGGATTTCTTTCAGTGTTAACACAAATAGATATAAAGCCATGTTTTGTTTTGTTTTGAGAAATTCTAATACTGATAATACTGACCAAGTGGATTAATTTAAATATTATAATTTACATCACAAAATGTTTCTTCTCCTTAAAGAAAAATGTTACCTTAGAATGTCACTCATGGAAAATAGCCTTAAAATGGAGATCCATGGGGACCTGCATGGCTCAGTTGGTGTCTGACTCTTGATTTCAGCTCAGATCATTATCGAACCTCACTTTTGGTTACACACTAGGCATGGAGCCTGCTTAAGATTCTCTCTCTCCCTCTACCTCTACACTTCCTGCTCATGCTCTCTATCTCTTAAAAAAAAAAAAAAAAAAGGAAGTCCATGAGAAGGTATAGTTATAGTAATAAAAATGAGATGTGCATAATGTTTGGGAAACATACCCCAAATTAAAATCATTTTGTATGGGTTATGGAGGACTGCATAATTAAATTATTTCACCTAAAAACCTTGGTATTTTCAAAACCAAATCCAAAGCCAGTTTCTGAGCAACTTGGGGAAAAAACTCAAATCTCTCTGAGTCTCAAGATTTTCACCTTCAAAATAACAATTTCTGAGAATATCCTTATCTTTAAAATAACTCCTACCTTGTAGCATTGCAATAAGGATTAAATTAAAAGGTAAAAAAAAAAAAAAAAGAAAGAAAGGAAGAAAAGTTTAGCACATTTTCCAGCACATTCTAAGCATATAAGAAAAAAATCATAGCTATAACTATTAATACTACAAAATGCAGAACGAAAATCACACCTTAGATTAGAATATTTGCTAACGACAACTTGTCTTCACAGATCTGAAATGCTTTCAAATCCACTAATTTCAAGTGAAAGCATTCAATTTTCTATTTTCCTTTGTAGTTCATTTCAAATAGCGATAGTGAAAAGCACGTATTGAGAGGATAACCTGCTATCTGCATGCCACAATGTAAGACACCCTGAATATTCAATGATCCCACCAGGTGAGTATTATTTTCTCCATCTGCAGGTGTGGAAGCTGAAATCAGAATTGAAGTTAGCTGCCCAAGGTTATTCTACCATTAATTACTAAGCTAGGATTTCAGCTTGGACCACTCATACCCATGTTCAACTCTATTCCATACTGGAAGAGAAAGTGATTAGCAGTGAGGAGTGGGGTGGACCAAGAGCCTTTTTCTACTTTAAATAAAGTGAGTCTAGATCAATAGTTCTCAATTTGGGGGGAGGAGGGGATTGAAATTCCCTTACACTCTAAGAAAATTATTGAGGACCTTGAGAAGCTTTTGTTTATAGGGGTTATACTTTCTGACATTTTTCAAATTATCAATTAAAGCTAAGAAAGGTTTTTTAAAATTATTCACATTAAAATAATAATAATTTTTATTTTAAAAATACTTTGAAAATAATAATAAACACATTACGTTAACATGCATATTTTTAAGTCTTTATTTAAATTCCAGTTAGCATACAAAGTAATATAAGTTTTAGATGTAAATATAGTTATTCAGCACTTCTGTTTAACACCTGGTGTTCATCAGGACAGATGCACTCCTTCATCCCCATCACCTATTTCACCCATTCCCCCCATCCCCACTCCTCTGACAAGCATCACTTTACTCTCTGTAAATAAGAATCTATGTCTGATTTCTCCCTCTTTCTCTTTCCCCTCTTTGTTCATTTGTTTTATTTGTTAAATTCTACATATGAGTGAAATCATATGACTTATTTCACTTAGTATTATACTCTCTAGTTCCATCCATGTCACTGCAAATGGCAAGATTTCAATCTTTTTTAGGGCTGTGTAATATTCCATACTATATAGACACACCACATTGTCTTTATTTTCAAAAATGGCTAAAATCAACAAGGCAGGAATTAATATGCATGTTTTTTATGTAAAATAAAAGTGTTATTTTAAAAAAAAACTTTTAGTGAGAAGAGTGATTTCATTTTAGAATTTAGCAAATCTCCTTAATATCTCACTTGACATGAGACAGCCAGACTTTGCTGTTGGCTTCTGCATGCGGCCAGTTGTGCCCTTACACTGTCGTGGGTCCTGAAGAACTCCATGGGAACCTTAAGAGACAATGATGGTGAAATAGACAAATAAAGTCTTCCTGTTATTATAAATATAGTTTGATGGCTGGCCTCCTTGGAAGATCTCAGAGACCCCTGGGGGCCCAGCCTGCGCTTTAAAAACCACAGTTTAGGTAAAATGTGCAAGAGAACTGAGAAGCTCTGTTGTCAGCTTTAGTCCACAGTCATAGCCTAAGTTCATCATTCGAAATTACCTGCTTGTCCACTGCATGCCTCTTTGTATTCTTCTAGAAAAGGACAATGGAAATCTGTCATCTCTAGTAATAATAAACATTGAGTGGGAAAAGATTTAAAGGTAGTAATATTTCTCAGCAAAAATAAAAAAGAAGTATTATGGAAAGATGTATGAGAATTATATTTGGTTAACTCACACAGACAAAAATACACACGTTTTTATCTATACAGTGTAACAATCCTTTGTTATACAGATGGAATGTAATTTGAAGTGTCATTCTATTTTTGTGGCAATAACCAAACTGATTAAATCTATTCTATTGCTTAAGTGAAGGTAGTGAGTCAAATATTAGCAGACGTGTACCCTAATAAAGTAGAGGGCACCGGGGGAGCGTTGGAAATCTCGCATAAGTTGGGAAAAATCTTATACACTGTTTGGGTAGTGTTAAGACACATTAGAATTTGAATTGTTTGGTTATTCATGAGATTGCAACTTCAAAATGTCTTGTCACAGAAATAAAATGTTTCTTCCTTGCTTTAAAATCCAAGCCCAGAAACCAGTCATTTGTTAATCATATTTGGGTTTTTTTGATTCATGAATTCAAATTTGTTTTGCTTTACTGTGCTGTTTCAACATGGAAAATGACTGTCATGATGCACTTTACTTATTCTTAATAATTTTTGAACTTAACAAAGTACGTTAGGTATTCTGTAAGAGTTGAACCCTATTAAAAAACAAAAAAGAATTGAACCCCGTTTCACAGACATGTTAGCAAAGCTGAAGCTGAAACCATATCATTTCAGTAGCAATACTGCACCAAAAGGAAAAATACTACATTTTTTAAGATTGAAAATATTCCCAGAGTGCACCAACACTACCACTAAAATGAACTTTGATCCCCATTGTCAACTGAACCGTACCCCAAAATAATCATTTGAAGTTTCCACAGGTTGGACATCATTGAAGTTTCCAGATATTGGATTTGATGACAGAAGGAACATCAGTATTAACATCGACGTATTCCTCTAAAACCAACAACTGGCTGAATATTTCACACATTCTAGAGGTGCTTTTATCACGTAAGTTTTTTTCCAGTATCCAGATGCTCTGAAGTGAAGAAAACACCTACAGGTCCTTCAGAAAACAGCTGCTTGTTGAACTAGAAAATCTGGCCGTGTAACACTAAGAAGGTTTTCTCGATTCCCTCCAGGTTCTTTGCAGCAACAGCCTGCTCGAGTCTACAGACTACTGGCTACAGAATCAGAGGACTCCCTGCCAGATCGGTTTTGTGGAAGACAAGTCTGAAAACTGTGCTTCTGTAAGTAAACACAACTCTCTCAGGGTATAATTTGAGAAAGCAGGGAGTCCAGTGCATGTGCTCATGCTAAAGATGGAAGTTTCATAATTAATTAAATACAAGGTTAGGAAAGTATCGTTTTGAAAATGCATAACGGGTTTATATGGACCATTAACAAAATGGCATGCTGAGCTCTTGTCTCTACTCTCATTTTGCTCATTTCAACGGGTAAATTAACCTGATCAATTCTCTGAAAAGGAAAAACAATGTTTATATTTTCAAAACTGACTGAGAAAGAGATTCAGAACTAGAACTGGATGATGAGAAATAAGAGACCATTCAAGTGCTTTCTTGGATTCTTTTCAATATATTTTATAATTGCTGCTAGTAGGTTATTTTCCAACATGAATATTGTATAGAAATTTTCTACCATTCTTATAAGTTATAGTCATTATCTGAAAACCTTTTCAACACAAGAACTATGAAGCCATGAATTTTAATATACAGGAGCTGAGGTGTACATACAAAACCTTCCTTTTCAAGGCATGTTCTTATAAACAAATGTTTATAAGAAATAAATATTCTTATAAACAAAATTATTATCTTAATATATGGGTACATATTCTTGATAGGAGAAATCAATAATATGATTTATTTTTCCTGTTGAAAGATGCTCCTTCCTGTATGTTCTACGAAGTCATATATTTCATTTTAATTGAAATCACCTAGCCCTTATGGGGTCATAATTACAGAGACTGGGGTACAGCATTTCCAAAGTGGAAAGAAATGTAATTCTCATGACTAAACTGGAACTTCAGCTCTGAGCTATTCTTGGAGGTAAGTTGAATGCCAGCATTTCTGTTAAAAGAAAAAAAAATAAAACAAAAAAAGAAGGAAGCTGAAAATGGGATGAAGAAGCTTTTTATATAAAATAGGCAGAACCAGTACTGGCAGACAGAGGATGTAAGCATTTCACACTGCAGAATCTCATCGTGCAAGGAAAGCAGAGTCAATTCAACAGACTTATTTCAATCTCTGTTTGAGCAAATGATTTTAATCCCACTACTTCTAGAATGTTTAATCCTTTATCCAGATAACTGGTTGCTGTCCAGAAGTCTTTGGGGAAAACAAAAGGGATTAGGTGGCAGGTAATTTAATAGTGATAACCTCCTTTACAAATTCACTTCTGAGGTCAGTTAGAAAACGCAGGCATCTGTGGATACAGGTTTCTAATCACACAGTTGTCCATTGTAAGAGGAAGAGAAATGGAGGGTAGAATCTTTCCAGCTATATTCTGGAAAAAACTGTCATCTGAGCAGCTCCTGTATTAAGAAGTGTCCCACTTGGAGGAGCACCTTGGGTGGCTCAGTCCATTAAACATCAGACTCTTGATTTCCTCTCAGGTGGTGATCTCAGAGTTTTGAGATGGAGCCCTGAGTTGAGCTCCACACTCAGCTGGGAGTCTGCTTGAGATTCTCTTCCCCTGCCCCCTCAATTAAATAAATAAATAAAACCTTTAAAAAATGAAGGCTTCCATTTGGAGAAAGTATGAAATTTGGGGCACTAAAAATTGTGCAGTGGAAGGTGAAGAGGTCTTCTTGAATCTTTACATTTTTGGAATCTGGACTAAAGATCTGCAATTAGAAATGCTAAATTTATAGCCAGATTAAAGATTACCATTGGATCTCCCTAAGTGAAGAGAATTCTCCTCCCACTCCCCACCAGTCCCAGTGGATTCAAATTTGGGCTTAAAACCATATGACTTCCTTCGTTAATTCTCTGTCCCTTTATAGTGTCAGATGACAATAGTGAGGTTGAGCTGATTCATCTTGCCTTTACAGTTCTTTCTATTCTTTCCAAAAGGGAAAAAACCCAAACACTAATAAAAGGTATACTGGAAATTTCGTTTGCCCACATGTTATAAAAGTTACCCATGACTCTAAGGCTAAAAGAAATCTTGAAATCCCTATCTTGAAGTCCTAAATTGTCCCAATCTCTCAAAAGTATCCTTTAGTTCCTTTTTCTTAAAGTGTGAATCCTTTCTTTCTTCCTGACTTGGCACAGATTTCTAGGATGAAAAGAGGAAACAGAGTCCAGAGCTGAAGGGAAGCAATTCTAGAGGGAAAACAGAGGTGAACCATGGAGATATCTAATCAGGACCAGGACCTTTTAATCAAAACAATACATAGGAGTGACCAAAATGGTCAGGATTTGGGAGTGGGATGGGGTTTTTTTTAGGGTTTTATTAATTCATGTACTTTATTGCCTTTCAAAAACAAGTTTTCCATGGCAGGATGGAAATGAAAGGTATAATTTAAGGGAAAAATTACTGTACTTTAAAATCATGTCTTCGTTCAAGTTTCATTTAAAAATTCAGTTTAATAAAATCATCCCAAAGCAAAATCTCTTTTCAAATAACCAGAACAGAATCTGAGAAACCTGTAGCAATGTTGGCTCATATTTTATCACTTTGTACTCTGTTCATAGCTCTATGTTAATCATTGCTTCTTTAACTGATTTCTTCCCGATCAAAATTAGCAGCCAACTTTTTCAGATCCAACTTCTATTGGCTTAGGATCCAACATACTGAAGTCCAAGTGTCTGGACTTGCAGTTTCTTAGAACTCAGAACCTCAGCATACCAACACTTTCTGAATTCAAGACTTCCACTTAAAATTTTTATTGAGGGACAAACTCAGACTTGGAAAACCTTCAGAGTGTGGTGCGCATGGGTCAGTATGACTGTTATGAGTTCTTTTTTTCTTTTTCCTTTTTTTTTTTTAGTTACTATTTCAATAGAGAACTGCATTCATTTCACAGCTAAAATGAAGAGCCTTAATGAAGAGTAGTTTGAAGCAGTCAGATACACCAAACAGGAACAGCTTGCCAGGAAGTCTGGCTCAAGCAGCCCCCTAGAGGTCACCCTTGAAAGTTTTTCACTAGGTATCAATTATAAACAATTTGTTTTCCTTTTTTTTTTCTTTTTAAGATTTTATTTATTTATTCGACAGACAGAGATCACAAGTAGGCAGAGAGGCAGGCAGAGAGAGAGAAGAAAGCAGGCTCCCTCCTGAGCAGAGAGCCCGATTCAGGGCTCGATCCCAGAACCCTGGGATCATGACCTGAGCGGAAGGCAGAGGCTTTAACCCACTGAGCCACCGAGGAGCCCCTGCTTATGTTTTCCTAAATAGAATTCTCCTCTCAAACTATATAATTTCATTTTCTTTCTGATTTGTCTTCCCGGAAAAAAAAAATACAGCAACCTTAACCTTCAGAGTCTTCTTTTTAACCTGATTTTTAAAACGATTTTATGTTTTTATTAGAGAGAGAAAAAGCAGGGGAAGGGGAAGAGGGGGAGGGAGAGAGACAAAACAACCCCGAGCTGAGTGTGGAGCCCAACGCTGGATTCCATTTCACAACCTCAAGATCATGATCTGAGCCAAAATCAGGAGTTGGATGCTTAGCCGACTGAGCCATCCAGGTGACCCTAACCTGATTATTTAAATGAAGGAAATGTGGAGGAGGTTAATGGAATTGGAAGCCAATTTCCAAACCCAACAGCTGAGACATTATCTTAATAGAGGTCCTTAACACAAGGAGTAGGAATTGGACTTTTCAAGTCTCTTGACTTTTTTTTTTTTTAATTTAAAACTAATTTAGTTACTTTTAAATCTGTTATTACCCTTTGCTATTTACTCACATTTAATTTTCTTTTTTATTTTTCAGAAATCTTTTTTGTTTTAATGCTTCATTAAAATTACCTTGACAATTTACATTATTTCTATTTATAGCTACTGTCAGTATCTTTCCTTACTGGTCATTTTAAGACTTGGCTATCATCCTGCAATAAATTACACCCTCCAGTGTACATCTTAATTGACGAATCACAGTATTTGAAAATGTGTTACATTTGCCTTCAATTCTTAAATAAACAAATTAAATTATCAGGCAGGCTTCAACATTCCACACATGATATTGCAAAACTATGAAGATATTTGACAGCTGTTTAGTGAGCTTCTGATGTCAATGCAACCCAGTGGCAAAAATGACAAAATGGCATCTTGGATGACTGTTCTTTATTCTATATTATTTCTGAAAATATTTCTATACCAAGTCTATTATGAAATTTAAAAAAGGTAAGTTAAGGAAGAGATAAATACTCTACTTGATATGCTGATCTATGGAAAAATCTAGACTTCCATGATTCAGGAAAAATATAATAGAACAATGAAAGGACATTTTACATTATCTAGTCCAGGTGTTTACCAAGCTTTCTAGCAACTTTAATGTTTTTTCCTTTAAAAATCAGGTTTGGAACTTATTTTTTAAATTCTTTAATTTTAGACTTATAGAAAAATTGCAGGAATTCCTAGAATTCCCAGATTCCCCACATACTAACATTTTACTGCCTTTGCTTATCCTTCCCTTTGTGTGTGTATATGCATCTATATGTAAGTGTCCATATAGGATTTTTTTTTTTTTTCTAAAACTTTTGAGAAGGATCTGCAGACACGATGACCCTTTACCCCTATGTACTTCAGTGTGGAATATAAATATTTAAAACCAGGATTGAACCCAGAGCTGCAGAAACCCTTGTTCAGGCTCATAATTTGGTACCAACTGCACAATAATGTTCTTTAAATATTTATTCAACAATGTTCAAGGAGAAGTTAATGCCGCCCCCGTAAAAGTGAAAAATCAAATGCTGACAGTGAAGTCAGGCAGCCTGAGCAGCACAAATGCCCTGTATTTAAGGGAACCCACTCTCAGGAGGCAGTGTAGGGACTGTCAGGGGTCACTTGCCCACCTGAAAGGGAGCTCTCGACCCTCAGCCCTGGTAGATTATTCCTGCCAACTTCATCCAGGACTGCTCTTGAGCAGAAGTTCTGGTAAGTTACATTTTGTCTATGCTGATTTCCAGGTGTTTTGGTATCCACCCTCCACCCATGATTGATCCAGAAGAACTTTTTGGAGACTTGCTTCTTAATCCAGCCCTAGATGAAACAGAGAAAACAAGGCAGCTCGGGGTACAGTTGAGCAGATGCTCACAGCTGGTCTGTGTGACCTCACCTGGCCCTGGGTAGTAGTTCCTGAGGCTTTCTGGGAAATCCACGAGTCCCAGAGAAAAGTTTTGATCTCAATGAAAGAAGTTCCACTAAACTTGACCAAGCCTCTAGAAGTCCATGAATAAGAAAGAACACTTTATGGTAAAGCATGACACAAAGGGGTGATAGATAAAAGAACCACCACCAAAGCAACCAGGAGTCTCTAAATCTGTAAGGTCACACATGGGAAACTGACACCTAGAAACATGATAAATTGAACTGAGGTAGAGTTTTGTTTGTTTGTTTGTTTTAAAGATTTATTTATTTGTTTACTTGAATCAGAGATCAGAGATCTCTGAGAATCAGAGATCACAAGCAAACATAGAGGCAGGCAGGGAGAGAGAGAGGAGGAAGCAGGCTCCTTGCTGAGCAGAGAGCCCAATGCAGGGCTCCATCCCAGGACCCTGAGATCATGACCCGAGCCGAAGGCAGAGGCTTTAACCCACTGAGCCACCCAGGTGCCCCTGAGGTAGAGCTTCTGATACAACTTGGGGTCTACACCTACAGTGTGTGACCAAACAGTACAGTAGTAATATGGGTGTAGATGTTAGACCTAGTCTGTACATTTATCAAGGCCATGGATCCAAACTAAGAGGGAGTTTTTACAAGTTTATTTGAATCGAAAATTGAGTTCGTATTCTATCGCTATGTTGTAGGTAAAATGCTGCACAATAAAAATTAAGATCCTTGATTTTCTTTAGTGGCTCAAGGAATTAACGGTGTATATTTAAACATTAGTTAAACAGGTGGAGTAAGACTTCCAATAATTCATAATATGAAAAGGGATGAAAAGGGAAATCTAGGTGGTTATTTGTATGACTATTTAAGCTCAATGCAACTCCAGAAACCCATTTTTAAATGCTTACACTTCAGTAAACAATAGAAACAAAATGAAAAACAAAGTAACAAGTGTGTGTGTGTGTGTGTGTGTGTGTGTGTGTGTCTGGATAGTCTCAAGGTGTTAGTCTCAATGCATAAAGAATGATAAAGAAGGGCCAGAATTCATTATGAAAAAGTGAAATATCCGATATCAAAGTCGGCAAAAAGCCAAACATAAGAAATTCACTGAAAGGGCGCCTGGGTGGCTCATTGGATTAAGCATCTGCCTTTGGCTCAGGCCATGATCCCAGGGTCTTGTCATCCAGCCCCACACTGGTTCCCTGCTCAGCGGGGAGTCTGCTTCTCCCTCTTCTTCTGCACTTCTCCCCAGCTTGTGCTCGCTCTCTCAAATAAATAAATAAAATCTCAAAAAAGTTCACAGAATAATACAATTGTTAATTTAGACTTGAAAAAATAATTAACTGCTCTAATAACCAAGGATAATCAACTATAACTATTATAGAACTTGTTTCCAATAAGCTGGTTAAGATTGTAAAATTATTACATCCAGTGTTGATGTAAGCACAGTTAAGAGGGCCCCCTCAACAGCCAATATATGGAGTGGAAATTGACAAAGTTAGTAAAATATTTCTGAAGAAAAGCTTTGTAATGTGTACTATCCAAAACATTTTAAATATTTATGACTATCAATCCACTTCTGGAAATATATTCTAAAGAAATGACCAGAGTTAAATGGGGACTGATTTAAAATGCAGCCAACTTGCAAGGTAATGAATCCGGCACAACACACCAGACTGATTTAGAACATGGACTCTGGAGTCAGGCTGCTTTGATTTGAATCCCACCCCCCCTTTCTAGCTGTATAATCTCAAGCAAGCTGTTTAGTCTCTCTGTGTCTCAGATTTCTCATTTGTCAAAAGGAGATGTTATAGTACTTGTGGATTGTAAGGATTAGATGCATTAACATGTCTAAAATTTTAGAATGGTGCCTGCACATAGTAAACATGACTAGGTATTCAATGAACTCAACAACATGTGATGGCAAAAAATAGAAAAATCTTGCATGCCCCATAATATAGGAATGGTTAAATAAATGCTGGACATTTATACCGTGAAGATTAATGCATTCTTTACAAAGGTTTGTAAATAAAAATATTTCAACACATGGAAAGAAAGTCTCATGATATAATTATGTATAAAAAAGGACTCCAAAATTGTTGGGTGAAGGAAAGAGGGAAGTCAAGAATAAGTACTATGGTTTGGGCTTGAGCTCCTTGATGGATGGAGGTTTCATTGACTGTAATGGTGGAGCAAGTTGGGGTGGGAGGAGGAGGATGGTGCTGAATGTCTTTCAGTCATCCAAGTGGAAATGTCAAGCTGGTAGTTGGGTGTACAACTTAGTGTTGTTGGCAAGATCAGATTGAGAGATAAGAGTTGAGGGTCTTCACAGGGACCCTCAGAGAGTAGAGAAGATCAGTCAAACGAGAGAGGGTGTGTAAGTAGAAAAAAGGGTTTGCAACTGATCATAGGGTATTCTGATAAGTGCTCAAATGGTGATCCCCATGTCCCAGGGTCCCCCCCAAAAGCCAGAGATTATTATTTCAGCATGTAAACCTGAGTTTCAAATACAAAATGGAGCATTTTATGTATCCTGATATTTTTGTGCTTAAAGTATAGTCCGATGAATAAACCTGAGTGTACTTTTAAACCTTGGTATTCATGCCATTTCTTAACTGTTTCTTTAAAATTCATTTTGACAGAAGAATGCATTATTAAAATAGCTTAGAATAGCTTTGAGTTTCAAGTTTCATACAATTCCTGCTATTATAGCAATTTTCCTCAGAGTGGAAAGCCTATCAATCAAGAAAAACTGAAAACAATAAACAATGTTCCTCATTAAATACCTTTCAGCTTCAAGAATATTGACTATATAATTTCTATTTCTTTTTAGTAGAATTGTTTGTTTGGATCAACATGTCTTTCTTAATCAGTTCTTCCAGAATCCCAAGAAAACTAGTTAGAAGTAATAGCATTTTTTTTTTTTTTACAACTTAGAGTATCAAGTTTAAAAAAAAAAGAATTTTTTTAAAAAGATTTTATTTATTAATTTGACAGAGGCACAGTGAGAGAGGGAACACAAGCAAGGGGAGTGGGAGAGGGAGAAGCAGGCCTCCCGCTGAGCAGGGAGCCCCATGTGGGACTGGATCGTAGGACCCTGTGATCATGACCTGAGCTGAAGGCAGACACTTAATGACTGAGCCACACAGGTGCCCCAAGAAGAAGAAATTTAAAAAGTGGGCCTCACTAATAACTACGGTAGGATGTCTGCTCTTTAGGTCAGAGCCTCTGGAATACTATTTCTCTCTTTTGTAACCATATAAGCTCAACCTTTAGGTTTATTAGGAAATATGAAAGTGCTAAGAGAAGAATTTCTGCCCTTCCGTATTTGAATATTACTCTCTTATTAAGACCAGAGACAGCCCTTTCCTTACATTTCAGACAGTACCAAGCACAATGGCTGGTCCATAAAATCTGTCATGATGAAATTGGGTCAGATAACCTCAAGGCATTCAGTGTTCTTTCCAGAAACATCTGAAGGGGCCAGAAGGGATGAAGGAAGGTTTGCCCCTTGCTAACTTGTGCCTTAGGTTTAGTTTAAAACAATACTTCAGCAGAAAACCTAAGTCAATAGTGGCTCTGATAGTTTTACGAGGCACGCAGGGATGATTTCTTCTTAAGCAGGATCAATCAACTTTGACCCTAGTGGTGGATTAGGCTGAATGATTCTTTGTTGTCGGGGAGCTTTTTTGTGCATATGAGGGTATTTAACAGCATCCCTGGCCTCCATCCAGTAGGTACCAGTAACATCTACTCTCCAATTGTAACAACCAAAAATGCCTCCAGATGTTACCGATCTCTCCTGGCTGGGGTGGTGGATGAAGGGCAAAATCTAACCTGGTTGCAATTGCTGCTCTAAAGTTTCTCCAACTTCAACCCCTAGTCTCTCCTAAAGTATCTGCTATTCATAGGCTTCAACTTGAGCTGCCCTCATGCCTGCAGAGCCATGGAGGGAAAGCAAAACCTCCACTACTCCCAAATGATCCTCACTCACCTATAACCTGCCCCCCAACATCGGCCATATGCACTGGGAGGGAGGACTGAAAAGGAAAATTCACGGGACAGTCAAAACCAGCTCAAAATACCTACCTGTGGGTCAAGGTCCATTAATTTATGGCTGCTGCCTCTACCACACATAGATTCCAGTATCACTGGAACATCCCAGGCAACCAATCTTTAGATAGAGGTGTAGTACATTTATTTATAACATATTTTCCTTCTTTTATCAAATACAATGCAGTTACATAACAGATAACTAGAAAGCAAAAAGAAAGAATAGCGCCCTAATTCTGATGCCTAATGGATCAACTCTTGGTACCCAGATTATTTCTTTCTACCCTTTCCACCACAAACCAAAAAGAACAAGCATGTCAGCCCATCTCAGTTCCAAATGAGAATATATAATATATATATTGAAGGTCTCATTTTTAAGAGAACTCAGAAATTCTGTTATCTACATGAAATCTGATTTCTAAAAATTGAGCAGTTATAAAATTTTCTTTCAACATTGTATGAACAAAACAGAGCACATTTATTGGGTAGAATGAGCTGGTAGGACTCATTTCTGACAGCTGCCATTTCATCTGGTGAGCACCTGTTGTGTCACTCTTGTTACCTGCCAGTTTTCATTTGCATTTGAATTCAGGACTTCCTTCACTAAACAATCCCTCACGTGCTCTCCAGCTCAAAAATTGTTAGTGTAGGACCAAGTACATTATTGCAACCCTCTTTCTCATTACCTAAATTAGCTTGTCCAGGTTTTTACCACTCTCCATGAATAGACAACACCATCTTCTGTACTCTCTGAAAGATGAGTACTCTCTCTAAAAGATGATTTGGAAAATAAAGTCTTGACTAATCCGGAAAATAAAGGACAGTGGACATCAATTATGTCAACTTATTTCCTTTATTCATATGTGTGCATATAGCTACATATATTCATGTATGCATATACATATAATGTATACTATATATTATATATATATTTTATAATATTATGTAGAATATATTTCTGTTGAAAGTGTTGTTCTAGTACATAAACTATCCCCTTCACGAAGACTCAACCAAAAGAGTGGTCCAAAAGAAAAAAATTAATCCAATAGGTATATTTGGGCCCAAGCATCCACTTTGAGACCCTTCACCATCTGCCCTGTCCAAATTTGTCTTTTGATCAGCCCTCACTCCCAGCTACCGTCTTTCCCCAAGTTCATTGGAATACTTGCCATTCTTCAAACATCAGTTTCCCTTTGCCCATACTATTTCCCTGTGCTAGACTACCCTGGAGCCAGCCTCTTGCCTCAAAAATTCTTACAGACTTTTTTAGTCCAACTATGTTGGACTAAACATTTCAACTTTTAAGCATTGCTTATTCATGACAACTTGGGAAAAAAATATTGCATTCTTCTTTCAGATTAATTCCTGGGAAACTCACTGTAATTTCCTGCATTCCTTACTTTATTAGGGACCGACAGCTAGTTTGTCAATTACTTTAATATTTCATTCCTTCAAAATCGCTTTGTCTTAAAAGAACAAGTGGTCATTGTTCTTAATAAAAGTACTATTTACTGCTGTGCTGTTATTACTTATATATACTTTTCCATTCTTACATATACTTATGTTACTCCAAATCTTCCTTAAAACGCACATATTAAGACAAGCAAGACACTTTCCTAGCCCCTCTCTGCGTTGAAACCATCCTGTCATATATTCCATGATCACCAAACTTAAAAACTAATAAAAAGTGTACTATCTCTGCTGCCTGTCTACTACCTGGCTGTCTCACCATTCTGTTGAAATTGCTCTTATCAATGTCACCAAATCCACTGATGTATTTTCACTATTTATATTACTGAGCAGAACGCACTGAGCTCATCCCACCACCCAGATTCTGAAAACTAGCTCTTTTCTCCATGGCTTCAGGAACATTTTTCTTCTAATTGTTTTCCTGCCTCTGGGGTCATTACTTCTTTGTTTTATTCCTGAACTTTTGCTCTCCACCACCTGGCACTTTGTGGTGGTGTTTTCCAAAGGCCTGTGCAAAAGCCCGGTCCCTTCTTGATGACTGCTTTCACTGCTTTCACATTCATCCATACCTCATGACTTTAGCCAAATCTATATGCCAGTGACGCTATCTGTGTACTATAGAATTATTTCTAGCTACTTGCTGGAATCACCCAACTGAACATCTCAGAAATAACCCAAATTCAGTATAACTAGAGTTAAGTATCTAAAAATATGTTCTGCCCTCCAAATTTTCAATTTCCATTGATGGTTTTGTAACCTACACATTTCTCATGCTATGCTCCTTAGAATCACACTCATCTTGTGTTTCTCCTTTACTTTTCATTTCTAATTGGTTACCAAAATCTGTTTTGATTTTTCAAGTCTGTGCATTTCCATTCTCAGTGTCACTAGTTTATTGCCTAATGCCCCACATATTTCTTCTAAAGATTTAAGCATGCAAAAATCAAAAGCAAACACAGTGGTGGGGGGTGGAGGGGCAAAAAACACCCTGGTATCTTTTTCTCCTGAAATCTTTTGCAGCAACAAATTCCTAGATTTATTTTAAGGTTCTGGTGGTAGGAATAAATTACATCCCCAGTCCCCACTACCACCCTCAGCATCACAGAATACCTCCAGGGGCTGGTGAATCAATTCAGTGTCTAATTCAAGACCATGGCTCTAGTTTGCAATTGGACTGAATATGAATTCCAAAGAAGCTGATTCACCATCACTCTCCTGATTTTTAAAGTGCTACACTAAATCACAGGCCAGTGAAGAAACACTTTGACATTGGCAAACTTTGACATTGGAAACACAGTATTTATTTGCCAGAGCCTACTGGTAGCACCAAAATATAATATTAACTGGAACACATATTTATACCACATGCTAAGCAAACAGAATGCACTGGTGTTCTCCTATTATGTCAAACTAAGTAGTTAAGCTTCCATTTGCGATGTTGTAGAACCCAATGGTTGGAATAAACCTAAGAAGATATATTGCCCATCCCTCTCACTTTTCAGGAGAGAAGAAAAAATTGCACTGAGAAGAAGGGATTACTCAGGGCTATGGAGTGAATTAGTAGCAAGGCCACGTCTAAACCCCAAATCCACCAGCTCTCAGTGCAATGAGTTTAGTTTTTCAATATTATGGTAGGTCCCAATCTCTGTAAAATATTATTATATCAAAATGTCATAAAAAGTATAATTTCTTCATTATAGGATTGGCATAAGAGATTTGCATTAGTAATCCAAGCTGAAGACCTTAAATTAGTATTATTGAGAAGTTCTAAGATATTTAGCTTTTTTGGTTGTTTTTAGTAAATTTAAGATTGTCACATGTTTAAATATAAATTACTGTCAGTTATATCTGACATAGCTGGTTATATCATCATTCATAGGTATGAATGTCATTAAGATCTCATCTCAAGTGGCAATCGCCTACGCTTACTCATCCATCTGGCATTTATTGGGTCTTACTAGGTGCAGACTACTCTACCAGACCCTCTGAGGGGTATGGAAATACTAGCAAAGAATCTCTGCATCTTAAGAAGCTCAGAAAATTGGACATTTTAGATAATACAGCAACTCTGAATACTGATCCCCTTCCTCTCCTGGGCTTGTTTTGTTGTTATTTGATTTTTTAAATTTGTTTTTGATTAGGCCAGGTTGCTTTAGTGAAATCTATTTCCCCATTACAGTGTGAAACCTTGGGTGTCACTCCTCAGAGATGCACAGCCTTGGACCTAGGCACAGTCACCTAGGATGACATTGGTCTTAGCAAGTCTCTTTTTGACTGTCTTCTTCTGATCTTTCTTCTAAGTTGCCTGCTTCATTTGATATTATACCCCTGCCTGTTTGACTTTACTATTTTACCAGCTGACGGCTCTGTTGCTTTTAACAATGCTCTAAAGCTTACATTGCTCAGCCGTCTGATCCAATTAAATTTAGGCAAGCATAATTTTTGAGACCGGTTTTGAGTTTTACTCTGACCCCATGAGGGATCTTCTTAGCTATGTCTTTTCCTGGTTCCCTCTAGTAAACTGGCTGGCCTACAGTTTAGCTTGCTGCTTTTAGTTAAGAGGAGCTCCTGTTTTTGAGAGTGCCCTTGTCTTGAACTTCCACAGATTCCATTTCAGATAATCTCTGTTCCTTTGGGGAGAGCTTCTGAGCTCTCCTTTTTCACAGACTACATTTCCTCCAGGGTACAAACTCTCTGAGTCGATATTCTAAGTACTGGGTAGGGCAGTAGCCTCTAGAGCTCTCAGTCCGGGGTGCCCCTTGACCCTCGGTTCTACAAGCAGGCTGAGTGAGGGTGGTCACGGCCCCAGTATTATCAGTCTATCAGCTCTGGGGTAGCCTCTGAGTGGGGCCCAGATGGAGGAAAGGAGCCCCTGACTTCTTGGCTTTACTCCCCGAGAATTTAACCTCTTCAATTCAGAGTTAGGCGGGTTGAGAAATGCTGGCCATCTCTGACTCTCGGTAAGAGACAGTAACCCTTGTTTGGGAGGGGAAGGGGAACCTAAATGGCCCTGTCAGTTTGAACTGGGCGAAGGGAGGCAGGGAAAGAAGAAAGTGAGCTGTGGTTTAAATGGGTTAAATGCTACAGACTCTCCCTGTTCTGAGTGTTAGATCTTCTTAAAAAAATATTTATTTTCTATATGTCCTGAGGACAATTTCTTGAGAATTAAGATGTTTGCTTTTATGGGTTTTGCCATCTGTTTCACTGGGGAGTTGGTCCCTGGAGTTCCCCATGCTGTCATCCCTGACCTGAAACTCACTGTGGCTTCTTTTTCTAGCCCATGTTACTCTATACCATGAAGGCTGGTAACCCAAGCAGAGTCTCTAACTCTAGAGTCAGGAGCTTCTGGTCTCCAGTTAAAAGTAGCTTAATATCCTTTCACAATCAGACTTATTGAAGGTAGAGTTGATATTGTCCCTGAAGAAGAGCATCCCATTTTTAAAAATTTATTTATTTGTATTTTATTTGTATTTTATTATTTTGTTAGTGAAGCATAGTCAACACACAATGTGACGTTAGCTTCAGGTGTACAGCTTAGTGATGCGACAACTGTATACAAGTTCGCCACAGGTGGAGCTACCATCTGAGAGCATTTTATTTTTGTGTAAAGTTAACAATGAGTGCTTGTCAAGAGAGAGCAAGATTTTCCTCGGGGTGGTGGGGGGTGGTGGGAATGGGAGTTTCCTGTAATACATGGAGTCCAACTTCAGAAGACACTTTTGTTTATTTTATCCTGAAAACATTTAACAGGGGTCATTCGATGTCCAGAGCAGCCATTAAAAACTTGTTAAATAACATTGATTTTTTTGTTTAATTTTAAGGAATATAATTTCAAAGTGAACCCACAAAATAAACATTGTTAAAATGTTCCCCTAGATATTACATGACTTGATTTGCCATCTAGTTGTTGGCTGGAAGATGATTAAACGTTAAATGAGATCTGGCAAATAATGATAAATGTCAAATAGCTAAAACTGAGTCATTCTCTGTAGTACTAATTGCACAGAAGGCCCAGTTGTCTATTTATGCCACCATTTGTTCCTATATAATTGTTTTACCAACCTACAAGACTTTAGTCATGTATTCTTGAAAGACACTAGAATTTTTTTTTCTAACCAGAAATTCATGGATAGATTTATCTATAGCAAAGATAATTCTCTGTCTCTGCATTTTTTTAATCTAGGAGCATTGATAATAATATGAGGTAGGTGCAGGCTAAAAAGCTGATCAGAAAATTAAGGCTTGGACTTCATTTATCACCCCAAATTCCCAAGTCACCTGGTCAATGTGAGCTCAAAAGTTTCTTTCAGTTTTAAGACTCTTTTCAAATGCTTATTCATTGTTCTTGACAAGGAAGTATTGGAAAAAAGGGATATGTTGCTCAATTAGTGAGAGCAGCATAATGTTTCTGCCTTTATTTTATCTTACTTTTTTATTTTACACTGACCTTCACCATGGTATTCTGTTAACTTAGCAGATTTGCTGTTGCTATGATGCTTCATCTCTGAAAACACATTCTGTCTGAATGACCTAAGAGGCAAAAGAAATAGGGATATATTTTTGGTTTACCTTAGTAACTGCAAAAGGAATTCATCAATCAAAGCCACACACTTCAAGCTATTCTTACAACAACTCCATTTTATTGACTATTTTTCTTCCTTCAGTAGGCTTGTCAGCGAAGATACCCTTTTTCCTCTGTCCGTCATAACCCTTTCTGACTCGTCTTCCAGGCAGTGATCCCTTTGGTCTAAAGAGAAGTGATTTGAAAGGAGAAAAGCACAGAATTGGACTGAAGCCCTGTTCATGTGCCTGGAAACTGAAGGAGGAATTAATTTGTTTAAGCAAAGTCTACTTGGGTTATAGTTTTGAAAGCACTTTTCAAAATTAATCAAGGGTGAACATTTTAGAGATTGCCTAAAACAAAGCTTCACATTTAAGATGGTACAGAAATAATGGATTCCTATGGTACATGAAAATTTATGTCAGCTCATTCGTTTGAAAACAAGACCAACCAAAAACTTGGCTAACCTACAATAAACAATATTTATGTAGGAATATATAAAAATGTGAAATGAATGGACCTGATGTTTTCTTAGTGTATTGATAATGATGGGAAAAATTCATGCAGGTGTTAAGCTACTTTTGAATTTGTGTAGTCATTTATTTACCTTCCTATTTGTAGGGCTACTCTGTTATGAATATCATGTTTTGCTTAACATTTTAAAAAAAATTATATTGGGGGTGTGTGGGTGACTCAGTCGATTAAGTCTCTGCCTTTGGCTCAGGTCATGATCTCAGGGTCCTGGGATCAAACCCCGTGTCCCGCTCAGTGCTCAGGGTGAGTCTGCTTCTTCCTCTCCCTCCACCCCTCCCCCCTACTCATGCATGCTCACTTGCTTTCTTTCTCTCTCCCCACCATCCACTCAAATAAATAAATAAAATTTTTTAAAAAATTAATACTAATTATCAATGTCAATTAATAACACACCCTGCCCTTACAAGATGAAATGAGCAGGGTTTTGCCAGCCAATCCTTTGAGAGGCAGGTGAAAGAAGGTTTCCTAGCCGGTGTTGCATTCTATAGTCTACATCTGGTGGCAACCATGTATTAAGGTGGTAAGACACTGTGTATTGTTTTAGGGCTTAGACGTGTGTAGGAGAAATGAAAAAAGGCAGTAAATCTAAACACTGCTTTCTTTTTCCTGTGAAGAAATAAATTTCCTATAATAATGATAGAATTAAATTTGCTACCTATACTGAGTTCTGTGCAAAGTAATGAGCTTTTTCATAAGTGTTCAGAGATGGGATGAACACAGAGACACAACATCATAAAGGTGATTCAGGCATCTGGTAAATGACCTCTACAGGCTCTTCCATTCTAGACTTACATGACTTGGTGAAACTTTTCAATAAAAAAAGGACGGATATTTATCAAATACTTCTGGTCTGCCAGGCAGCTCTGCTAAGAACATTACGTGGATTCATTAATTCATATAACATTTCTACAGAGTAGGGAGTATTATTTTCTCCAGGCGAGGCTGACGTGGGTGGTGTATCTGAGTCACACAGCCGGTAAAAGGTAGAGCCAGGAATAAGACACAGGCAATCAAACCAAGAGTCTTTTCTTCCAGCACTTTCTGCATAGTCTCCGTACTGTTTTAAGCCATTTCTAGCCCTCTAATTTCATGGCAACTGAACAATCTGTCTGTTGCATTTTATACAAAAACGGAGGGCTTCTGAAAGTGAATATTTAATGATTCCATAAATTTGCATCTGTTTTATTCCTACTATCTTAGATTCCTATCTAACAGTTTTTCTGCTCACTTATCCCCAGTTAGTAATGAGAACTTTATAATACTTAAATTTAAAAAGTTTTTCCACTAGTAATACTATTTCCCTGAGTTTTTACAGTCACTTTATGAAGTATCCAGAATAGGTATTGTTATGGAAGAGATGCACATGGGTGTTAAAAAGTTTAATGCTAGTCCAGGATCATGAAGTGATGGAGTTGGTGCCTCAAACCAGATTTTCTAATTACATTTGCCCACCAGCCTCTTCTTGGCCATGTCTTTTGCTGACTAAAGGATTAATTGGGAAAGTAAAGTCTTATGATTTCATAAGTTTGATTTTCTAGAGCAGTAGTTGGCAAAATACAGTCTGGTTCACTTCCTGTTTTGTAAATAAGGTTTTATGGAGTCACAGTCACACCCATGCACTTAGGTATATTCTATGGCTGTTCACCACCACAGTAGAGTTGAGTAAATGCAAACAAAAACCTTATGGCCTGCACACCTAAAATATTTAATATGTGTCCCGTTATAGAAAAAGTTTGCCAACGTGTATGCTAGAACAAAGAACTAACTCTTTGAAAGATAAATACTATTTCTCTGCCTTATTGTTTAGTATGGATAAAAACAAGACTATGACTGTTCTATTTAAAGAAACTCCCAGGTCTTCTTTGCATCAAGTATTTGAAGGAATTTATTTTCCACCATCAAGACTTTAATTGTCTAATCTCTGCTTCTCATTGCATAAAGCCATGATATGATTTGGAATCTTTATCAACGTGACTTTTCCTAATAATTTCCCACAGAATTTTTTATTCTTGTTTCATGTTAGTCATGTCTTTTTGTTTTACCTCTTAGCTTCTCCTTTTTTGCCCCCCTTAGCTTCTTCTAACTTAACTACTCAAAGTGTCCTAAGAAATTACACGTTCCATAGCATTTTCCCTGACTTACATCTGAGAATTAGACAGAGATATACTGAGTTTTCTTTTTTCAGTGAAGAGTAATTGGGCATCTTTGGGAAGAACAATATTGCTTCCTGCATAAACCTAGACTTTGTTTTTCTCAAAGCTGTAATTACTAACAGTATTTTTAGTCCTGTAAGCCATAATTTGCCATCCCATTTTACTGTAGCTTGTTAATCACAACCTACCAAAAATTGCAAAAGCCATGCTTTCAGTCACTGAAAAATCTTTGATGTGTGATTTGCAATTCAGAGAGAGAATCAAACACTGGTCAGCTCTTTAGAAAGGGAAAGTAAGTCCTTGATAATTCAAAGGGGGTTGGGATCAGATGATATGTTTCTTCATTTATGGGCCTCACATTTCAGGAACTTAACAGGGCTATACACCTGAGCTCAAACTAAGTCACTATTAATTTTGAAAAGCAGACACATCTGTGTATACCAGAAAACAATGTGATAAAAAGTTATTACACACATGACACAAGAGAAAAACATAGGTATTATAAAAATTCTTTCATTTTTGAAATCCATTTTTTTATAATATCCTGTAATTTTAATTTACTTCCATAATTATGGTCTTCCTTCCTCAATAGGCCTTGTGCTACTCCCTGGAACTACAATGGTGACTGGACACAGTCTCTACTTTTGGACCCAAAATTTTCTTGGCTTTGAAATAAGATGACCTCATCTTTTCTGTGATAACATTGGTTATCTCATGCTGAACAGAAATTCGATTGGCAGGAATGCATGTTGAGAGAGACTGAGAGAGAGAGATGTAAGGAGAAGAAAGGAGAGAAGGAAGAAAAGTAAGGAAGGAAAAGAAGGCAGACAGGCTGAAAAAAAGAGTCATATGCAATCAAGGGAATACTTCTGATGACTTCAATAATTCAAGATTAATTTTTCCATGCATTTAATATAAAGTACACATAATGGTTAGATTATATCAGTTAAGTCCCATTACAGAACAGTTTTGTCTTTAAATACACTTTTTAATTATGGTATATATTTATAATAACTTTTGAATTGCTTACACCTCTTTTCAAATTATCAAAAAATGCAACTTACCTTGCTTGGCTTAAGGTCATAGGGACACATGATAGAAACTTTGACCTTGAGGTTAATTTCCAGAAGCTTATCTTTGTTCTCGTGTATGGGACTTTTTGCAAACTGAACACTGAAATGGCTTTGATATTTTTTTAAAAATTTTGTCTCATATTTCACAGAGTGGTCGTATCCTACATTAACCATAGGGAGTCATTGGGAATGATTCTTTGGTCTTCCTCACAGCATCATAGCTCTGGTAATTTCTGATTCAAAGTCTTTGATTATATGCTCTAAAAAAAAGATATTAAATGATAACAGGAATAGCTGCTAAAGTAACTTTTAGCAAACTTATTCACAGAGGGGCTGAAACATGTAAGTCTTCAGTCCACAATGTCCTGAGGGCAGTAGTTTTGTCCCTTAGCAGATAGAGTGGAGTGACCAGGTGGCCAGTTGTTAAAGAGTTCACAGTGCACCAGAAAGTATGTGATTGCTGATGTGCTGCTTCAGTTTGGAGAGAACTGTGGTACAGCTGAAAATATGGGCAACACACTCACATGTGAAGATCTCTGGAGGGTCAGGCTTTTGTTTATGTGACCATGTTTTAGTTCTTTCGGTATATTAAGCAGTACATTAATAATGCATTTTTTTTCAAGACCACCCATCTAATAATTCTAGGCATGCTCCCTTGGTAGTCATACTTCTGAGTCAAATGAATCAGAGTAGGAAAAATTCCCACATTCCCTTAACCCCTATGTAGCACCTATATATTCACACATCTGCATACAGTAAACACTTTATTTGGACTGGTTGCCTAGTATATTAGAAGGCACACAGTAACTTTTGGGAACCTCAATGCCATTGGTCTTGCTTTATCACCCTGAGTATCTGGAGCTGTATGAGCAATCATTTAAAGAGAAGACCTTATCCCAATTCACTAACTCATGTAGGGCATTTCCTACCAGACCAGGACTCTTCTCTCATCACAAGGAAGGAAAGACGATTGTTTGCCACAAATAAGGTGTTAGATGATGAGTTAATTATTCTGCCCCTCTGAGCTAGTTTTATTATATAAAAAATAAACTTTTACTAGATTTTCTCAAAATTCTTTTCCATCTCTAACAGTCCATGATTCTCCAATTATCTGTTCCAGTTAATATGGATGCACAGCCAATCGTCCAAAAACTTAGTAGCATTAAACAAATTTTCAATATGCTCATAAATTCTGTGGGTCAAGAATTCAGACAGGGCACTGTTTCTACCCTGTACTGTCTGGGCTGGGACTCAGCAGGAAGACTAGAAGTCTGGCTCCACTAGGCATCAAATAAGTTGGCCAGAAGGCTGCAGACTAGAATCATCCAAAAGTTCACTTATTCACATGTCTAACATCTGGGCTGGAAGACTCAAACAGCTGTGATCTCAAACAGTTGGGCCTTGCTGTACATATTTCTTTTTTTCAGTGTGGTGTTTTTTATCTCTCTGTTTCTCCAAGTGACTTTTCCAGGATGAGGTTTTCAGAGTAGTCAGACTTGTTACATGGTGGCTCAGGATTCCCAAGTCATATATCCTAGGAGCCAGATGGAAGCTGTAATATCTTTTTTGGCCTTTCTTCGTGTATCACCAGGGTCGCTTCTCCTGTAGACATGGGCTAAAAAATAATAAAAGATTAAAAAAAGATAAAAGGTGGGGCGCCTGGGTGGCTCAGGGGGTTGAGCCTCTGCCTTTGGCTCAGGTCATGATCTCAGGGTCCTGGGATCGAGTCCCACATCGGGCTCTCTGCTTGGCGGGGAGCCTGCTTCCTCCTCTCTCTCTGTCTGCCTCTCTGCCTGCTTGTGATTTCTGTCTGTCAAATAAATAAATTATCTTTAAAAAAAAAAAAGATAAAAGGTAAAAAAGGAAGAAATGACCCCACCATTGACTGGAGGAATGTTTGTGTTCTGCTGTAAAAAAGAGGATGTAAAGTGATATATATTGGTGTAACTACCTCTGGAAATTACAGTATCATGTCATGCAAAAGTAACTTTTTAGTATGTTTAATCTAGTATAGATAGAAGTAATATGCCATAGTTTCCACTTTCTTGAATTCTCATACTATGCTGACTATGAGTGACTCACTTCAGCCTTAAGGACATACAAAAGACTAAGAGTGAAGGGATGGAAAAATATATTCCAAGTAAATGGTAAACAAAGGGAAAAAGGGATAGCTATACTTAAATATTTTTTAAAAGAGAATTTAAGTTAAAATTAGTCACAAGAGTCAAAGAAGGTCATTATCTAAATGATAAAGAAGTTAATTCATCAAGGAGATATAACAAGTCTAAATATTTATGCACCCAACATTAGAGAACCTAGATATATAAAGCTAATACCTATTGAACTAAAAGTAGAAATAAACAACAATACAGTAATAGGTGGGAATTTAATACTCCACCCTCAACAATGGATAGATCATCCAGACAGAGGATCAATAAGAAAACAACAGATTTGAAGGACTACATCACCACACTGAGAGCAACAAGAAGATCTGCAAGATTGTGCAGGGCTACCTCCTCAAGGATGGCAAACTGATCAAGAACAATGCTTCCACTGATTACATCTGTCTGACAAGAACATTAACCCTCTGGGTGGCTTCGTCCACTATGATGAAGTGACCAATGACTGTCATGCTGTAAGGCTGTGTGCTGGGAACCAAGAAGTGACTGCTTGCTCTCTGCAAGTTCTCAGCAGGCCCTGGAGAAGATCAACCTTAAGTTCTTTGATACCACCTCCAAGCTTGGCATGGCCAATTCCAGACCATGGAGAAAGAGAAAGCATTCATGGGACCACTTAAGAAAGAATGGATTACAGAGAAGGAGTTTAATGCCCGCAGCAAATTGTGCAGCTGGTAGAATCTCAATAAAAATTATTTTCAAGTGGGAAAAAAAATAAAAGAAAACAACAGATTTGTAAAACACCGTAGACCAAATGGGTCTAACAAACATATACAGAACATTCCATCCAACAGCAGCAGAACACATATTTCTCAAGTGCAAATGCAACATTTTCTAGGATAGATACATATGTTAGGCCATAAAACAAGTTGTAGCAAGTTCAAGAAGATAGCAATTATATGAATTATCTTTCCTGACTACAATGGTATGAAACTAGAAATCAGTTAAAACAGGAAAGCTGGAAAAATCACAAATACAAGTAAATTAAATAACATAAATCTGAACAACTAATGGATCAAAGAAGAAATCAAGAGAGAAATGAAAAAAGTATTTGGGACAAACAAAAATGGAAAAACAAAACTTGTGGTATACAGCAAAAAAAAAAAATTCTGAGAGGAAAGTTTATAATTATAAATAATTGTATCGGGAACAAAGAAAGATTTCAAATAAACAGCCTAACTTTACATCTCAAGGAACTAGAAAAAGAACAAACTAAGCCCGAAGTTAGAGAAAGAGGAAATAATAAAGATTAGAGCAGAAATAAATGATAAGGAAAATAGGAACGCAATAAAAACAATTAACAAAACTGAGGGTTGATTATTTGAAATAAAGATAAAAAGTTTACAAATATTTAGATAGAGGTAACCAGGGGGAAAAAAAGAAAGGAGCCAAATAAATAAAATTAGAAGTGAAAGAAAAGACATTACAACTGAAATCATAGAAATATGAAGGATCAGAAGACACTACTATGAGTAATTTTATATCAACAAATTGAAGAAATGGACAAATTCCTAGAAACATATCACCTACCAAGAATAAATTATGAAAAAATAGAAGACTTGAACAGACCAGTAATGAGTAAGGAGTTTGAATCAGTAATCAAAAATCTTCCAACACAAAATCTTTTGCCTTTTACCAAAAACCTTCCAACACAGAAAAGCCCAGGAATAAATGGTTTCCCTGGTGAATTCTACTAAGCATTTAAAGACTTGATGTCAACCCCTCTCAAACTTTACCAAAAATTTGAAGAGGAGGGAACACTCTCAAATTCAATTTCTAAGGCTAGGATTCAACTGATACAAAAGCCAAATAAAGATACTACATGGAAAGAAAATTACAGACGAATTCCCTGATGAATATGGATGCAAAAATTGTCCAAAAAATACTAGAAAATGAAATTGAGCAGCACACCAAAAAGTTCATACAACATGATCAAGTGGGGTTCATCCCTGAGATCCAAGATGGTCCAACACAACCAAACCAATGATTGTGATACATAACATTAATAGAATGAAAGATAAATATCATATGATTAACTCAATAGATGCAGAAAATGCATTTGAAAAAATTCAACATTCTTTCATGATAAAAACTCTCAAGAAATTGGGCATTGAAGGAATGTATTTGTATGTAATTAAAGCCATATACTGCAAGTTCCCAGCTAACATCATACTCAGTGGTGAAAGTTTGAAAACTTTTCCTCTAAGATCAAGAATAAGTCAAGGGTGCCTATTCTCACCACTCCTATTCAACATAGTACTAGAAGTCCTAGCCAGAGTAATCAGATGAGAAAAAGACATAAAAGAATTTCAAATTAGAAAAAAAAAAGTAAATGTGTCTGTTTACAGATGGCATGATATTATATATAGAAAGCCTTAAAGTCTTTACCAAAAATTGTTAGAACTAATAAACAAAACCAGTAAATTCGTGGAATTCAAAATCAACATACAAAAATCAGTTGCATTTTTATATACTAGTAATGAACTATCAGAAAAAGAAATAAAGGAAACAATCCCATTCACAGTAGCATCAAAAATAACACAATACTTTGTAATAAATTTAATCAAGGAGGTGAAAGGTCTATACTGAAAAATATAAGGCACTGATGAAAGAAATTGAAGAAGACACAAATAAATAGAAAGATATCTCATGTTCATTAGTTAGAAGAACTGATATTGTTAAAATAGCCATACTGCCCAATGCCATCTATGGATTCAGTGCAATTCCTATCAAAATTCCAAAGGCATTTTTCATACAAATAGAAAGAACTGTCCTAAAATTCATGCAGAACCACAAAAAGCCCCTAATAACCAATGCAAATATGAAAAAATGAAGAATAAAGCTAGAGGTATCACACATCCTGTTTTTAAACTATATTAAAAAAAAAAAAACTAGTAATCAAAAGAGTATGGTATTGGCACAAAAACAAAAACCAAGACAAATGCAACAGAATAGACAGCCCAGAAATAAACCACACATAAGTGGTAAACTAATAGTTGACAAAGGAGCCAAGAATATATGATGGGGAAAACAGAGCCTCTTCAGTAAATGTGTTGGAAAACAGCATATCCACATCCAAAAGGATGAAATTGCACCCCTGTCTTACGCTATTCACAAAATTAATTTGAAGTGGATTAAAAACTTAAACATAAGACCTGAAATATAAAACTCATAGAAAAAAATGGAAAAAGCTTCTGGACATTGATCTTGGAAATGATTTTTTTGATATGATACCTAAAGCACAAGCAAAAAAAGCAAAAATGAATAAATGGGACTACATCAAACTAAAAAGCTTCTCACAGCAAAATAAATGATCAACAAAATGAAAAGGCAGCCTAAAAACTAGGAGGAAATATTTTCAAATCGCATCTGTTAAGAGGTTAATAACCAAAATATATCAAGAACTCATACAACTCAATAGCAAGAAAAGCAAATAATCTGGTTTAAAAAATGGGCAAAGGACCTAAAGAGACATTTATCAAAAGAATACATACAAATGGCCATCAAATATATGAAAGGGTGCTCATTATCATTCCTCATCAGGGGAAATCAAAACAGTGATGAGAAATTAACATACACCTGTCAGAATGTCTATAATTGAAAAGACAAAATATTGCAAGTGTTGGTGAGGGTGGGAGAAAAGGGAATCTATGTATTCTGTTGGTAGGAATGTAAATTGTCAGTCACTATATAAAACAGTATGGAGGTTCCTCAAAAACTTAAACACAGAACTACCATATGACCCAATAATCCCACTCTGGGTGTATATTCAAAGGAAATGAAATCAGTACCTTGAAGAGATACCTGCACCTCATGTTCATTGCAGCATTATTTATAATAGTCAAGACATGGAAACAATCTGTGCATCCATCTACAGATGAATGGATAAAGAAAAAAAATATATATATGATATGTAATGTATACAATATATAACATGCATATATACATATGTATATATACACACACATGTGGCATATACATATACCACATATATGAATATACACATGTATACACACACACATACACAATAGACTATTTTTCAGCCAAAAAAGTAAATTTTTTCATTTGCAACAACATAGATGAAACTTGAAGGCATTATACTAAGTGAAATAAGTCAGAGAAAGACAAAAACTGTATGATCTCGTTTATAGGTAAGATCAACAGCAACAAAATATAGAAACAGAATACATTGGTAGTTGCCAGAGGTAAGTAGGTATAGGAAATAGATTAAGGTAGTCAAAGAATACAAACTTTATTTTCTCAGGATCTAATGTACAGCATGGTGAATATAGTTAACAATACTGTAAAAGGGCAAAAATACTGTTTTATATAACAATACCGTATTATATAATAATACCGTATTATATAATAATATAGTACTGTATTATATAACTGGAAGTTGCTAATCTCTTCTGAAAACACCCTCACAGACACATCCAGAAATAATGTTTAACTTGCTATCATGGCTCAGTCGAGTTGACCATAAAATTAACCATCACACTGCTGTTGAAGTTTCCTTGGCTACTTAGCTTATGAAATTCCTTCCTATATTTAGGGCATTTATTAATGTTTTAATTCTTTTAGAAACTGAAAAAGACAGATAGGTACTCACTCTCCAGCTAGCACATGGGTGTGTGACTTAAGCTTGGCCAATAATCTGCTCTTGTTCCCAACTGGGACAGGAAGTGGGGACAGTTCAGAACTCATGCCCTGCTGGTGGCACTCAATATGAAGTGGCAACAGTGCAAGTCACAGCTGACTCCTGTGACAGTGGCAGTAGCACCTAATCAATCTTCCAGTGGTCTGATCTGGAGTGGATCCAGCCGCTTAGTTTCTTGTGGCTTCTGTATGTTTTCCAAGCTTGACTCGTTGGAACTGCTTCCTTCTGGTCCTGTAAGTTACTCAATATCCATGCAGTAGATTTCTTTTCCATTTGCATCTGCCAAAATCCACTTCAGTTTCTTATAAACAAGAATTCCGTTCATTATAGTAATGAAACATTAAATTATTTTAAATACATTTAATAAATGTCAATGGAGCACTTTCTATATATCAAGTACAATGCAAGGAGCCGGCAATCTAATGGTGAATACAGATCAGAATATTCCCAGAACGAGGTGGCTTCATGGGTCCCACATCATTTTGGCACCCAGCTCTCTCTCTTCCATCCAGCTACTTCTCTTGAAAGGGAGACTCTGGGGTTCCTAGACTGACGAGGCTTGGACAGTACATAGCACTTAAGGAAACCTACTCATAAGACAGAAATGAACTCTTAACGTTGAAAACCATTTTTTTAAAACTGAAGATTTCAAGAGATAGGTTGAATGGAAGACAATTGCTGTAGAGATTCAAATTTCTAGGCCAGGAGGAAAAGCAAAAGAAATATCCCAAACTGCTAATTTTGGAAAACAAAAACATTCAATAGCAAGAAGATAGATGTAGGAAAGTGAACAGGAGAATGGCAAGCTTCTGAAGAAGAGAAAGGAATGTTAAGGAAATGAAAGGAAAATGCTAAATAATTTAAAAGAAAATGATTACTTGAACTTAAAAAAAAAAAAGACTTGAGTCTGCAGATTGAAATGGTTCACCAAGTAGCTGGAAAGATTAATGAAAATCAAAATAGCAAAGTAAGGGCATGGGGACTGAATTCTTCCATTAAAAAAAAGAGAATGAAAAGAAAAGGGGAAAAAAAAAAAGAAGAACAGAAGTGATCCATGAGCTTCATCAAGGAAACACATTCCAATTTTAGGCTTCTTAGTAATAAGAAAACACCTATATTACTGACATGGATGCAGGAAAAGAATGTTCTCCCGTACTGCTGAGGACATCTAAATTATTCCAACGTGTTTAAATAAGAAACTGAAACATTTGTTAAAATTTAAATGACATGTGTGCCCTTCAACACAGAAATCCCACTTTTGGTATGAATCCGTTAAAGTAACTGAAAATGAGAATCTATATATGGCATTCTTCATAGTGACAACAACAGAAATAAACAAACCAACAAACCTGGAAGTAAAACGACTCCCTTTAATAAGAGAGCAGTTGGATGAATTACACTCTGTTGGCCCAGAGGACAGAATGCAGTTAGTATAAAGAAGGCCCTGGTACTGTGTCACAACACTTGGAGGGATTACCAAAATACACCAATGAACGGAAGAAGTCAAATATAAAGAAAGATATATAATATGATCTCATTTTTATAAAACAATGTCCACATCCCCAGTATATATATATATACATATATATACATACATATATATATATACGTATATATACATATGTATATATTTATATATACACACATAAACACATGTACACACATGAATACGTATATCAGGTTCTTTATCATAGATCTGGGTGTGGAAGGAATAGGGATTTCACATGGAAATGACAAATAAAGGAGTAGGGCAAATAAAGTAAAAAGCAAAAGACTAAAAGATCACACTTTCCCTCAGTAATCCTCTGAAATATATTCTCACATCCTGTGGATGAAAAGCCCATCATGTATTATATTATAATCCTATTTATTGAAAACTACAGTGTGTGTATGCAAAATTAGAACAAATATATAGAGATATATGGGTGTCCATGTGAAAGGCATGTTGTAACACACATAGTAAAATTCTATTCTCACAAATAAAATCCTCGCACTTATGCGTATATGCGCGTATATGTTGATAGAGTTATATATCTAGATAGATATAGATGGGTTGGAGAGAGATATGGAAGGACATACCTTACGCTGTTAACATTTATTACTTCACTGGAGATCCATTTTGTCTTTACTTATTTTTTGTTTCACTTATTTGCCTTTGGTCATGCTTCTGCCCCTGCCTAGAATTCTCTTACCTTTTTTTTTTTTTCATCTAAATAATGTTCTCCTACTTTTCATGCTACAGTTTAAAAACATAATCACATCTCCGCTGGAAACTACTTTTCAGGTTTAGCTTTTTCCCATCACCTTCTCTGACCTGAAATAACCTTTACCTCCCCTGTGATCCCACCTCCCTTCATTAGTACCTTGGCTGCTAATATATCACCCTGAAGGGGAGCTGAGAGAATATCAACCTTTCCCCATCTCCAGAGTGCCTTGTAGACATGACTTACCTAGCTTTATTTAATTTGTTCTAAAAATGTTTTTATTTTTTTACAGATAGTATGGCCACTAGGTTTGATATTTACATTTAAGGAGAATCCTAATGCATCTTTGAAGGAAAGGACTATCAGAGTTCCATGTTTTAAGACCAGAACTCACCACTTCATAGCTGTTTGGTGATTAATTTTCATCAAAAATGAAACTCTGTAATATTAAAATCCAAAGGAATAAAAACACAAAATACCTGAAGTGAGAGTAAATGTTTGAAACTAAATAATAATAAAGATGTTTTAAGGGTAACTGAAGAACCAGTGCTGATCTACTTTAACCTCCTTTAGTTAACATTTTCAAAGTGTGTTTGGTCCCTAAGACAAATGCAAATTTCTATCTCCTTATATATTTAACAACTGAAGCCAAAATTTGTGACTATACATGTGTATTTGTAAGAAATTCATATGAATCCCCTGAATATCCCTGAGCATCGTGGTCTTTTTTTTTAAGATTTTATTTATTTATTTGACAGACAGAGATCACAAGTAGGCAGAGAGGCAGGCAGAGAGAGGAGGAAGCAGGCTCCCTGCTTAGCAGAGAGCACGATGAGAAGCTCGATCCCAGGACCCTGGGATTATGACCTGAGCTGAGGGCAGAGGCTTTAACCCACTGAGCCACCCAGGTGCCCCAGTGGTCTCCTGTTATTTTAAGTGCAAAAGTCTTTTTCAAATGAGGTCTCACCTGTCCCCCAGTATATAAAGAGAAAATAGAAATGTCGAAATGCTTATTTGAAGTCCTAGGGCCCTGATTGGAATCAAACTCACTCACAGCTCTGAACTAGAGACCCTTGAAAACCTGACCAAATGACAATGTGTCTCTCTAACCAGCTGTCTGTCTGATATCTGGCTGACTCAGCCCTCAAGAGGGCCTGTCAATCACAGAGTCAAGATGATTGTGCTAGAGCATATGAAACCTCAGCTTTCCCAGATTTCTAGCTCCACATGTGTAGTTCATAGTTTAATGCTTTGCAAATTGCAAGCTCGATATTGATCTTTATCAATTTTATTTCATTGTATGATTTTAAGAAAAAATCATTTTTGACTGTGATTGGAAGCACCCACTAGTATTTCCAACAGGTATCCGTGAGTCTCTTGATTTAAATTACTTGGCGTCAGTAGTATACAAATAAAAAAGTCAAATACTCCTGCCATTCAGTTTTTTTATGGTTAGGCTGAAAGAGAGAGGCAAAAGAGCCAATGTCCTCAATGAAAAAAGCCAAGATTGTTGGGTCTTTCAACACATACTCAGTGGTTTGTGCTTTTCAAGTCATGTCCATGGTGCTGAATTTTCACGTCAGGTAAAGGACGATCCTGAATATGTTTTGCATTAAGGAGTAAACACAATGAAGGAGGACAGATGAATGAAGAAGTGAAAGGAAGCTAATAGACAGGATAGTATGTCAAAAACACATTAATAGCCTCTGAAGTATTACCGCTTCGGTCTACTGGCTTTGTTTAAAGGGGTGCTAAAAACAATGGGTGAATTTTAAGAGATTATCTGCTCCAGTAAGTTTGTGCTATGAGAATTTATTATAGAAGAGCGAATGCTCCTATTGCTGCAAACAGCTCGACTAGCTGAGCAATGTGTTCCCTCTCTTGTGGATACTGAAATGAGTGTGATTTGTCACCATCTGAGCAATTTGCAACCTGAAACTGTGTGCTCATCCCAGCCCTGGGCTCTGTCTCCACTGCCCCCACACAGCAGGGCCTCCAGGCCCTGCCAACTCTTTTGCTCTCTCTTCTCTCCAGAAGGTGAAGGGGAGCTTTGCATCTGCGGATTCAAACAGCTTGACTCTAACTTGAAAGGAGACAGAAGGTAATTGGATAACCTTTTGAAAAGAGGATAAACTTCAAAGAGGCACAAATTACCATTTTATAGAAAATGAATTACTTTGTGTCACTATGAGACCGACTGGCAGAGAGAGACAAGAAGGGGAGGTGCAGGAAGGGTGTAGCTGTGGCTGAGGATGAGGTCAGACATGGACCCTGGCATCGCCAACCTTTGAAGTTTCTGAACGCAGACGTATTTCAGCTGTAGTATAGATCACATTTTATTGGGAAATGAGATAGAGGCAAATCCAAGGGAAAACGTGAGGAAAAATAAACAAGAACCACTTGGAGCTTCTCTGGCTCTTATTCGATTGTCTAATCATCAGAAAAAGTGAAGCATACCTCTTTCCTTCTTTCTGGGACTTCTACAGTTTCAGTTATGCTCTTGGCCTCTGAAGGTGTATTTAAGTTCCACTGTGAATGATGCCCTTCCAGCCTGAACCACAGGGGCCCCATGGGATCCATGCCATCTGAAGATTTACTCCACTCTTCCTTAACCCCTCCAATGTGAATCATTCCAACTCAACCCTGCACAAACAATTCTCGCTCCTCCAACCTCCCTGCTCCCCACTTTGGTGGGTGACAGCTATCCGTTGTTCATGCCTCAGTGTCTATTTTTCCCTGAAATGTTTCTGGAACCTTGAGGGCTGGAACTGTGTCTTGGACACCCAGGTATCCTGACACTTAGTTGACTCATGATAAAGGCTTTGTTGAAGGCAGGCAGGGAAGCCATCTTTACAGCCTGAGGTTGGTTTGCTCAGTGGCAGATTCATCTCAGTGTCTCCTGAGGCAGCTTTGCTATCCGTCCAAATGATGTGGTTTTTGGAATATAGGAGAGGTTTGGTGGGGTGGAGTCCAGAGCCAAAGACCAAGAAAGAATTCTTGAGACATCTTTGGTGCAAAATGGTAGTTTATTAAAGCACAGGGACAGGACCATTGGGCAGAAAGAGTCGCTGCCCTGAGGTTGTGAGGGGTGGCTGATTATATACCATGGGGCTAGGGAAGGTAAGGAAATATGGAGGTCTTCATGTTAAAGAAGATTCACAGGATCCTGGAGGCCTTGCCATCATCAAGGTAAGTTTGTTTTCCCTCTAGCAAGGCATCAACATGAAGACAGTTGGGAGCTTCCTGGAGGAACATTACACTCTACCTGCTTCAAGTATCTGTCAATGGACTGCAGACTATAAGGACATTTAATTGTATCTACATTTCCTTCTGGAAGCTAGGTTATTGGCAGAAATGCTTTGTTCTTGTAGATTGTTAAGACGTTTGTAAACTTCGGGAGGCTCAGGTCCTGTAGGATTGTGATCTCTACAAGTTAACTATTTGTTTTTCCCTTCCTTAGCTTTAGGGCAGCCAGGAGTATGGAGGAATGTCTTATATATCCCAAGGGGGTGAGGGAGCATTGTGAGGTGTCAGCTTCTGCTTTGTCCTCAGCTTGCCTTCTGTCCTCTCATCACAAAGAGCACAGCTTCTTCAAATCAACATACTACCTCACTTCAGAAAACTGTTACAATAACCCTGCAATTCTACCTTGATTAGAAGGTAAATGGCACTCCCTAGAGTTATAATGGTGCACACTTGCACAACCAAAGGAAGCAGTCATAAGTTGAGTGGGAAACCAAAGCCTGGGGCAAAAACGGGGAGAGAGGGAGACAGAATGAAATAACTGAACAGAATTCTCCTTCAACGTCATTGCTTCTTTCAGCTGTTACTCTCCTCTGTACTTTCACTTATAAACAAACTTTTGACAGGGATTAGGCTTGTCTTTTCAGCCCTCAGAACTCCATGGAAACTACTCTTACCAAGAGTATGGAGGACCATTGAGAGCCTTCTCCCATCCTTATCTCTCTTGACCTCTCATCAACATTGATGTCTCCTTCGCTGAATTAAGTGTCTGTCAAGGACTGTGAAGGAGCTGAGATTTTGCCCTGGGTTCAAGCTAATAATCTAGCCTGTTACTCTTAGGCTAATGCGGAGAAAAGACATGACAGTGCTGGGTTAGAGCAAAAGGACTTTACTCCTCAAACCCAGCAGTGGTCAGAGTCATTATGCTTCTATCAGATTCTCTTGCCTTCCAAGAACCACAGGGCCAACACTGGTGGATCCCAGGTATAGGTTATGCGCAGTGTGCATTTGCAGCACAACCAAAGATGATGAGCTTGGAAAAACCACTGCTTTTATAGTGAGCCATAAACGAGCCTATTCTTTTGTCGGTAAGGAGGGGAAACATTGCCTCACCATGTAAAAGCTTTTGAGTTTGACATAGTCCCATTTGTTGGCTTTTGCTCTTGTTTGTGTTTTTGGCATCAAGTCCACAAAAATCATTGCTAAGACCAGTATTGAGTTTTTTCCCTGTTTTTTTTTTCTAGAATTTTTTATGGTACAAAGTATTGTGTGGCAAGTCTTTGATACATTTTGAGTTAATTTTTATGAGTAATATGAGATAGAGATCGATTTCCTTGTTCTGCATGTGCTTCTCCAGTTTTCCCAGAGCAATTTGTTGAAGAGACTGTCCTAACCCCATTGGGTATTCTTGACTCTTGTTGAATAATAGTTGGCTAAAATACCAGGATTTAATTTTGGGCTCTCTGTTCTGTTCTATTGATTATGTGTCTATTCTCGTGCCAATGCCATACTGCTTTTATTACTATGCTTTTATAGTATAGCTTGAAATCAGGAAGGGAAGAACCACAAAGATCTTGAATAGCCAAAGCCATCTTGAGAAAAAACACCTCGTCCTTATCCTTTTTGCAAACTCAGGGATAGGAAATGACCCTGCTAAAGATTAGTCAGGGCCTTGTGTTTTTGGCATACCCAGCAGGAATGTACAAGGATGCTCAGGGCTCCTGGTGGATTGCCTCTGCCAGTGCTGTCTTCTCTCAAGTTTCACAGCACCATATTTTCCGTGATTTCCATCTACTTCTCTGACTATCCATGTCCTTTGTCAGTTCTCTTACTCTTCCCCCATGTCAGAATCTGAACAGTTCTGTTTCCTCCTTTCTTCTTCTTCGACATTCTCTTTCCCTTCATGATCTCATTCTTAATTAAAATCTGTATCAGGGAACACAGACCCAAATGCTCAAGGGGTAAGGCAGGTAATGTAATGAGTGATGCACAGGAATAAAGCCAGCATCTGCCAGAAATAAGATCATCTGTCATTCATTTTTACTAAACAGAGGCAAAAATACCTAAAGTAATACAAACATGATTGACACTGAAAATAATTTTAACTATATATTGTAAAAATAGAAACATCCTATTATTACAGTTTTATATGGTAACTCATTAGAACTCGATCTGAAACTAAAAATCTGAAAGCTTTTCTTCTACACAAGATGTCAAAGGCAGGTTTTATATTTTAATCTGCAATGTGTAACACTAAGTTCAGCCGTGAGTCCTCTGGTTGAGTGTGATACTTCCTTTTGTTACTTTCCGTAATAGAAAGCAACTAGTCTTAAATGCAGGTACTACCAAGGCTGAATAGATTCATGCTTCTTATATTTAAGGTAGTTTATGTGGGAAAGAGAGAATTATGGTATCCTGATATTATCATTTTTAGATTAGTTATGGTTCTCTATTTCAGTAATCTCCACTGGCAGCTTTTTCTTCACAATTTTAATATCAAAAGAAAAATATTAAGAGAGAAAAATATTAAGAGAGAAAAATTAAGCAATGTTAATTAATTTTACTTGCAATTTAACCAGAGACCAGAGAAAGCTTCTTAAACCTCAACCTTCAAAGCCACAGTGTGGGTAATATGGTTCAGTCTTATTTGGAAAACTGAATTTAGCATACAAAAGTGGAGTAGGTTACTTCTTCCCAGATGACATCTCCAAATGCATAATTTTAGGATTATTGGACCCATGAAGGCATGCATTCTGATAGCTATTCAGCAGTTAGATGAGTTGAACTGGTAACTAAAGTGGCCAGAACTTTAATGCAATGATGGATGATACATGAATAAGTTGATGTTTTTCAACAGTTGAAATCCTTTTCAGCATTTTGTGATACTGAAAGCACCAGCACTGTGCAGTATTTCATGTCCATGCATCCTGCAGTTTTACCTTGACTCAGGCATATTGAGTTCATAGGAGCATATTAAGTTCATGTAGTTATTGGCATGTCCATAACATTGTCTAGTTTTACCTTTTTAACCAAAACAGGCAAAACCAGTTTATAATGAACCACATGCACTAAAATTGTACATTCTTGAAAAATGTTGCCACTGTATACGTTAGTCGCATAATGAATCTGACTTTAACACCAACCAGAGCAGCACTACTACCTCTTATTAATTTTAATGAGTTGACAATAAACTATTTGACCTCTCTCACGAAACAAGGTAAGACATTTCCTGACATTATGCCATCAGGAGCGCCATATCCAAAAGTTGAGTTAAAGCAGAATTATCATCAACACCAGGCACAAATATAATTAATGGGATAGTACTACATAGAACAATGATAGATTGTGGATAGATGGATGGATAAATAGATGGAAACCAATCTGTGCTTTTGACAGATGGCACAAATAATTTTCCATGTAAATTATACAGTAAAATTTCAGCAGTAGCTTCAACATGCCAAACAACATTATTTCCAACTAGAATTTTGTTTGTAAAAGCTTGTTTCTGTTCAGAGCACATGATTCCTGCAGCACTCAGTAGATATTATTTAATAAATATGCCATCTGTAAAAACAATTGTTCAGATAAGTTATTTTCCCTAATGCACAACTAATTCTGCAAAAGCATCACATATTTCACTCAAATCCAAAACAAATGCTTTTAAAATTTCAGTCCTTTTTTACAGATCACGAATTGATTCATCATAAATTTTTTCTTTATACCGGTAGAGTTCTTGATAGTGGATTCTTTCATAATGGTATTGTATGATTATTTCTTTTAAAGAAAGATATACTTTGTATATTAAGCATGTGGACCCAGTACTCACTGCCACAAAGTCATGGGATGGGCTCTCTAAACTTTTCTTAAAGCTCACAGTCTTGGCGTTTTTATTTTCTCATTTTTAGTGAAGAGATGGGTTCAGAGACCTATTTTTCTACTGTTAAAAAAAATACTATGCAAAACACAATGACAGATGACACTTACATTAGACCTCAGTGTTCACCATGCACTAGGAGGTGCATCGCCACTTCCTAGGTAAAGACTGGAGAACAGCGGAGTAAGCCACTTGAAAGGGTCCACAGAATTGTTGCCATATAGAAATGAAGGCTTATTATCTCAGAGCTTTTATAAAGAAAATTCAGTTAATTTCTTTTATAAAGAAATCCAGATTTTTATATGTGAAATCATCCAATTTTTTTTTCATTTTTATTTAAATTTAATTTAGTTACCATATCGTGTGTTATTAGTTTCAGGAGTAGAATTTAGTGATTCATCAGTTGCATACAACATCCAGTGCTCATTCCATCATGTGGCCTCCTTTTTAATGCCCATCACTCAGTTACCCCATTCCCCCACCCACCTCCTCTCCAACAGCCCTCAGTTTGTTTCTTAGAGTTAAAAGTCTGTTATGGTTTGCCTTCCTCTCTGTTTTCATCTTATTTTATTATGTAACGTTACCTTGATTTCACTCAAGACACTATTCATTCCACACTGAACACATTTCTAGGCTGCAAATTGGCTATTTTTGGACTCTGAGTGCCAGGTTGCAACCTCCGAAAGGGATCTAGAAGGTACTGGATCTATGCATCACTCATTCATCACCCCTGCATCAGGTCCAGTAAGGCTGCAGTCCAGGGTTCATCACTACCAGATCCATTCGTTTTTCAAGGAAAACAAGTATGTGTTTGGTTTGGTTTGGTTTGGTTAGAAGTGGCCACAGCTAATGCTGCCTTCCAAGGAAATGCATTCCCTGGATATTCTGAATATAAATACTTCAGCTTAAATATCACAGCTCTACCATCAAGCAAAAATCCTTGTTTGAGCCAATATTGTAACCTTTTACTTACCAGGTCACAGGTAAAATTGAGAGTCCAACCCATAGTAATAACAGTAGTAGTAGTAGTAGTAGTAGTAGTGTTAATAATTACTAGTAGTAATAATAATAATAATACAGTAATAAAGTAATAATAAAGTAAATAATAAATGATGTATATAAATAAATAAAATAATAGTAAAGTAATAAAGCTAGTTGACTTAAGCTTTCCGGCTATCCCTAGGTATGCATACCTTCAGCCAGCAGTACCTTCCACCTTGCCTATTGCTTAATCCCCATATTTTGTTGTCATGGAGGAAGACTAACAGTAAGAAAAGAATATCCACACTTCCTATATTTGAAGCACACATATGGAGATATGGAGAACTGGGTTTTTTTTAAATCCCAAGTTTTTATTTAAATTCTAGTTAGTTGACATATAATATAATATTAGTTTCAGGTGTAGGATTTAGTGATTCATCATTACATACAAAATCTTCAAGAATCGTCCAAGGTTGGCCCCAAATCCAGTGTGATTCATGGAACTTTTGTCACCAACTTCGACATGTGTTCTGCTCCTAGAGATGACGCCAGCACATTCCCCTCTCATGGGCTGCTTTTGGTAATGCCTCTTCTTCTCATGGTACTTTCTCAGTCACCCACCACACTCAGAGTATCTGAGTTCTCTCACCCTTTCCCTGGGGGACACCTCTTCGATCCTGTGCCACCCATCTTGGCAGCTACTTCACGTTCTTTGTGGATTTATCCAAACCACCAACTGAACCTGACATTAGATACCTCTTGAGGAGAAAAATCCTCAACAACCTTCATGGCTTCAGCAACAAATATATTAAAGCCCTGGAAGTAAATATCACATAGAGTAGTGTTTAGAATAAGTCATTTTGCAATGAAAACCATTAGTTAAGGTTTCTCTAGCCCCTGATAACAAGGTCTGAAGTTCTGGTTCTGCAAGATAAGTAAGTTCTAGAGATCTGCTGAACAACATAGTGCCTGTAATTAACGATGCTGTATTGTGCACTTAAAATTTTGTTAAGAATGTGGATCTCATGGTAAGTGTTCTCACCACAATAAAAAAATAAAAATAAACAAAATCATTAGTTCAGAGCAGTCCATCACTGATAGATCTATACAATCTTAAGCTATGGCAGATGTTAACATTTCCCTTCACCCCACTCCATGCCCCCAAAAATGCATCCTGCGGGAAGAAACATTCTAAGGAATATCCTGGAACGTGAAACATCCCTATAGAAATAGATTGGACATGTCCAGGTCCATCTCCATTGAATGTAGATTAGAAGAAACATATAAATATTGGAAATTGTACCGGGAATAACTATCTTTCAAACATTATTAAAATTCTGAATTCAATAACAAACCTGAAAAACTGTTTTAGGTCCTATTTTTTAACCCACTTAACTTGGAAGCCCCAGAATGCCTGTGAACATCTTGATACATGTGGACTAACATTTCTTTTTGGTAGGACAACTTCCAAGTTCTCCTTGTACTCTGAATTCATGACAAAGGCTCTGGTTCCACACTAAAGTCCCTGGTGTCCAGCTCTTATTATAACCAGTAAGCTATAAATGAAAAGATTTGGAGCCCAGATTAGAAATGGGCTCTGAACCAAACCACAGCAGATTCCTTCAAATGTGATTGACCTTGGTCCCTAAGTATGGGGTCCTTATTTCAATGAGGACACACTGGATCCAGCAAAATAGACAAGCATACTGGAATTTAATCTTCACTCTTATACACGGTATTTGCCTGACTTTGCAGGATTTACTTAACCTATTTAAGTCCCAATTCTTCAGCTAGAAAACAGAAACCACAATAACCACATCTTTGGGTGTCCAGAGGACAAATTAAGTAATGCATAGCACAGTGCCTAACACTCACTAACACAACCAGTATATGTTATTACAACCTCTACCATCCCTTCTAGACCTTGGGTCTTTGGGTTGATATTTTTATGTCCCTTGGTGACTTTTATTTTATTTATTTATTTTTTTTTCTCTTGATGACTTTTAGCATAGAGTTTTACACATTGTGGTTACCTTTCCTGTGTCTTGGTTTCCTGGCAATAATTAGAGTAATTGCTGCACAAGATTGCTATGAAGAGTAAGTAAAATAATGACACAAAGTGTTTTGAATGGTGTTTGACTCAATAAATGTTAGTTACTGTCTTCATTCTCACTCAATAGTCATCTTTGAATCCAAACTCATTAATTTTACTTATTTATCTGCAGCAGCTTCCTCCTGCTTTTATTAATGTTTCCCCTCTCATGAAATTCTAACTCCTCTGTGGTGAAGACTCATTTGTAAAGTCAGATTATGAAGAAAAATAGATTATATATATATATTGGTGTTGTTCCTGTGAAAAATGGTGGAGGAGGGGAGAAAGAGAATCTGAACATAATACTGGCTCACATCTTCTACAACGGATTGGCCCAGGTAGAGAAAGCAAATTGCCATTGCTAACTGAAAATAAGAAATCCACAAAGATCACATTCAAGACATAGTTTTGTACTCTACTCATCTGAGTGCTAAAAAGCTGCTTAGGCACCTCAGCTAAAAGCTGTTTAGCTATTTAATTTTTTAGGCTGTATAGCTGAATATCTCATTACTGGTTGCAAAAGCCATGGAGGCAGAGAGCAGTGAACTGTGTGATTAAATTAAAATTCTATATTTTAGTCATAACTTGGAAATTTTAACATGACACAATCTGACAAGATGTGAGAAAGACGTATGTAAATCTACACACGACATCAGAACATTTCCTACCCAACAAAAGTACAGCTACCAAATGATTTGGGAGGAATTTTCTAAAGAAAAATGTGTTTCTAAGGTAATTCAAGAACGAAAAGTTCTACATGCCAAATCCAAAGAATGGATATTTATGTTAATACTATTTTATTCTTTTCTTCTCATTTGGTTTACTTTATCTGAAATAAATTTGTCTCAGATCTGCTCATTTCTTGCCTGGTATGTGCAGAGTTCTGCCTGCCAAAATATCACCTCCCGTTTTTTTGTTTTTGTTTTTTTTTTTTTTTGTCCACTTTAAACCCACTGAAAACTTTTATTTACCCGTGTCTAAATAATGATTCTTTCCCTGTTTAGTTTGATGTAATTAGGCAAAAAATATTCAAGATTACTGTTTTTGTTTTATTTGTACATGTTTATGGCTTAAACAACAGAAATTTAGTTTTTCACAGTTCGAGAGGCTAGAAAGTTGAACATTAAGTTCCAACAGGGTTTCGGTTCTGGTGAGAACTCTCTCCCTGATTTGCAGACTTCTTGCAATGCCCACACACAGTGTAAAGAGATCTCTTTTTTCCTCCCATATATATATTCTTTTTTCTCTACACAAATCATAGTATTTTGTATACAATGTCTTGTTTCTTGCTTTCTACACTTACTATAACATGGAGTCCCTTCAATATTGGTACCTACTGAACTATCTCATTTCTTTCCAATACTAACATTGCATAGCATTCCATTTGAAAATAACATGTTTTTATTGAACCAATCTTCTGTTGATGGACAGTAATTTCAAATCTAATTTTTATATAGAATTATAAGTGATTTCAATTCCATTTTACAATATTTTATAATTTAAAAAATATTTTTAGCCCAGAAACATTTTTTCTAATCCAATACTAATGGGCATTATTTCTGGTTATAACAATACAATCAATTTGTGTGTGTGTGTGTGTGTGTGTGTGTGTGTGTGTGCACGCACGCGCATGTGTGTGTGTGTGTGTGCACACGCGCGTGTGCCCACACACCCATCTGTGGTGAGAACACTTAACGTGTACCTTCTTAGCAAATTTCAAGTATATAATACAATACTGTTAACTATATTCACATTATTGTACAATAGATCTGCAGAACTTTTTCAACTTTCATAACTGAAGTCTTATACCTTAATATCTCCCCCAGGTCCTTTTCCCCACAGCCCCTATAAACCACCATTCTACAATCTGGTTCTATGAGTTTGACTATTTTAGATACCTCATATAACTGAGATTATGCGGTATCTGTCTTTGTATCTGTCTTATTTTGCTTATCACAATGTCCTAAAAGTTCATCCACATTATTGCAAATGGCAAGATTCCCTTCCTTTTTATGGCTGAAATGCCACATTTCTTTACAATTCACCCATAAATGGACATTTAGATTGTTTTTCTATCTTGCAATTGTGAATAATGATGATGATGCAGTGAACATAGAAGTGCAGATATTCTTTGAGATTTTTATTTCCTTTAGATATGTATTCAGAATTGGGATCATTGTATCATAAGGGAGCTCTGTTTTTAGCTTTTGAGGACACTCCATATTGCTTCCATAAGGGCTATGCCAATTTACATTCCCACCAACAGTGTAAGAGGTCTCCCTTTTCTATATCCTTGCCAACACTCATCTTTTTTATTTTTGATAAGAGCAGTTCTATCATGTATGAGGTAATACCTCATTGTTATTCTGATTTGTGTTTCTCTGATAATCAATGAAGTTCAGCAAAAACCTGTATTGCTTTGGCCATTTGTATTTTGAGATCTATTTAGGTTTTTTAGTTGATTTTCATCTAAAGTCTGTAACAGTCCGGTTATATTCTTCTGCATGTGGATATACAGTTTTCCGAACACTATCAAAGACACTATCCTTTCCCCCATTGTGTCTTCTTGGCACCCTCATCAAATGTCAGTTAACTTTAGATGCATGCATTTATTTCGTGCTCTCTGTTTTCTTCCATTGGTCTATATGTCTGTTTTGATGCCAGTGTCATACGTCTTGATTACTTTAGCTTTGTAATATATTTTAAAATCAGGAAATGTGAAGCCACCGACTTTGCTCTTCTTTCTCGTATTGCTTTTTCTACTCAGCGTCTTTTGTGGTTCCGTGTGAATTTAAGACTTTTTTTTCTATTTATGTGAAGAATGCCACTGGGATTTTGATAGAGATTACATTGAATCTGTAGATCACTTTGGGTAGTATAAACATTTTAATAATATTAATTTCTAAACCTTAAATCCTTGAAAATAAGATATCTTTCTATTTATCTGTATCTTTAATTTTCTTCATCAGTGTTTTATAGCTTTTAGTGTACAAGTTTTTCACATGATTGGTTATGTGTATTTCTAAGTATTCTGTTATTTCTCCTACTACAGCAAACGGGATTTTTAAAAATTCCTTTTAAAATATTTTGTTATTTGTATAGAGAAACATAATTGATTTTGTGTATTGATTTTGTATCCTACAACTTTATTGAATTCACTCATTAGTTGTAACAGTTTTGCTGTTGAACCTTTAGGAAGTTCTCCATATGTGACTATGTCAATTGAAAACAGATCATTTTACTTCTTCTTTTACAATTTGAATGCCTTTTATTTCATTTTCTTATCTCATTGCGCTAGTAAGGATTTCTAGTACTATGTTAAATAAAAGTGTTGAGGATGGGCATTGTTGTCTTGTACTGGATTATAAAAGGAAGATTTCAGGTTTTCCCCATTGATTATGGTATTAACTGTGGGCTTTTGTGTATGCTCTTTATTGTGTTGAGATATCTTTCTCTTCTACCTCTTCTGTTGAGAGTTTTAATCATGAATGGATGTAAAACTTTGTCAAATAACTTTGTGTGTCTGTTGAGATGATCATGTTTTTTGTTTTTTTGGTTTTTGTTTTTGTTTTTTTTCCCTTTCAATATGCCAACTTGGGGAATGGGAGAAGCAGGTAAAATGTTCCTGACAACTTTCTATGCAGCCATCCTTGGTTTGGGGGCTCCACAGAGGGGCTGCATCTTCTTAATTATACTCAAGAGTTCTTTCAGGGCTATTTTCATTATTGAGCGGTTATTAAATGGTTGTTTTGGTGCGGGGCAAGGTCTAGGATCTCCTAGTCTGCCATATTATTGATATCATTCCTGGTATTATTTCTTTTTTTTTTTAAAGATTTTATTTATTTATTTGACAGGGACAGATCACAAATAGGCAGAGAGGCAGGCAGAGAGAGAGAGAGAGAGGGAAGCAGGCTCCCCGCTGAGCAGAGTGCCCAATGCGGGACTCGATCCCAGGACCCTGAGATCATGACCTGAGCCGAAGGCAGTGGCTTAACCCACTGAGCCACCCAGGTGCCCGGTATTATTTCTTTTAAATATTAAAGTAAATTTTGTCACTGAGTCACAATTTTAGAAGATCAGCAATGAATTGTCATCCCTCGTGGAGTGAAAAGAAATGTGGTGAGATTTTCTGTTGCCTTTTTTTTTAAACTTCAATTCATGTTAAATAATTCCCTGTTATAGATTTTTACCAGATAGAGACCATGAATTCTGTGTTGAATAAGGATCTTAAAAAATGTATTCAGTGATTTCCACACAAATGAGTGTGTTCATTTTCTTAAAATCACTTGAACTTAATGGAGATTTTAGACACATCTTTTTGATACTGTTAAATCTGTTCATTTACTTTTCAGACTCTTCTCTCATAGGTCAGGCATGGTGATTTAGTGTTTCAAACAACAAACTGTAACATCACAGCTGTCTTCAAATTTCTTTTTTTACTACCTATTAACTGTGTGACCATGGGAAATTAATTCTCTGCCCCTGAATATTTTCATCTATAAATAAGTGTAGAATTAGTGCCACATTTATATGGTTGTTATGAGGTGAGCTAAATTATGTATAAGCACTTAACATTGACCTCAATAAATTTTGAAGACTATTACTGCTCTTACTATAATAATCAGCATAGATAGCACTAAAATAAGTAAACCATACTCACTGAAGGAAGGAATCCTTTGTTCTCTATTTGCTTATCCTGCATAACACCTAGTAGGGAGCCTTAACTATGGAGTGTGCTACCTATTAGTCTATACTGATAAGATAAAATTCATCACCAAGTCCATATATTAGCATCTGAACAGATACTTTTTGCTGTATTTTAAGTTTCACATCACCTGAAAACTAGAATTGGAGAATAAGGTACCAAATTCTTAAACCACATCTTGAAATTGACCTTTCAGATTCTATTTTTCAGGAGGAGAAATTTCTTTTCTGTTCCTCTGTCTCTCTCTTTCCCGTGTTATAACAATCTTTGTAGTCACTGGCTGGAATATTTACCCAACACATGCACTTTCCCCTTTCTTCTGCAAGACCATGACTGCATTTCAGCCTTACCACTTGCAGAAATCCATTTAGAAAATGTTGTGGAGACCATTTTTCACAAGCACATGAAACCACTACAAAGGTGAATAATCAGAGAATGAAAAATGTTACAGCCACTCTGGAAGACAGTTCGGCAGCTTCATAGAAGCTAAACGTCCACTTATCACCCAATTCAGTAATTTCACTCCTAGGTATTTGCCTGAGTGGAATGAAACCCGTCAGCGGTGACTCAGTAAGCAGGTGAATGGAGGGGCACCAGGGTGGCTTGGTGGCTTGGTTCAGCATCTGACCCTTGGTTTCATCTCAGGTCGTGATCTCAGGGTCTTGAGATCAGCTGTGGCAGGCTCCTTGCTCCACGGGGAGTCTGCTTGAGATTCTCCCCCTCTGCCTCTCCCCCTCCCCCTATTCACACATTTCTCTTTCTCTCTCTCTAAATAAATAAAATCTTAAAAAAAAAAAAAGGTTAATGGACATACAAACAATAGAACCCTGCACACCGAGGAGGAGGAACAAACAACAGATGCACACAACATGGAAAAACCTCAGATGCATTTTGTCAAGTGGAAGAACTCAGTCTGAAACAGTTACATACTATACAAATTCCACATATGTGACATTTAGGAGAAGGCAAAACTATAAGGGCAGATAACAGGTGGATGATTACAGGGATACAGGGGGGAGAGGTTCTGCCTATAAAGGGAGCAGCGAAAGGTAATTCTTTGGGGTGTTGAAATTATTCTGTTTCCTGTGGGACTTAGTGGAATCTCTGCATGTATAAAACCCTGTAGGACTGTACACCCCCAAAACTGGGCTTTATTGTATTTAAATTTTACTATATACAATTTTAAAAAATGAAAGTGAATAAGTAAACACTTATAATAAGGAGTTCATGAACTACTAAAAAAAAGACCCTTTTAGCTATTAACATGACTAGTACAATGCTACGTAACAGCAGTTAAGAACAAATGTTTAGGGGAACACAGGACTTCAGAAAACCTGCAAATGAAGGCATTGAAGAAGACAGTGTATTAGTTGAGGTCTGAATGGATGCATGGAGGAGGAGTGGGAGCACAAGGCCCCTCCCCCCTAGTGTTAAAGGTGTGAGCAGAGGTGTGGAAGAAAACAAGTCCTGGGTATGTTCAGGCAATTTCACTGGTCTCATTTGGCTGGAATTTAAGGAGCAGAATTACAAGTGCATCAAGGTGGGAGTGCCTACCTTACCTGGGGGCGGTGAGGATTAAATGACATTATGCGATACCCTTGAACACACACATATGCAGCCAATCAAAGAAAAAAATCCCCTTCCATACCAGCCACAGGAAGGGTGAAGGGGATTCTGCCCATTCATACATCAGAAGCTACATCAGATAATTGGCTTAAAAGCACACTTGTCAATACTTCATAAGCAGACTTTCATTTACTGTATTTACTCACTGGAAATAAGATGCCCTCTGTCTCATGCCCATATGTAATACTTCCTGAAGAGCAAAGATATTATTTTTTTTGATTCTTTGCTTTTGCTCCTTGTTCATATTTAAAATAAAAAAAATACTTTAAAATGCTCCCAGGTCTGAAGGAATGAGAATTGCTAGCTTAGTGCCTAGGGAAAGCAGGTCTTGCCAGACCATGCTAAAGTTAATTACAACATTGCTTCCAATATAATCTGGCAGGAAGCAGTAGTCCAAAATAATACAGATTTGGGCCAAAATAGAGCATTTGATATAGCTAATTCAAGCCCTCTCTATCTTCATCTATGACCTGGTCATTCTTCATTAATTTAGCAGCTACTTACTGAACATTTGTGGTGCCAGGCACTTTGACAGATGTTGGGTACACACTGATAGACAGCATTCCTACTTTACATGAATCTACCTTCTAACTGGGAAAAAAAAAAAAGGAAATAATTCAGCTAAACTTATGCAGAGTGTGATAACTGCCATGATGAACTGCTTGGTGCCATAAGAGATGGTAGCAGGATGATTGTATGAGATCATTTTGAGGAGGTAGCTCTTAAGAAGTCAGAGTGATGAGAGGAAAAAAATGCACTCCCATGTCTGACCCTCATCCCATCCTCCTTCAAGACTGAATGTGGAGGTCAGGTATGCAAAAAACAAAAATCCATCCTGTGGACAGCATCAGAAGTATCTCATCAAACTCACATTGCCTGTTTCTCACACCTGGGGGCTCTAGGCTGTTGAAGATCCTGGCAACAATGTGCCCAAAGGAACTAGAGTAGCAATTTGGAATCTTGGGGTCTCTAAGAACTATGCTTAAGTCCTTAAATATTACTGTTGGAATTTTCAAGAGACAGAGGTTTGCCATAAAGCACAGCTTTCAAGAGAGTAATGGATTTAAGATGGTAGCCTCATCTCCATCCCTGAATGCCATCAGCTGTCATCAGAGTGCACATAGCTCTCCCTGAAGAAAGGCTCCCCAGCTCTTATCAGCCTCTGAGCTGGCTGAGATTCTGCTGTCACCACTATTAATCCTCTCTACCCTCCAGGTATAAGAGAACCAATGCCATAGCAATGAATCTTACCCAGTCAGGGGGAAAAAATCCCAGGAGCTGGTAGATGGTGCTATTAACTGCTTGAACTTTCTTAGTCATACTATTACCTTGTTTCCATTCTTTTGTTGTTTTCTGTTACTTTTTGTTTTTAGTTTCAGGTGTAGTATTTAGTGATTCATCACTTATATATAACACCCAGTATTCATCACAACAGTGCCCTTCTTAATATTTATTTAACACTTTCCCCTACCCACCTTACCTCTAGTAACCCTCTGTTTGTTCTCTGTACTTAGGAGTCTGTTTCTTGGTTTTCCCCTCCATGTTCATTTGTTTTGTTTCTTAAATTCCACATATGAGTGAAATCATATGGTATTTGTCTTTCTTTGACTGACTTATTTTGCTTAGCCTAATACACACTAGCTCCATCCATATCATTACAAATCTTGCAAATGGCAAGTTTTCTTTCTTTTTGGTGGCTGATTAATATTCTATTGTGTATGTAAACCATATCTTCTTTAACTATTAATCAGTCAATGGACATTTGGGCCGTTTCCATAATTTGGCTATTGTTGATAATACTGCTGTGAACATTAGGGTGCATGTAGCCCTTCAGATCAGTATTTTTTATCCTTTGGGTAAATACTTTGTAGTGCAATTGCTGTACCATAGGGTAGTTCTATTTTTAATGTTTTGAGAAACATCTATACTGTTTTCCAGAGTAGTTGCACCAGTATGCATTCCCACCAACAATATAAAAGTGTTCCCTTTTTCTGCATCCTCACCAACAACTATTGTTTTCTGTGTTGTTAATTTTAGCCATTCTGACAGGTGTGAGGTGATATCTCATTATAGTTTTGATTTGTATTTCCTTGATGATGAGTGATGTCAAACATCTTTTCATGTGTCTGTTGGCCACCTGTATGTCTTCTTTGGAGAAATGTTGATTCATGTCTTCTGCCCATTTCTTAATTGGGTTATTTGGTTTTTGGGTGTTGAGTTTTTTTAAGTTCTTTATAGATTTTGGGTACCAGTGCTTTATCAGATATATCATTTGCAAATATCTTTTTCCATTCAGTAGATTGCCTTTTAGTTTTGTTGATTATTTCTTTCACTGTGCAGAAGCTTTTTATCTTGATGAAGTCCCAATAGTTTATTTTTGCTTTTGATTCCCTTTGCTTCAGGAGACCTATTGCTATAGCAGGGCCTTAAGATAGAGTTATTCATTGAAACTTTGTGTCAAGAAGAGCTGGAAGTCTAAACTCTCCCTAAGCAGACGTATGAGGCCACCATCCCTTCCTTTTCAGCAAGAAGTTTTTTCATTTCACTCTTAGCACTTCACACATTAGGTGGAGCATAGAATACTCAGCCAATGATTCTTCAATAAGCCAATGGTTTTGAAGGTTTATCCCATAGTGACACTAAGCCAGTCTCCAGAGAAAGATAAGGGCAAATCACAGTATTAAAAACTGGGTATAAGTGAAAGTCCAAGTGCTAAGTGATAAGACACTACTCCCAACTCTTATACCACCAAGATTCCAAAATGCTGAGGTCAGACTTTTAACTCCAATGCCCCCAAGCAATAAGTTGAAGAATTTCTCTTTGGATAAACAGATTGATTGCAAGGAGGGGAACATTTACATACTGATAACAAGGGATTCTTCCAAGGATATGGCTGAGCCCCCATTCAATCAACCAATAAAGAAATCCATTAGTTAACAAACACTCAGTGGCTTCCAATCTGACTTTTAGTTCATCATTCCTAAATATAAATATGCAATTAAAGACAAAAACTTGAAAAAAACCTCTAACATAAAAGATAAAAATAAAACAAAAAGGACTCAAAAGAAATAAAGATACAGGGAACAAAAGTAATTCCTCCACAAATAAATATCTACGATGTTTACTATCAGAGAAATAAGTAAGACAATGCGTCCATAAAATAAGAATAGGACTTATGGGGTGCCTGGGTGGCTCAGTGGGTTAGGCCGCTGCCTTCCGCTCGGGTCATGATCCCAGGGTCCTGGGTTCAAGCCCCGCGTCGGGCTTTCTGCTCAGCGGGGAGTCTGCTTCCTCCTCTCTCTCTGCCTGCCTCTCTGCCTACTTGTGATTTCTCTCTGTCAAATAAATAAAATCTTTAAAAAAAAAAAAAAGGATAGGACTTATTCTTTTAAGCGATTATAAAAGGGAATGGAGTTTGAAATTGTGAGTGCTAAAATTTTTAAATTCCATAGACATATTGGCATATAAATTCAAGAGCATCTTTCAGAAAGCATAACAAGAAAATGCAAGCAGAGAGGAAATAGTAAAAAAAAAAATCTGGGGCGCCTGGGTGGCTCAGTGGTTAAAGCCTCTGCCTTCAGCTCAGGTCATGATCTCAGGGTCCTGGGATTGAGTCCTGCATCTGGCTCTTTGCTCAGCAGGGAGCCTGCCTCCTCCTCCTCTCTCTCTCTCTGCCTGCCTCTCTGCCTACTTGTGATCTGTCTGTCAAATAAATTTTTAAAAAAATCTTAAAAAAAATCTGAGGACCAATTCAAGAAATCCAGTATCTAACTAATATAAGTGACAGAATGAAAACAGAAAATGGAGGAGACAAAATGATAAAAAACATAATAAAACTTTTCAGATTTGAAAGAGTGTTTTGCTTAATAAAACTCAGAAAATAGGCCAAAACTAGTAGGGGAAATCCATAGTAAGTCTTAACATCATGAAATTTTATAATGCCAGGGATAAAGAGGATTATAAAAGCTTTTAATAAGAAAAATTATCCATTAACACAAGGAAAAGAATCAGAACAGCATATCACTGTTTGACAGCATTGCTGGAAGCTGAAAGACATTAGAGTAATGTCTTTAAATTTTTCAGTGGCAGGATTTTCAACCTAGAATTCTATACCCAGTCAACCTATCAATCAAAAGTGAGGATTAAAATAAGTCTTTTCCAAAAGGAGTGATACCTAAAGCTGTCTTCCATGAACCCTAAGAAATCTACTTGACAAATGTGCACATTCAAAACAAGAGTAAATAAGGAAATAAGACATTGGATATTAAAAGCAGAAGATCCAAATAGGTGAGGCTGGAAAGTCCCAGGAAGACAGCTGTGGATGAAACCTGAAGGACAACCAACCTGTACGAGACTAGAGGGTAAGGGACTCAATAAAACCTCTCTAGGTTAAAGGGGGAAACAAGTAAGTAAAAGTCCCATTGTTTTTAATTATATGAAAAGCAATTTTGTAAATCTATTAGAATTTTTAAGAAGATTACTAACTGTAAAACAGAAAACCAATCAGAAAAAATAGGTTTAAGAACTAGATTTTGTTGTATGAGAGTCAACCACAATGTTTCAGTGGTATCCAAAAATATACTTCACCTGGGTCTTCAGGTTGTCATGGGGTTCCCAATTTGGGCTTGGCTGAGTCTGGCTTGAGTTACGTCTGCTAAGACCTCATTGGCCAAAGCAGGTCACACAGCCATATTCAAAGTTAATGGGCAGAGAAGTAGATTCTTTCTATGGAGTTGGTAAAAGATGAATATTTGTGGAACAGTGATTCAATCTACTATGTAAGGCAAGAATTGAGTCCAGTATGAGTAAGTTTTATTGAAAAAGGAAAATCACAGTAAACAACGTGGCCCCTACTGATCAATAATTACTAGATTACAATATGGCAAACATGAAATATTGATTTGTCAAAAATTGTGATATAAAAATATGGAGAAGAGAGAGTGGAGAGAGAGTGGAGTGGGGATTAACAGTCTAAGAGTGCTAAAACCTCATCTACTTAAGGATACAGTGTCTAATATTTGAAATCAGTATAGCACTATCCTTGAAGAAATTGAAGAAGGAATTTAAGGGGGGGGCAGGGTAGATGACAGATATTTTTCAGTAAAAGACTACTAAACTGTGTATGTATTTTAAAGAGTTAAAAAATGTTAAATATATATTGGTAAGCATATAGAGAAGTAATAATAACCATAAAGTAAAAATATTCATTGAGGATTTCCTGTGCTAGGCTTTATAAGCTCTGTGTCTTAAACCCTTCCAAAAATCTGACAAGATGTGTACTGTTGTCTCCTTGTCTTATGGATGAAGATATGGAACCTTTTAAGAGATTGCTCAGGTGGACAAGAGCTGGGATTTGAGTCCAGATCTCAACTACAGTCCTACACTCCCATTCCTGGCTTTTGCTGTGTCAAGACTTCAGCAAGGAAATGGTAGCGCATGATAGAGAATTTGAAGTTCAGGAATAACAAGGAGGGAGTAGATGAGGAGATGAGATGGAAGAAAAGGAATGAAAAGCACAGGGTGATGGCAAAGGGGTAAATACTCCCTACACACACACACACACACACACACACACACCATCTTCACCAAAAAGTATTTACATATTCTACTAAACTCAAAGGGCTGATGTGAATAATTTTTTTGTGTGTGAAAACCAAAGAAATGACTGAGTTCATACCGGAATTGATCTCTAGTAAACTGGCCAACCTTGTAGAAATCTATAGAGGATGCTCCACTTTTTTGCCAGTGAATTGAGACATTAAAGGTAATTGAAGGAGATTTAAGGGGCACCTATCCTCAGCTGACAATGAGGCAAAAATAAGATACAGCTTTAATTATCTTCCTTTTGTTTCCCAGTGCTTAAAATGGAAAGCACAGAATCCTATCAAGACAGTGGAACCTTCATCTACCATTTTTCCAGCTTTCTCTTCCAGTGTATCTACGTTTCCACTTTGTTTCCTAGATTAATTTATTCAGAGCTCTCCATCTGGCCTCTCTAAACCTCCATGTCTCAAAGCCCACCCTCTTTTCTTGTCTAGATTTCATTATCATTTTAGCTTGTACCTCTGTTGTACCATCCATTCCTCTCTGTCTTCATTTACAATGGTCTGATTTCTGATAAATAAACACTTTAGTGTTTACTTACCAGAACATAAGGAAGTGAAGGATCTCAACCGTCTTACTATTGTATATCTATACTTATTCCAACAAGCATAGAAGAGCTGTCCACTAAGTTTTCTTTAAATGAATAAATGAGTGAATAAAATGAGTAAAGTACATGCGGGAAGGGAGAGAGGGAGGGAGAGAGAGGAAAGAAGGAAGGAAGGCAGACAGGCTAGCTTTGGAATTTTGCATGCTTTCTTTACCTGGGATTCAGTTTCCTTTCAGATGAAATGAAAGAGTTGAATGGGATTTTTTTTTTTAAGATTTATTTATTTATTTTGAAAGAGAGAGAGTGACCAGAAAGGGGCAGAGGGAGAGGGAGAGAGAGAATACTGAACAGACTCTGTGCTGAGTATGGAACCTGATGTGGGGCTGGGACCCACATGACCCTGAGATCATGACCTGAGCTGAAGGCAGAGGCTTAACCCACTGAGCCACCCCGGTGCCCCAAAACACATTTTCTTATATGTACTTGCACGTACATTTTAGAAGTAATTTGTTTTGGTTGTTCTCTTATTATTTACTCCTAGTGAAATAAAAATTTGACAAAGCTATTTGAAACCCAAGAATGTTTCTTTTGTATTACTCTGCTTCCCTTTCATGTGGTAAATATTAGCTGGCTACAGATGTGCTATGATGAGGTTTGGCATTACAAAGAAATGGTCTTCATGGCCTCATGGCCCAAGCTGGCCCTGGCCCTGTCTAGGCAGTGCTGTCTCTCTTTGCACAGAAAGAGGTCTTTTGGAGGCTTTCCAAAAGCTACAAATATGCAATTCACAGTATTCTTCAGTTGAAAGCTGGAATTGTTAACCTCATACGGGAAACTGTAATGATATTTATTTTTTAGTTTTCCCTCTTTTTCTGTAAATGATGAGATCAGATTAATGGGCATTTTCATGATTGAAGTCAGAAACATTGAAACATGAAGTTTAAAAAAGAAAAACAAAACAAAACAACAGCTCCCTGCCTTATTCCTGTCCATGTTTTTTGGAGTGGTTAGAGAGTATGAAGTGTTTGCAGAGTTCCTGAGTCACCTATTTCTTTTGAATACTTGATTTCATAATCAGAATTGAAGGTTTATTTGCCATATTACTTACCAGCTTGAGTTAAAATGAATTAGCCCTTTCTCCAGAAGTCGTTACCTAAAACGAATAAAGTTTAAGGAAGCAAACTGGATAAAGAAGCCTGAAATCAAGATATATATAGTTTTACGAAGACACACACACACACACACACACACACACACACACACACTCGCTATATTCATTATGCAGAAAGTCCTTTGAAACATGGATATTTTAGTAATTAGTCAGAATCATTGTCAGAGGAAACAAATATGAAAGACTAGTCTTTATCCTTTTACTGTGATAGATGTTCTCTCTCATATTTTCTGTTTCTCTTTCATTATTTGACTATCTAATTATTTATTCATGATGTGCAAACTATAGTCTTCTAAATTCCAATTTTCAAAGGCATAAGTTTAATAGTCATTTAATTGAAAAGCAAGTTTTTTTTTCAATTCCAACAAACAATTTTTTCCTGTGGATTTTTTTATTATGTTGCTAGTCACCATACAGCACATCATTAGTTTTTGATGTAGTGTTCCATGATTCACTGTTTGCATATAATATCCAGTGCCCCATGCAATCCGTGGAAAAGCAAGTTACTTCTGAGGACTTGCCAATCCATTAGGATATTGTATCTAAAGGGCCCTCAGGATCCAAGCTATGGGGACAGTAATTGGGACACAGGCCTTGAGCTAATGGCTTCATATGTAGACCTAGAGCATGCCAAAAAGAATGAGACCAGTGACGTGGAAGGAACAACTGTTTTCTGGTGCCATTCATCAATGTAGACAGTTGGTCTAGATCTGTTCAAAGGAACAAAAGTTCCTTTCCTGCCTTACTGGCAGGAGGACTGCCAGACTGGAGGACTAACTTCTTTAGGGAGTCGCTCCACTTCCCTGCATTACATCACCCATTATGTGTGCTTAGAAGTTGCTTTTGAATGTTATGTTTCCACCATTTTTATCTATACTGGTGGACTACAGCATGAATTATTGGGGATACATAAAGTGTTTGTTCAAGTATACCTCAGGCATACTGGAGAGGTAAAGTTTGAAGTTATTGATGGGTTTGGCTGTCAAAAATATGAGATGTGCTAGTTAAATGTCTAGTTTAGATCAGTTATTTGCATTTTAAAATTAGATTCACTACCATTTATTCCTAGTAATTTTCATCACTTAAATTGTTTTTCATCTACTCTAAAATAATTGAGCTACTCAGACCACAAACATGCGTATCTACACTTTTACATTTTTGTGTGTAAATGTATATGACTTTAAGAAGTGGATAAAGGTCATAACTGGAAGTTTACTTGATTTTATTACTTTAAAGGTGAAAAATCAGAAATAACCTTTAATGAAAGCTTAATTGAAATGTTAAAACATAAATTTCTACAAATTTTTTGTTTTCCAATTTTATTTAAATCTAGTTCACTAACATGTAGTGTAATATCAGTTTCAGGAGTAGAATTTAATGATTCTTTGCTCTTATGCAACACCCAGTGCTGATCATAAGCACCCTCCTAATACCCATCACCTATTTAGCCCATCCCTGCCCACCTACCTCCATCAACCCTCAGTTTGTTCTCTACTATTAAGAGTCTGCTATGATTTGTTTCTCTCTCTCTCTCTCTCTCTCTCTCTCTCCCTCTTTAAAGATTTTTATTTATTTATTTGAGAGATAGAGAGAGAAAGAGAGAGAGCATGAGAAGGGAGTGGTCAGAGGGATAAGCAAACTCCCTGCTGAGCATTGACCCACCCCCACCCCCACCACCCCCACCACCCCGGACTCCATCCCGGGACTCCCGGATCATGACCTGAGCCAAAAGCATTTGCTTAACCAACTGAGCCACCCAGGTGTCCCAACCTTATCTCTCTCTCTCTCTCTCTCTTTTATTTTTCCTCTTTCCATTATGTTTATCTGTTTTGCTTCTTATATTTCACATATGAGTGAAATCATATGGTATTTGTTTTTCTCTGCTGACTTATTTCACTTAGAATAATATGCTCTAGCTCCATCCACATCATTGCAAATGGCAAGATTTCATTCTTTTGACTGACTTAGTAATATTCCATTGTGTATGTATATCACATCTTCTTTATCCATTCTTCAATTCGTGGACATTTGGGCTCTCTCCATAGTTTAACTATTGTTGATAATGCTGCTATAAACATCAGGATGATGTAACCTTCAAATCTGTATTTTTGTATCCTTTGGGTATATACTCAGTAGTGCAGTTTCTGGGTCATAGGATGGTTCTATTTTTAACCTTTTGAGGAACCTCCATACTGTTTCCCAGAGTGGTTGTACACATTTGCATTCTCACCAACAGTGCAAAAGCATTCCCCTTTCTCTGCACCCTTGAACATCTTTTATTTCCTGTGTTTTTCATTTTAGCCATTCTGACAGGTGTGAGGTGGTATCTCATCATGGTTTTAACTTGTAGTTCCCTGATTATGAATGGTTGAGCACCAAGAGCACCAGCAGGAGGGGTAGGGAGAGGGATAGAGAATCTCAAGTAGGTTCCATACAGAGCACAGAACTAAACATGGGGCTCAGTCTCACAACCCTAAGACCATGATCTGAGCCAAAACCAAGAGCTGGATGCTTAACCAACTGTGCTGCACAGGTGCCCTTGATAAGTTCTACATTTTGGATACTAACTTTTTATCAGATATGTCATTTGTAAATATCTTCTCTGATTTTGTAGGTTACCTTTTAGTTTTGTTGATGGTTTCCTTCCTTGTGCAGAAGTTTTTTTTCTTGATGAGGTCCCAATGGATTCATTTTTGCTTTTGTTTCCCTTGCCTCTGGAGATGGATCAAGTAAGAGTTGCTATGGCCAATGTCAAGGAGGTTACTGCCTGTGTTTAGCTCTAGGACTTTGATGGTTTTCTGTCACATACTTAGGTCTCTCATCCATTTTTAATTTATTTTTATGAAAAATTCTATGCCAGCAAACTGGGCACTCTGGAAGAAAATGATAAATTCCTAGAAACATACAAATAACCAAAACAGGAAGAAATAGAAAATTTAGCAGACCCATAACCAGCAAATAAATTGAACCAGTAATAAAACTCTCCCAACAGGGGCTCCTGGGTAGCTTAGTCAGTTAAGTGGCTACCTTTGGCTCAGGCCATGATCCCAAGCTTCTGAGATCAAGCTTCTCATTATCAGGCTCCCTGCTCAGTGGGGAGCCTGCTTCCTCTTCTCCCTCTGCCTGCTGCTCCCCCTGCTTTGGTCTTTCTCTCCATTTGTCAAATAAATCAATAAAATCTTTTAAAAAAATCTTCCCAAAAAAGAACCAGCTGGCTTCCCAGGAGAATTCTACCAGACATTTAAAGAAGAGTTAATACCTATTCTTCTCAAATTGTTCCAAAAAATAGAAATGGAAGGAGAACTCCCAGACTCATTCCCAGCATTTCCTTGATTCCAAAACCAGACAAAGACTCACTAAAAAAGAAAATTACAAACCAATATCCCTGATGAACATGGATGCAAAATTCTCAAAAGATACTAGCAAACTGGGTACCTGGGTGGCTCAGTGGGTTAAAGCCTCTGCCTTCAGCTCAGGTCATGATCCCAGGGTCCTGGGATCGAGTCCCACATCGGGCTCTCTGCTCAATGGAAAACCTGTTTCTCCATCTCTCTGCCTGCCTCTCTGCCTACTTGTGATCTCTGTCTGTCAAATAAATAAATAAAACCTTAAAAAAATTTCTTAAAAAAAAAAAGATACTAGCAAACCAAATCCAATAATACCTTAAAAGAATTGCTCACCATGATCAGGTGGAATGTTTCCTGGGCTGCAAGAGTGGTTCAATATTGACAAATCAATCAACATGATACACCACATTAATAGAAGAAAGGATAAGAACCATATGATCCTCTCAACTGATGCAGAAAAAGCATTTGATGAAATACAGCATCTATAAACTGAGGGTTTTGGAGGGGAGGGGAGTGGGGGGTTAGGTGAGCCTGGTGGTAGGTACTAAGGAGAGCACATATTGCATGGAGCACTGGGTGTGGTGCATAAACAATGACTCTTGGAACACGGAAAAAATAAAGTTAAGTTAAAAAATAAAAATAAAATATTTAGAATTTAAAACAAAATTATTTATTTAGTTGAAAGAGTGGGAGAAATTGCATTTGAGCAGAGGGAGGGGCAGAAGGGGAGGAAGAGAGAATGCTCAAACAGACTCCTTGCTGAGCACTGAAACTAAGAATCGGGTGCTCAACCAACTGATCATCCAGGTGCCCATACAGCATCCATTCTTGATTTAAAAAAAAAAATTCTCAACAAGTAGGAATAGATGAGATGTATCTCAACATCATAAAGGCCATATATGAAAGATCCACAGCTAATATCATCCTCATTGGGGAAAAACTGAGAGCTTTACCTCTATGGTCAGGAAGAAGACAGGGATGTCCACTCTCACTGAAGTCTTAACCTCAGCAATAGGACAACAAAAAGAAATATAAGGCATCTAAATTGACAAGAAATAAGTCAAACTTTCACTCTTTACAGATATGATATTCTATATAGAAAACCCCAAAGACTCAACCAAAAAAATTGCTAGAACTATTATTTGAAATCAGCAAAGTCATAGGATATAAAATCAACAAACAGAGATCTGTTGCATTTCTATACACCAATAATGAAGCACCAGAAAAAGAAATCAAGAAATCAATCCCATTTATAATTGCACCAAAACCAGTAAGATACCTAGGAATAAACCTAACCAAAGAAGTAAAAGATCTTTACTCTGGAAACTATAAAACACTCATGAAAGAAACTGAAGAGAACACAAAAAAATGGAAAAACATTCCATGTTGATAGACTGGAAGAACAAGCATTGTTAAAATGTCTATACTACCCAAAACAATCTACACATTTAATTCAATCCCTATCAAAATACCACCAGCACTTCTCACAGAACCAGAACCCAAGCAATCTTAAAATTTGTTTGGAACCACAAAAGACCCCAAATAGCCAAAGCAATCCTGAAAAAGAAAAGCAAGGATGGAGGTTTCACAATTCCAGACTTGAAGCTCTTTTACAAAGTTGTAGTCATCAAGACGGTATGATAATGTCATAAAAACAGACACATAAATCAACAGAATAGAATAGAAAACACCCATATGGACCCACAACTATATGATCAACTAATATTTGACAAAACAGGAAAGAATATCCAGTGGAAAAAAAAGACACTCTCTTCAAAAACGATGTTGGGAAAACTGAACAGCAATATGCAGAAGTATGAAACTTGACCACTTTCTTGTACCATACACAAAAATTTCTAAAAAGTTTTGAGGCACCTGGGTGGCTCATTCAGTTGTAGTGTATGCTTTTGGCTCAGGTCATGAACCCTTGATCCCAGGATCCTGAGATTGAGTCACCCATCAAGCTCCCTGCTCAGCAGAAAGTCTGTTTCTCCCTCTCCCTCTGCCTGCCAGTTCACTTGCTTGTGCAATCTCTCTCTCTGTGTCAAATAAATAAATAAAATCTTTAAAAACAATTTCTACAAGGGCGCCTGGGTGGCTCAGTGGGTTGAGCCGCTACCTTCAGCTCAGGTCATGGTCTCAGGGTCCTGGGATCGAGTCCCGCATCGGGTTCTCTGCTCGGCAGGGAGCCTGCTTCCCTTCCTCTCTCTCTGTCTGCCTCTCTGCCTACTTGTGATCTCTGTCTGTCAAATAAATAAATAAATAAAATCTTTAAAAAAAAAAAACAATTTCTACAAAATTTAAAACCGTGCAATATTTACAGTCAATTTATCAAATCTATAGTAGCATTTGGTTCTTTTTTTTGGAGGGGGGAGCTCTTATGCCGTAGTCAAAGATGAGTTGCTTCATCATATGTGGAGGAGGATTTTTGCCAATTTAACTGATAAGCTTTTCCACACTGCTTAAAAAGTGCATTCCTAGCTGATATTTTTAAATGTTAAAGTAAAACTAATCCATATATCCTTTTATATACTGTATTAAGAAATTGAAATCATGCATTGGATCCTAGTGGTTGATTTGTACACATAAAAGTATTTACTCGTTCTGATTCAAGATCTTTTTTCTAATGAGAGTCTCTGCTCTGTCTAGGTCTGTAAGTTCTCACAAATAGCACTATTCATATTTAGTAATTTATATGATAATGATTAGACAGTGGTTGAGGTTTTTAACTTGCCTACAGTTCTGCTTTAAATTACTTTTTACTTCTATATATGCACTTGCCTCCCTCTTTCATGTCTATTGGAATCATCCACTGGTTTTATGGGTGTGATACCAGGCAACACTCATACCCATGGTGTACATTTAGATGAAATACATCATAACTACTTCTGGGAACAAGAGGGAAGATATTTCTTTTTTTTTTTTTAAGATTTTATTTATTTATTTGACAGACAGAGATCACAAGTAGGCAGAGAGGCAGGCAGAGAGAGAGGGGGAAGCAGGCTCCCTGCTGAACAGAAAGCCCGATGTGGGACTCGATCCCAGGACCCTGGGATCATGACCTGAGCTGAAAGCAGAGGCTTTAACCCACTGAGGCACCCAGGTGCCTGGGAAGGTATTTCTTAATTAAATATTTGATAGCCTTAAAAAGCAAGGTGTCGCTCTATACTTATATATACCCCAAACATAAACAATAAAATTTAGAAAACATAACTTAATGTTTTTAATCAATAAATAATGTTTACATAATTAAATGGGAACTAAGATTTATACCAAGTAAGTAAGATCTGGGTAGATGTGGGGGTAGTTACATGAAAGGACCAAATTTTAATTGCTTTACATTCTCAGAAATAGCTGCATTTTATATATATTCCATGTCAAATTATTTAGACTGGGCCTTATGAAATTGCCATTTTTGTGTGAACAAAGAGTAATAACTTCAAATAATTCACTCTTTAGACAATAACCCAGAAATCAATAAAATGGCATCCAACTTTCCCTGATGTTCTTTAATTTGTATTTCACTTAGTCTTCATAGAAATTCTGCACAGTATTTTATGATACCCTCTTAGACTAGGATCTAGTAAGCACAGATCCAGGCTTTGAAGCTCAGCTTGACTATAGGCAAAGAACAGCCTCCTGCCTCTTGCGCACTATCATACCTCAAAGATGAGAGAATGTTCCAGGCATGTAAGGGGAGCACATTCTCCCAAGAGCCAGCTGAAGAGTTTAAAGAGTCCATATGGATAAGTCATTTATTGTGTCTAGAATTTACTCCATTGTTCTAGGGTGAAACTTACAGAACTTTAAGTTCTGAACAATGATGTGTTCTGTCCATGGAAAAATGGGATTATTTTAGAATATTCAAAAACTAGGTGGTTTTGATCACATAGCTTTCTTGCTTCTCCACTTCTTTGCTGTTAGTTCTTTTATCCTCATCATTCATTCTTTGGGGGTCTGGGTTATTCACAGGTTCTATGGTTCAGGAATAGCCCCGTTTTCTCTGCCATGCTTTCATTTGAGCATACTTACCCAGATTAAGCAGAGTTAAAGGTTTGAATTGAAACAATCCAAGAGAGTGGTAAAAGTTTACTTAAAAAAAAAAAAGAGTGTGAATACAATGAGTTTTGAAGGATGATATGTATAGGATTATCATTTTTGACTTCATAATGGGAAAGCATTTCATGTTCTAGTCATGAGTGATTTAGGATCAGCAAACAAATCATCTCGATATCACCTCCTGAGGTCCAGCTCATCTATTGGAAGACATGAATCCTCTGCCTACTTCTCCCTGCTCAGTACATGCTCCAGAAAAAGATTTTCCCTATTATACTTGTTAGTGGATTGCTGTGGCTCCCCAAAATTTGGCTTACTTGCTGTAGTCAAAATGAAGAATTGAAAAGTCATCTTGATTCAAAAAGAAACAAAGATCAGCTGATGAATAAAAGGCCCCTTGCCATCATCCATGACATCTGAAATAATTTAGCTGCTTGATATTTGAACCACATTTGACTTTTCTTTGTCTGCACTATCCCAGAGCATGACTCCTGAGAGTTCAGAAACATATCTCAGCTCTTTATGTATTAGAAATCTAAATAACTTCAGTGAGAGAAAAAGTAAGCAAAGTGGAACCAAGTCTATCATACGTATTCCTTTTCCCTTCAATTTAAGATAAAAAACAAGGTAAAACTCCCAGATAAATTGTCTTCCAAGGGAAATTTGACTCATCTCTGCCCCCACCATCCTTGGGCATCATTTTTCCATAATACTATCCTTTTCAATGGGAGAAGATGACAGGAGAAAACTCTCACCAGTAAGGAGACGAAAGATGACAAAATTATAGTCAAAAAGATTTTGTGTGTGTGTGTGCACTTGTGTGTGCACACTCACACAAGGGCCAGTGAGGAGATGAGTGGTAGGATGGGTGAAATAGGTGAAGGGGATTAAAATGTACAAACTTCTAGATACAAAGTAAGTCACAGAGGTGAAAATTACAACATAGGGGATATGATCAATAATATTGCAATAAGTTGGAGGGTGACAGATGGTGACTGCACTTAGCATGATGAGCATAGAGTCCTGTGCAGAATTATCAAATCAAAGTGTTGTAAAAAATTACATCAGTCACCAAAAACCACATATTGAGCGACTCTGATTATCTGAAATGTCCAAAATAGGCCAATGTGTAGAGACAGAAAGATGAATGAGTGCCTAGGGCTAGGGAGAGGGTTTTTGGAGAGAAATGGAAGACTGACTGCTTATAAATACATTTTCTTTTGTGGATGAAGAAATATTCTAACATTGATTGTGGCAGTGGTTGCACAATCCTGTGCATGTATTAAAAACCATTGAAGTATACTTTAAATGAGTAAGTCACATGGCATGTGAATTATATCTCAGTAAAACACATCTTTAAAATGGCAGTTTAAAATAAATATAGTGTGTTCTTTAACTGGTAAATGTATATCAGATTTTATATATAAGTACACTCTTTTGTTCCAAAAGAAAAGTCTTTAGAAACAACAAAAATAGGGGAAAATAATTTCCCTGAGTAGCATACTTCTCCTTTATTTTTTTAGGTTAGTGATAAAATTGGCTAGATGTATGGCAAGTTAAAATATCTGGCATTGTTTAGAAATTTTGATACCTTTTACAGAGTCTCTTATCACAAACTGCTCAAACAGCTACCCTCGAAACAGCAATTTGAAGATATTTTTAAAAATATTGACAGTTTAAAAAGCAGAGAGATTTGACAGTCTCCAGTGTGGGTAAAACTTTGCATTTCATTTTGTGTGATTACTGCAATCACGTTAAAGCAGTAATAACTGAACACAAACACAGTTATCCTTCCAAACGTCAATTGTGTTCCAAAAATGCCTGACAGCGCTATGGCATAGCAACAGGGATGCATAAACTGCCATTTTAGTTGTCATTAGTCTAAAATACTGATCGGGGAAAATGTCATATCCTTTCAAAGATAATTTTGGCCCAGGGTCCTGAACCTAATAGGAGCCTGTGGATTGGGGTAAAAAAAGAGGCAATTTTTTTTTTTCAGAAGATTTGTGGATCAGCATTTTAATACCACCAAATGAAGAGATCCCATCCTCTCCGCATGGCCAGATGGCTGCATTGTTAGAAGCTGCCAGAGGAAAGGATTGGTTTTCTTCTAAGATAAAACTTAAGTATATATTTGGTAATAGTAAACATTCAAATGCCCCAATTTGAAAGGCAATTTGACATCATGCTTTTTGTTAACAGTTTCTCCTTTCTTTCTTTCGTTCTTTCTTTCTTTCTTTCCTCTTTCTTTCTATTTACTTAGTTTTATTTTTTCAGTGTTCCAAGATTCATTGTTTATGCACCACACCTAGTGCTCCATGCAATACGTGTTCTCCTTAGTATCCACCACCAGACTCACCTAACCCCCCACCCCTCTCCTGTCCAAAACCCTCATTTTGTTCCTCAGAGTCCACAGTCTTTCATGGTTCGTCTTCCTCTCCGATTTCTCCCAATTCATTCTTCTTTCCTTCTCCTAATGCCCTCCATGTTTTTCCTTATGCTCCACAAGTAAGTGAAACCATATGATAATTCACTCTCTCTGCTTGATTTATTTCATTTCCTAAACAGGATCTCCATATAGGATGATTGTCTTCATGGGTGTTAGCTGATTTCAGGAGAGATGAGAAAGTACACAGCAAAAGTCAGAGGCCCCACACTCTGGGCTAACAGCCTGCTGACATACAACCTCTGGCACCGAGATGTGCCCCTCCTTGACCCATAATGCAACAGCATTTCTCAACTATCTCATTAATTATCTGAAGAGTCCATGAAAAAATAAAACTGCCCAGCATAATGGGAGTTTGCCCTTGGCAATCATCATCGGTTCTTTGTGGTTTCAATTCAAAATGTCAGCCCTGCATTTTGTACATGACATAGGGTATTTCTTCTGTCAGACACTTTTTTGTCTGACTTAAAATGGCTTTTGTCTGACTTCTACAATAAATACATAATATCCAAAACCATTTTTAAGTGTAATTAACTCACAAAAGATGCTACCAATTACAACCCACTTTAAATTACTTATTTTTATTTTACTTAATTTTTTATTTATTTTTTACTTATTACTATTTTACTTACTTTTTCTTACTTATTTTTCTTACTCCATTTTAATGTTAACCTTTTCCTCATAGTGGCTTGCACCAAAATATATCCCTTTTTAAAGATTTATTTGTTTGAGACAAAGAAAGAGTCAGCGCTTGGGGGAAGGGGCAGAAGGAGAAGGAGAGAATCTCAAGCAGACTCCATGCTGAGCACGGAGACTGAGGCAGGCTTGACCTCAGGACCCTGAGATCATGACCTGAGCTGAAATCAAGAGTCAGATGCCGAGCCAACCTTGTCATCCAGGCACACCTGCATCAGAATGTATCTTAAATCATTATTTACTGAAATTTCATAGTGAAATATTACTTTTAAACATGCCCACATGGTTCTCTATTTATGAAAAGGGGCGGATAGTGAAATAAATAATTGGTATTATTTGGCTAAATAATCCATAATGGTAAGCAGAGAAAACAGCATATCACACATGGACATTAAAACGGTCAGGATGTACAAGTAACTTTTGAAGACTATTGTATTAGATTGCTTGAAAGCAAAAATCATAAAGTGGCATCATTTTCTCAGTGACACTTGTTCCTCCAACATTTTATTTTAAAACTGTAATAATGACAAAAGAGAGGCATTTATATTTGAAAGGTACATACAGCCACAAAATTGGCTTTGTTAAGTAGGCAAGAAAAGAGGTGTCTGTGTTCTCACAGCGATGATATGTGTTTCCATCTACCTCGGCTGTGTATGTCTGCAGATGGTCTAAACAAGGACATGTGCAGACACAACATGAAATGTAGTTTATGTGAAGAGAAAGGAACCTCCATTGCAAGAAAAGTATTTATACCTTTTTACATGTATTTATCACCAATTATGGTTCTCAACTTTTGCTTTTATCTGGTTTTTAGCAAATCCTTATCCATGGAACTAAAAAGCCAATCTAAGCACTTTAAACAGTACCAACTGATGGATTAACATTAGCTCCGTTAATTCTATAACTTCTCTATCTACTCCCTTATATCCTTATTGGAAGAAACCTTTTATTGACAGCATCGGAACTGACAACATAAATAAGGAAAATAATTATTACAGGGGTGATGTCCCTAATAACTGAGACAGTGCTTCCACTCCATGCATGCATATGCATTTATCAACATTTATTGAGCACCTGCCAAGTACCAGGCTTTGCTAAACACTAAGCTATCAGGGCCTGCCTTCATGAATAAAAAATCTAGTGTAGGCTGAAGGGAAATAAACTATGTTTAAGAGATTATTAAATAAATGCAGATACTTAAAAAAATTTCCCTGGATCATTTGTTATATTTGGATTTGCCCCTTCAGGCATTTTACACATAACCCAATAGCATCACTCCAGACTGAGATGAAGAGTCAACACAGAGAAGTTACATCTTATTCCCAACTGGCTGGTATCTCTGACATATAGCGTCAACCTCCCCACTCGAGGAGTTCTCTCCAGACCCTGAAGGACCTGTTTTGACACACATAGAACCATAATGCAAAATCTCCCAGACTTTAATATTTTAGTCACATAGAACACTCACCCTAAGCCTGCAGAGGATTATTTTCAACTTCTGTTAGTGAAAGTTTCCTTACAACTGGCTGCAATAACACAGGGAGCAGCCTCACTTGTTGGGAGGGAAATTCTAACCCTCAGGTCTTTCTCAACTTTCATGGCACAGGGAGCATAGCATAAAATGATGATGTCTTCTTTACTCCAACTCTTCTTTACTCCAACTCTTTGAATTATGCCCAGAATCTTCACAGTATAGAAAGAAAGGCATATTGCTCACAAACTTTGGCCTCACTTCTGGAATTTCTCTAGGACGTGACTCTTGCCTTGGACTTCACGGCCTCTGTGTCCTCCTCCTCTTTACCTTGTGCTTAACCCAGAGCCTCTTACTGTCACTCATCAGGGGCTGATCAGGAGGAAGTCATCTGTTCATTGCTCGGACCATTTTAAATGTGTCCTGCCCGCTCACCTTGAATCCAGCCTTCCTTTCAATGCTGTTTGTGATTGACCCCCTTCTCCCACCTTCATCTCCAGCACGTAGGCCTGTCACTTCTGTAATACTTAATAATGTGCTTCATAGATTTGAGAAATGTGTTCTAACTCCAGACCATAACTCCCTGAGAGTAAGAACAGTACCTCATATTGCTTGTCTTCTCAGAACCCAGCGTCAAAACCATACCCGTTGGAAACACAGAGCTCTATGCCCTCTCCTCAACTTGCACAAATCTCCTACCCCACACCCTACCATTCTTCAGCTCTTCTGGACACAAACTTGTCACATTCTCCATTTGGAGTTCAGTGTTAATGGATGCCTAAATGTCAGTAAAGGTCCCAAGGTCACAGAAAGTGAACATACGAAGAGATCAACACCATTACATGGACCACTTTAGCATGATGTGGATTTACTATAAAACCATCAAAGCTGAAAACTCAGGGCTCCGTAGGACCTCACATGGTTACATGTTTTTGTGAAATTTTCAAAAGGAAGACATGGTAATTAAAATTATCTCCTTCCAATCAGATTCCTACTACGTCTTGTTATGTTAAGAATCATTGGAGTGACCACAAATGTGTGGGGTCGGACATAAGGCAAATTGAGTGGGGGTGTATTTACATGAGATAAATTTATGTGGCTTGATAGATTTAGTGTATAGTTAAGCAATTGCTAGCCATGCACATGTAGTAATGGCTCTCAGGAATATTTTTACCATTGACAGTGGAACTCAGTCAGACATTGAGACATGAAGGTATCATGTCAGAGATGGTTTCACAATATAAGGTATGTCCTACTGTTTCCAACATTAGAAATATGTAGATAGTGGAGAGAAAACAAGATTTATGTGCTGGCAGCTAGTCTGTGGAGAATTCTTTCAGTCATCAGACGTATGAACTTATAATACAAGACTAGGTCTCACTGATGCCTAGTCAACAGAGAAGTTCTCAACTGGAGGAAATTTATTTGAAAGCGTTGAAAATCATAATTGCACCATGCATTTTTTTCCTTTTTTAATGGGAATCAAACAAAAGAGAATTTATTCAAATTCTCATGTTTGTAGAGCACAAACTTATAATAGTATTATAAATAGTGAGTACACCTAGAACAACTCACACATGAAAGAAATTTTAGAGTGGTTTCCCACTGAATTTGACAACAACTTGGAATATGTATAAGAAATTATCAGTAAAAGTTTGTGAAGCTGAAAAAAAATCAATGAACAAAGAATGGAGGAAGGAGCAGAGGGAGAGATTATTCAAGCAGATTCCTCCTATGCGTGGACCCCGACTTGGGGCTTGATCTCACAACCCATAAGATCAAGATCTGAGCCAAAATCAAGAGTTGGAGGCTTAACTGACCAAGCCATCCAGGTACCCCTTGCTGTTCCTTTTCTTTTTTTCTTTTTTCTTTTTTTAAAAATATTTTATTTATTTATTGGACAGAGAGAGATCACAAGTAGGCAGAGAGGCAGACAGAGAGAGAGGGAGGGGGGAAGCAGGCTCCCCACGGACCAGAGAACCCAATGCAGGGCTCGATCCTAGGACCCTGAGATCACGACCTGAGCCAAAGGCAGAGGCTTAACCCACTGAGCCACCCAGGTGCCCCTGTTGCTCCTTTTCTTAAAAAAGTTCTTCCAACAGGATGGGACTGGAAGAGATTATGCTAAGTGAAATAAGTCAAGAAGTGAAAGTCAGTTATCTTATTTCACTTATTTGATGAACATAAGGTATAGCATGGAAGACATTAGGAGAAGAAGGGTAAAATGAAAGGGGGGGGATTGAAGGGGGAGGTGAACCATGAGAGACTGTGGACTTTGAGAAACAAACAGAGGCTTTTGGTGGGGGGGTAAGGAGATGGGTTAACCCAGTGATGAGTATTAAGGGGGTCAGGTATTGCATGGAGCACTGAGTGTTATTCACAAACAATGAATCTTGGAACACTACATCAAAAACTGATGATGTACTGTATGGTGACTAACATAATACAATAAAACGAATGAATGAATGAATCTCAAGAAAGAATAAAGTGGAAAATATATTGGACATACAGAAAGTGGAGGCAAAATTTTCAATGGAAATTTTATAATAAAGAGTAATTTGGAAAGGAAAAAAAAGTTCTTCCCAAATTGTATGTCCATCAGGCCCTTAAAACCTGGATCATCCTCTATCACCAAGGTATGGAAAGATACATGTGTCAAGTATAAGAAAGTTATTGGTTTATGTCTGACTTTGTTCTAGTCTTGGCCCAGCTAGCAAGTGTGGAGGGTTTCATCCAAACATAGGCAGAATTTCACACCGCAGCCCAGGATGAAAAAAAAGGAAGTTCATCTTCAGAGAACAAAAGATAGTATCAGAGGGCAGAGAACTAGTTACTATAGATGCTTTTCCTTGGTCTCTGTGTTATCTTCTCCCACTGTGATAGAAGATAAGAGTCTTGCAGTGCCAGGTCAAGGTAATACACCTTTCTTTAAGATGAATGGAAAACTGCCAAATCACTTCAGTAAAAGCAGTCCCAACTGCATGTTATTCAAAGCCCCTGAGTACAAACAGATATTGAACCAGTTTTCCAAGGGCAAAGTTCCAGTTATTATATGAATATTCACAAACTGCTCTAAACCAGGAACTCCTTCCAAGCACCATCTCCTATTCATGCCTCTCTTTGTGCTGTCCCTGAAGGAGCTCATGCCTGGTTCCAATTTAGTCATACTGTTAACCCAATGGAGGAGAACTTCTGAGTTAAGAGTGTGGATGGTAGTTTGTTCCCCTTCTTCCCCCAAATGCCCATCAGGTTATTCTTAACAAGCAGATACTGTACCCTAGAGATGCTGCAAGGATATTGTGAGTTCAGAAATCTAGAAAACCTATAAAACGGTAGTGAGCTTTACACTATAGCACCGTACAACTATTGTAGTTCTTAAAGACTTACCCCAAATCTTTCAATTATGTTTTTTTCAATTATGTAAAAAAGAGAAAGGATAGATTCTGAGAAACTATAACCCAAACAACTGAAGTCAGAAGGCCCCGTATGCTTCCAAGCATCTATGTAAGTCCAAACATCTAAGTATTCAGATAATTAATGCTATCAGTTTTATATGGGCAAATTAAATTGTTGAGAGTAAAAAACCTAAATCACTATGTGCACCTGAAACTGATGTAACATCGTGTGCCAACCCCACTCAATAAATAAATAAATAAACAAATAAGATTCCAATTAAATTAATTTATTTATTTAAGGGAAAAGAAAAAGAATATATCTCACCTCTTTATGTTTTAAGTTTTCTTCTACCCATTTCCATGCAAATGTCCTTAGCAGATTTTTTTTCTATGCTCTGTGAGATTTAAACTGCAACAATTCTCTTCTTGTTGTTCTGAGTTATATTTTAAGATTGTTGCTACTGGTTTCACAGTCTAACATATTCAGACATTTATTTAGGATGGCTAAAAAGAGGCAAACTATACAACAGGTTTAACTCAATGAATGAAAACTATGAAATAAAGAGAAAGCTTCTTATCATGTACTGGATTAAAAATGAGAGGAGAAAGTGGGGGAAGGAGAAAAAAAGATAAATGAAGAGAATTGTCCATTGCAGTTAAAAACAGAAGTTTAGAATTTTGCAGGTCTTTTCTCCATTTCATGAGATTCGATAACCCCTTGTTAAGTGTGAAGACTTGTTGTGACTTGCATTGAGTTGAATACATAAAGATGGTTTTGTTAGACCATGAATGGAAGATGAGATCGGGTGAATTGTGCCTAGGGTGTTAGGGGTTTGCACAGAAACCCCAAGGTACAGTAACTGTTTTTGTGCCAGGCCAACTGTACAAAATGTGCAGGGTTCTCAAATCATTTGCCAGAAATGGATTCTATGCTTTCTTTGAAAAGAACTGCCAGGTTTTTCACTTACTTTGTTGTTTTGGGGCTTTTTCCCAGGTTTGCTTCGTGAACCTGGATGTGAACAAGGATGCTTGCAGCACAGAGCACCTGCAGCAGGTAACACTAGGAGCAAAAGCTCTCTGGGAGCTCGGGACAAAAGCTGGCTGCACCGACCAGAGAACCGACAGGACTTCATCTATAAATGGCTCTCATTCAGTTGGAGAGTCTTTAGTAGGATAGTCTCTTCAAAACCCATTTTCTGACCCTTCCCCTGCCACCTCCCATGCAGGTTGCCTTCCTTATACTTGTGAAACTTGCTTCCCCAAGATGGCTTCTCTCCAAAGAGGAGCTTTCCCCTGCCTACAGGGCCTGATAGTGGCTTTCTCTGCCCCCACCTCCTCTGTTTTCAAACACCCTGCCTGAGATGATGTTTCCAAGTTTTTCCCAAACCCTCTTGATATCAGCCAGCCCTTCTCTGAGGCTCTCAGGTCTTCTCCTTCCTGCTGCTTTGATCAAATTTTTGTCTCTAGCTTTGGTTTCTACACTCTAACTACAGTCCTACATTCAACTGGGACTTGGACTCCTTGCATTCTGCAGCAGCTACATATTCCAACCGTATCCAAGTTTGGGAAGATCCTGTTGTAAACCCTTGACAACACACAAGAACTTAAAGGGCCCCTCAGTCCTCTGAGCTAGAGCCAATTGGGGGGTCAATAGAAAGAATTAATTTGCATGATATGGTGATCCATTCATAACCAAAGCTGAAGATGGTTTGACTTCACTATTTGGTATAATACAGTGGTGTAACAGACACCATTTGCAGCTTGACAATCAGAACAGTAGGCCTGTGATTACTCAGTTATCCCTGTGATGTTTTTTCTTAACAATGCTGCACCTGGGTTTGAAGCTTCTCAAACCCACTTGCCCATACAGATTATCCATTATAGATTTCCACAGAGCTTCAAGTGTCATTCATCTGTGTAGTCCTGGAGGAATTTTTGGGAAAAAAAAATTTATACATATGATTTCATTTAATGGACTTACGGTACAGACAGAGTCTGTCAAAGAGACAGCAGGAGAGACCAGAGCAAGTTGGCATCTTGAGGACTCTGTGTTTGAAGATTTATATGAGCGATTTGAGACAATCTTCTGCTATGGTTAAGAGTAGAAATTTGGCACTTATTTAGCTGTATGAGCTTGTGTAAACTAATCTCTGGACCTCAGGCTACTTACGTATAAAAAGAAATTAATAATGGTATCTAATCCATGTGGGGGTGTTGTGGAGATTAAGTGTACTGAGATGTAACATGTATACAATACTTCGCGTAGCACCTAGTGCACAGAGTAAAATCAATATTGGAAATTATTTTGTTATTGATATTATTATTGACTGTTAGAACAGATGATTATTAATCAACAAATCTCTTATTACAAGAGTTAAAAGAAAAAGTGTTTTAGAAAACCCCTACAATATATACCTGTGTTGTGACATTAATTATTAAATACCTACTTTGGAAAATTTAGAACTGAAAGAGTTTTTAAAGCTTTATGTTTAAGTAATTTTCTATTCCAATCTAAACTTTTATGCTTCAATTTCACACAGTCTCTTCTAGTAATAATCTTAGTGGATTAAGTAATCTATTGTTTGCATAAGTTATGTATTATTTTTGCAAGTAAATAGTTTTGGAGTAGGGTTTTCGAGGTGAAAAGAAGTCATCTAAACTAACTTATTTCTTCCACTACAGAAATTGGTCAATGTTTCACCAGATCTTCCAAAACTCATCAGCTCCATGAACGTCCAACGGCCAAAAGAAAATGAAATTGTCCTTCTAAGTGGGTTAACATCTGGAAATCTCCAGGCAGATTTTGAAGTTTCACAGGTAAGAGATGTAAGCTCTTTGTCACAGCTGGCACGACTAATCGACCAAGAACATGAGGGTAAGAGGATGAAGAAAAGAACTCGAGGAGCAAAGAGATGGGGGCAGGAGGAGCACTGAGGAGTATGTCTAACAGTGCTAAGTTTATTCAAAGCATTAAGGCCATATATATAGTGATATTACAATAGGAGAAGCAATACACCTGTGTCTAGTTAAACAACCACGAGATCCCAGAATAAGTTTCACAAGTAACTATAAGCAGACCTCGTGACGCCAAACGGCTGATGCCAGTACAATTGTTCTGTATTGATACAGCAAACCTGAAAGTAATTTATGGGCTGTACTAGGGAATCAAGGACCAGCCATGAACTTATGACCCCGACCAAATTGTTCTCATTTGTTTAGCAAGCGTGTGGGAAGTCACGTAGGTGAGCGCACAACACATAGCACAGACCCTTTCTCAGTGCTACTCAACTTTTCCCGTCCTAAACCTTTTGTTAGGTTATTCGGACTTTAAAGGAGGCACAAGTCAGGGCGTGGTTTGGTCCTAGTCTCAAGCCTTATTGCGGCCTCCCACAGCTCTTAATAAAATATTCATTAGTAATAAATTATTTATGGTCAGCTCTTGACACAAGTCAGTATGAACGTCATACTGCTACACATAAGCTCCCATAGCATAGAACTCCAAAATCTCTTTGCAGTCAAGAACAGTCTTCATATGTGTTTCTTTTAAATATGTACTCAGAGTTTGATAGACACAGGAATGAATGTCTTCCCTTACCTCAACTGCTAACATTTATTATCTTCTCAAGTACATGATGCTAACTTGCACTTAAACTAGAGCCAACAGAGTGGGCATTGACTGGTTAGCTTGGTTTTCTTCAAATCTATTAGAGAATCAAAAACAGACTTGTCTTCTGTTTCATAAACAATATCAAAATTCTAATTCATACTATAAGTTCCCAGAATCCTAGCATTTCTTCATTCTTCTTATATTTATTTCTTAGGATATACCAAATGAGCCAGGCAAAGAAATACAGGATAGCAACTTTATGGCTATTAAGTGAGTTTCCTAGAAAGAGTAAGGTGATTGAGTGAGTCCTTAAAGAGTTAGTTTTCCTTAAAAAGCAAAACTCTTAGAAGAAATGAACATTACTAGAAATAAAGCAGGAAATCAGATACTGTTATTCTCATTCAGTGCACTGATGTTCATTGTTATTAGATAAATCATTATAGCATTCTTTATTTGAAGACAAGGTTTTACAACTATAAATTTAGTCAACTTACAGAAACAAATATGATTTCTAAAGGCATACTGTATCAAAGATCGTGGATATCCCCAAATAAGACATGCTGACAGGGACAGATAACATAGCTACAGATTAAAATGATGAATGTTTGTTTCCTTCAGTTGTTCTTTCTTGGGTTTTAGTTTTTACTGTAAAATTTTAAAATATTCTCTTAGTCTTTAGTCCTTCAAAATTTCAAAAAACTCAGAAATCCACCCACAATTTCTTGCATCTAGTCCAGATGCTTTGTAAAAATCTGCACACAACTTAATACAATAGAAAAGGGGCACCTGGGTGGTGCAGTCAGTTAAGCTTCCAACTCTTGGTTTCAGCTCAGGCCGTGATCTCCTTGTGGTGATCTTGGTGTCATGAGATAAGTCCGGTGTCTGTCCATACTCAGTGAAGAGTCTGCTTAGGATTTTCTCTCCCTCTCCCTCTGCCCGTCCTGTCCTGCTCATGCTCTCTTTCTCTCTCTAAAATAAATAAATAAATCTTAAAAAAAAAAAAAAAAAAAAAAGACTGGAACAAAATTTCTCCTGGTCAATCTAATAACACATTTTCTTAGTGAAAAAATTAGTCACCTGAAAAGAGAAAACAGAAGAGGTTCTAAGTGCCCTCTCTTTATATTGGACAAAACTATCATGACCAAAAGTAATTTTCGAATCTTAGTTTTAACAGTATTTTTGCACCAGGCCTATTAGGATTTGTAATTAAACATGACAGAAAACTGGATTATATACAAAAGGATTATACCATCTCATGTAACTAAACAGTATAGTGGGTAGATTATTACCAGGACATGAACAGTGTATTCAGGACATGGATCCCCTTGGGACCTCTTCCAGCTTTCTCTCTCTTTATCCACTATCAGACAGTCCATTTCCAGGAGGTAGCACTGTCCCTTTGTGTTCAGTGAATGTCTCCTCCAGGTGGCTTACAGCAAAGGTCTAACTGTGTTTTATTGACTCTCATGTGTCATGTGCCCATTTCTGAACCAATCACTATGACCTGAGGATTGCAGTGTTCCAGTTGGCGAGACTGGATCACATGATCACCTCAGAGTTTGAGGTCAATTAACTCCGTGTAAACCACTGGGGCTGTGAGTAAACCAGAAAATGGTGCCACACAGAGGATGTAAATCGGAAGAATGTTGAATGATGTTGTGTCACAAAAGCAACACAGATGTTAATTGGGGTCAGGGAAAGTCAAAATTCCCAGGGCTCATTAAATATCATCCATTAAAAACATACTTAATTTTGCATAATTTTCCTAAGAGCTGTCCAGAATTGCCTGTGAGCTGTACACACACTCTCTTTCTCTCTCTCTTTTTTTAACATATAATGTATTATTTGCTTCAGGGGTACTGGTCTGTGATTCATCAGTCTTACACATTTCACAGCACTCACCATAACACATATCCTCCCCAATGTCCATCACCCAGCCGCCACATCCCTCCTACCCCCTCCAGCAACCCTCAGTTTGTTTCCTGAGATTAAGAGTATCTTATGGTTTGTCTCCCTCCCGATCCCATCTTGTTTTATTTTTTCCCTCCCTATCCCCCACAACCCCTTGCCTTGCCTCTCAAATTCCTCATATCAGAGAGATCATATGATAATTTTCTTTCTCTGATTGACTTATTTCATTTAGCATAATAGCCTCTAGTTCCCATCCATGTTATTGCAAATGGCCAGATTTCTTTTTTTTTTTTTTTTTTTTTTGGATGGGTGCATTTTATTCTTCTCTATCTGAGTCCCTCTTGCTTCCTGCACACCATTTCACTCTTCCTCAGTCTTCCAAAGGCCTACCTCATTTTCTAGATACCACAGTCCATGGCTATCCTGCCAGGAGAATTAGTTACCTGTTAATCCACAAGTAGTCATGGAGATATTGGCACAGGCACTTGAGCTGGGTTAAGTGGGGGGAGTCTAAATCAGTTCCCAGGCGTAGCTATTGTTCCCAGTGACTCTGTGAAGAATGGAATCAACAAGCCACTTGGCACCTTTGAGGCAGAAAATTGCAATCCCAAAGATTTTCAGTACTCCGGATAGCAAGTTACCTTGCTTCTCTCAACTATAGTTTCCTATTCTATAAAAAGGAGATTAAAAAAATACCTTTTCTCCATTCTCAGAGACTAAACATAGTGATTTAATAAAATAATAAGAAGGCACCTCAAGGACTATTCAAATGCAGTGTTTTCTTTCCATGTCCAAAAAATTGAAGAAAGGCGAAGTAGAAAGAAAATGTTATTTAAAGCAAAATAAGGGGTACCTGTGTGGGTCAGTCTGTTAAGCGTCTGACTCTCGATTTCAGCTCAGGTCATGATCTCATGGTCATGAGATTGAGTGTCACGTGGGGCTTTGCGTTGGGCATGGAGCCGGCTTAAGATTTTTTCTCTCCTTCTCCCTCTGCTCTTCCCCCCTTCTATCCCAAATCAATCAATCAATCAGTCAGTCAATCAAAATAAGATACCAGGGTGGACTACTATGCACAGTAAGATAATCATCCATTAACAATCTGACCAGGCTCCTTTGGGGAAGAGAAATAGAATACTGCCACAAGGATAACATGACTCCAGAGGAATTTCTTTATTTATGAACAGTTTTCTCTTTATTTATTCATGCCTTCATCTTTCCAGTTCACAAATGACCCTATTGCTCTTTTATATTCCCACATTACTTGACAATTAAATTGTACAACTGAAAAAATGTAAGAAAATACTTATAATATACCTTATTCATTCATATGTAAATATTATAAACAGTAAATATTGGTTGAATGAATGAATATATTGTATATTATAAGTGTTCATCACTTTTCTAGGTGTTGAGGATACAGTGGTAAATAAGCTGGACATCTTGCTTTTAGGGAGCAGCTTACATAGTCTGACATTCTCTTTGACCTTATTTATTATGGATATTATTAAATTTATATAAACTCATGCACAACTATCCATACTTACGTGTTGCAAAAGACTAATGAATAGAGGGGTGCCTGGGTGACTCAGTTGGTTAAGGGTCCCACACTTGATTTCAGCTCAGGTCATGATGTCTCAGGGTTGTGAGATCAAGCCCTGCGTCCAGCTCTGTGCTGAGTATGAAGCCTGCTTAGGATTCTCTCTCTCTCTCTTCCTCTGTTCGTCTCCTGCCATGCTCTCTCTCTCTCTCTCTCTCTCTCTCTCTCTCGACTAATGAATATATACCAGTGAGCATTAAATGAGAAGTTGGCATGACAGTTACATTTTCCTTCCTCCAACCATCCTTTATAGAGCCTTAGGATAAGTCTCTAAAATATCTTAAGAAAAATCGTCATGACAAGAGCCAATAGTCAAGTAAAATATTAAGTGGAAAATGCAAATAAGATTAATTACTTTTCTACAGAGGAAAATTTTTTCTGAGATGCATATTATGTGTAATAATAAGATCTACTCCCGGGCATGCATGAGTTCAAGGAGGTCCAGGTGCAAACCACTCTCCTTTCCAAATTGCACATTGATTAGACCAGGAAGCCATGGGGTAAATTGGAAGGAACACAGAAATTGGAGTCCAACAGGCCTAGATTGCAATGCTGGCTCTTCCACTTTATATTTGTGTAGTCTTGAAAGGATCAGTTAGCCTTTTTGTGCCTGATGTCTCCTCCGTAAAAGAGTAATGGCACCACCAACCTCACAGAAATAATGTTTATATTAAAGGTAATAGGATAGTCAAAGCACCTAATAGATGACAATAAACATTATATAATTATACCTGCCATTATTTTATAGGATGCATATCGTTTGGCCCTCATTTACCTAAGACTCCTAGGATGTTTACTTTCAAGAAGAGAGTTAAGAAAATATATTTTCTGTCTATGAATGCAATAGCCATAGAACATTGCACATGTACTACAATCCTTTCTCTAAGTTTATTTTGAGGTATTACTTAACAATTCATGTTGATGTACTAATACCTCTTTTGATTCCTGCCACAATATATAAAACTTATGTTATATATATTTAATCTAAATGGTATGAAATGGCCAATATGGAACCATTTTTACCTATAAATATAGTAACTTCATTTGGTTCCACTTTATAATTATTGGTATTCATGCCTGTCCACTGACAGTATTTTGTGCCCCATCTTCCGGTCCCCACCCCCCATCAATTTATGTTTGGATCTCCCAGCATACCTTGCATATAATAGACACCCAAAAAGTATCTTGTAAATTTCAGGTTAGTTTAGTATCTCTGAATTCAGTAGAAATAAAATTAATCAAGCCAGCCACTGTTACTCTACAGCAGTAGTTCCTCATCATTGTGGGGGATCTCATACCCTTTGTGAATTTCATAAAAGCTACAGACCAGTGGTTCTCAAATATTTATACATGTAGGAATCACCAAAAGATTTTTCTTGAGAACGCAAATTCTGATTTACTGGATCTGAGGTGGCTCCCGAGATTGTAGATTTCTAACCAGCTGCCAAGCGATGCCAAGGCTGCTAGTCTACAACCTATACTTTGGAAAGTAAGGTTATGAACCCCTTCTTTGAAAAACAGACCTAATTACATAATCACATGGGTCAATTCTATTTCTGAGCCCCCTGGACCCCTTAGAGAATGACTGGAATGACTGGATTTTACATTTTATAATTACTCTAATTATAATATTCAACCCAAAAGATTAATAAATGATATTTATATAAGAAAAAGGTATACTACTTTCAGACATACAATATGGATGTCTATGTGTCTGTATTTCTCTGAATGTACACATACTTACCCCTTACACACACACGTATTCAGACTCAAGGATTCCAAACTGGCAAGCTAACTAGGATTAGACCCAGTGAACTCTAACTGCAGATAAGCATATGATTTAAATAATCCTTTTTATAAGACACACATTTATACATAAACTACTTCCTCCAAACATTTCAAATTCCACCTTGATATAAATTTATTTAGGTTTCTCCTCACCACTAACTCCCATTTCCATTCAAAGAATTTTCTGTTAAAAATTACTGTGAATCGGGGAGCCTGGGTAGCTCAGTGGGTTAAAGCCTCAACCTTCGGCTCAGGTCATGATCTCAGAGTCCTGGGATCGAGCCCCGCATCGGGCTCTCTGCTCAGCGGGGAGCCTGCTTCCCTCTCTCTCTCTCTCTCTCTCTGCCTATCTCTCTGCCTACTTGTGATCTCTGTCTGTCAAATAAATAAACAAAATCTTTAAAAAAAAATACTGGACCTTGTTGTCTCAAAAAACCTTAAAAAAAATTACTGTGAATCAGCATAAAAATAAAAATAAAAATCCCAATGCACAGATATGTTTGTAATTTACTAGTCTTCTGTGCAGGAGCAATTGAAATTTTTTGCTATTCTAATGAACAACAATATGGATAGCAAAAAGTGTGTAGTGGAGAATAAGTATATGGTCTGTCAGGGTGCCTGGGTGGCTCACTGGGTTAAAGACTCTGCCTTCGGCTCAGGTCAAGATCCCAGGGTCCTGGGATAGAGCCCGCATCAGGCTTTCTGATCAGCAGGGAGCCTGCTTCCTCCTCTCTCTCTGCCTGCTTCTCTGCCTACTTGTGATCTCTGTCTGTCAAATAAATAAATAAAATCTTAAAAAAAAAAAAAGGATATAGTCTGTCGCCCTAGAACAGAAGAAAATTAATAGGTCTCACAGGGACACCATCCAATAATTTAAGCCTCCTCATCACTGCTTTCTTCATATGCTGGCCTTTTCAAGATAATCAGTGCTCTTCCAGTGAATTTCTTTATACTTCATTGTGTCTGCTTCTTCAGATGAGCAACACACATTATAAATTCTAACTGTAGTTAATAGAAACACTGAAATACGGACACAGACTTTTCTGAACATCACCAAGGCAGAAAAGGATCTTGGTGACCAAGACAGCCTTAACATTCCCCTCAGCTTGACTAGACTTCCGGCTGTCTTCTCCTAGACTGGAAGCACTGACACCCCCTTTTCTCAGAACATTTACTCTAGAAAACATGGTTAGGAATCTTTGCCCCTTTGAGATGTAAACCATTTGAAAAGCCTCATCCCAGGTTTATAGGCCAGGAGTGTCTTTTTCTTTTTTCTTTTCTTTTTCTTTTTTTGTTTTTTTAAGTGTTGATTCTTTTTTTTTTTTTAAGATTTTATTTATTTATTTGACAGACAGAGATCACAAGTAGGCAGAGAGGCAGGCAGAGAGAGGTGGGGAAGCACGCTCCCTGCTGAGCAGACACCCCCGGGGGAGCTCGATCCCAAGACCCTGGGATCATGACCTGAGCCCAAAGCAGAAGCTCAAACCACTGAGCCACCCAGGCGCCCTAGGAGTGTCTTTTTCAAAGACCTGAGAACCATCTCTGAAGTAAGATCATCAAAGAAGGTAATGTCCCTTTCTCTGTGGAAGGATGGGAGCCTAAGGTCAGCAGGAGCCTGACTCCAAGTTCCAAAACCACTTCCTCCCATGCAGATAAGCCAATCAGCAAGTCCAGATGGCCTGCAGCTGTCTGACACCAGCTCTTTTTTTTTTTTTTTTTTGACAGGTTAACTTTTATTGTGTAGTTGAGGAAACAAAGGCATTAAAAAAAAATCTAATATACAGAATGAAAGTCACAGAATAGGTCAGGGCAAAAACAAACACTTGTGCTTTTTAAGGTTTCCAATATAGTGGTAGAGAGAGACCACAAAACCATTTTACAAATATACAGACTTTACTATGTTGGGATTCGATAACTTTGAGGTTTTTGTTCCAACATTCTGACATAAAGAAAGATTTGTATTAACTAAGTCAACTAGAAAAATTTTTATGTAATTTCTAAGAAATTCTGTTTTTTTGAAGTTCTGTAACACCAACATCTTGTATCCATTATTTTTTTTTTATTTCTTTTCAGTGTAACAGAATTCATTGTTTATGCACCACACCCAGTGCTCCATGCAATACGTGCCCTCCTTAATACCCACCACCTGGCTCCCCCAACCTCCCACCCCCCACCCCTTCAAAACCCTCAGGTTGTTTTTCAGAGTCCATAGTCTCTCATGGTTCATCTCTCCTTCCAAATTCCCTCAACTCCCTTCTCTTGTCCATCTCCCCATACATGACACCAGCTCTTAAAAAGCCCGTGGGCCTTTTGTTTCAGTGGAGTTGTGATCCAGCTCAGTTCTGGTCCTTTTTCCTAATTTAAGAGCTTTGAAGAAAATCTTCCTTAACCTGTTTAACTTTGCCCGGTGCCACTTTTGCTTTGGCAGGAGACAACAAAAATATGTGATGCAACTGGTGTAGTTTCCCGAAGTCAGACTTTCTCCTGGGTACCTTGTGTGCTTTATTTTCCTATTTATTTATGCTATTTATTTTGAATAGCACTTGAATTTTTTTCAAGCAATGCATCCATCGAAGCCCAGAAGATATTCCAAGTATTTTAAATGTCCCCCATTCCTTGTAACAAGAAAGACTGGTGGAAGAAGAAAGGTCAGAACTGATAGTTTTTTATTCTCTCTTTCAATAAATACGTTTTTTCCTCTCTACATTCAGTGCCCTTGGCTGCCAGATATCTGCTTGGTCCAGTGTGCAAGAGGGAACAGGGCAAACAGTACCAACTGCATCATCTTTGAAATCAACAAATTTTTGATCGGTCTGGAACTGGTGCAGGAGCGCCAGCTCCTTCTGGAAACAAGTATCTTAAAAGTGGAGGATGACACCAACTGCTCCCTGTCTTCAATCGAGGAGGACTTTCTCACCGCCTCTGAGCACTTGGAGGAGGAAAACGAGGTGGAAGACTACAGGAGCGGTGAGAACTGCCCCATGAAACAAATGCGCATTAGTCACCCTCTAAAAATGACTGGAATTTCAGGAAAGTTTCAGGCCATGTCGGTTTGGCTGACACACCATAATCTTCACTTACAGAGTTTAAGGAGGACAGGAGGATAACAGACCATGAGTGAGCTGCCGACTCAAGCACTTGGACCCAATGGTTGGATGGCTCCATTTCCCTAAAGATGCCTTGGGGATGCTGAAGGACATCCTCCTGCCTGCCAAGAGACTAAGACTATCACAGGGAGGAAAGTTATCTTCCCTGAGACTTCCATAAAGCTACCATTAGCTGATGCCAACTTAAACTGGCCTAATTCTTGCACTGCCTCTTAGAGGCTGGGAAGCCTGGTTTGGTTACCTAGTCCTTCTGAGCCCCAGTTTCTTTATCCAGTATTTCGGAGTATAATAGTGCCTCTTAGCACTGCTTAACACTTACTCTATTCAGCTATATATGTATTTATAATATTTACCTGTTATTTATGGTAAGGACAGAAGGAAATAAGGCAGGAGAGTACTTAGCCCTTAGCCTTTATTCAGTTTTGAATGACAGATTCAAAGAGCTCAGTGAACGATGTGTTCTTCTTCCCCACTCTTAGCCACAGAGGAAGGGATCCTGTCGATGCTGTTGTCAGTCCCTGGGACAAGTCCTACCCAAACTTCAGAGCAAATTTTTGCAGCAAAGCTTACTGTGGAGGTTGCTGTAAACATTCTCCCTCCTCCTTCCATGTGTACTGGGAAGCTCTGAGATGCAACTGTCTGGGTTACTTTTCCCATGGAGCCATGGGGAAACATAATTAAGGGCATCTGGGTGGCTCAGTCAGTTAAGCGTCTGCCTCCAGCTCAGGCCATGATCTCAGGGTCCTGAAATCAAGCCCCCAAATCGGTCGGCTTGTCCCTTTCCCTCTGCCCCTCCTTCACCCCCCTCGTGCTCTTTCTCCCTCTGCTCTCTCTCTCTCTCTCTCTCTCTCAAATAAATAAATAAAAATCTTTAAAGAAAGAAAGAAAGGATCGGCACTCAGCTCCCACTGCCATCTTCTCCCACTCTAGTGCGGACATTTATATCTCACATCGAAAGACATTTTGTTGAGTGTGGTTCTATAATGAAATTCAAAAACATTTTCGGATTCATTTGTTTTTCTAAATTCTGTTTATTTGGGGGGCGGGGAACCACCCCTAGTGCTATAAGGCATTTTAAAAAAGTAATTGTTACTTTTCTTGAAAAAAATAAGGCATTTTTAAAAAGTAATCTCATGAGATCCTGCTATCCAAAAAGTAATGGTGGGCCCTCATTTTGTCTTCAATAGGTTATGAGAATATAAATGTCTCAGCTAATGTTTTGGAAAGTAAAAGACCAAAGGAAGCCACTCTGCAGGAATGGAATAACAACAAGGAAAAGTTGTTTTATGCTCTGGAAGACAAATATATTGGCAAATACCATCCGATGACGAAGGCAGAAGGATCGGTGGAAAAAGTAGAAGACACCCTTTTGCAGAGTCTTGGTGCATCACCCAAGCCATTGGAATGGAAAGGTGAAGCTGTGCAGAATAAGAGCCTAGCCACAAATTATTATTATTTAGAAAATGTTAAAGGTCATGTGGAAAAATCACAGGCACCATATATTCCTGGGGATGCTTACTTCTCCAGGATGGTTAAGAACGGTGGGCCTCCCATATATAGCACCCTCACTAAGCATGACAACAGCTTGGATCCAAGGGACTGTGAAGATGGCACAAACTCCTTTCCTCCCAAACAGGACGGAGAAGCCACTACTGGCGAGTATGCTACAAATTTAGCAGAATCCGTGCTGCAAGATGCATTTATTCGGTTGTCCCAGTCTCAGCCTACACCTCCCCAAGATTCCACAGTCAGTGTTTCTGTCGGAAATGCTCTGCTACCCAGTGGCTGTTCCACAAAAGGTATGGTGGTCCCTCAGTCATGGAACAAGCTCCCCAAAATTGTCATTGTTCAGAGTCCAGATGGCAGTGATGCTGCCCCTGAGGCAGGCATCCCCTCATGGTCTGAGGTGGAGGTCTCCGTTGAAACCTCAGGTGTCCTCTCTGGAGAGAACTCCAGCAGACACCCTCAGAGTGCTCTAGAAGTTGCACTGGCTTGCGCGGCCACTGTGATTGGAACCATTTCCAGTCCTCAGGCCACAGAAAGGCTCAAAATGGAGCAAGAATCTTTGGTTTCGACCCCTTCAGTGGGAGGCCATGAACCACTGCAAGCTCAAATATCCCAGGTACTCAAGGAGCCTTCCATCAGTGAATACTCCTTTCCATCTGCTCTGTGTGGCATGACTCAGGTGGCGAGTGCCGTTGCTGTGTGTGGCCTGGGTGAAACAGGAGAGGCGAAGGCTCCGAGTGGCCTCTCGTGTGCAGCTGAGGCCTGTACAGCCGTCCCCCCGCTCTGCAGTCTGGCGACAGCGGGGAGCCTGGAGCTGGGAAATGAGGCCATAGCTTGGGCATTGCTCAAGGAGGCTGCTCTGGTTTTAACAAGGCCTGGTCCCTGCAGCAGCGTTGGAGACCTCATGGAATCCATGAGCAAGAGAATCATAGAAACTGCTTCAAAGCCTCAGGTCTTTGAAAATGTCAGCTCAGAAAATGTCCTCAGGGATGATCTGGCACAGACCCTGTCCAGTGTTATCCTGAAGCATTCCATTGATGAAGCTCACCAGAAAAACAAAATACTTGATCACAATGACAGCAGGCATTCACCTGAAACCCTCGACACCTTGATGGAAAGTGCCAGTCAGCTGCTCTTCCGTGTGATATGCTTTACATTCAAGAAGATGAGTCATTTTGTACAGCTTGGGGAATGCCCCGCTGTCCTCGCTAATGAGGCCATCAGCTGTACGGAAGCAGAATTAGGCTACCGGCCACCTGACCAGGCTGGCAGTCTAGCCTGGACCAAAGCCATTGAGTATTCCAGCAGCTATCCACTTAGCAATCCACGCAGCGCTAGTCTTGTGATCAATGATCTTGCAGATGATGTGTGTCCAAAGCAAGATAGCAAGGGCCCAGTGAAGCCAGGCCTCTTCCAGAACCCCATGCTGCAATCTCAGTGGCCCTGTAGACCCAGAGAGCCTCATTCTTCAACTGCTAAAACACCCCCCAGAGAAATATATCAAAAAGCAATGGCAGGAGAAGATCCACACGACCCTCATCAGATGCGCAGGTACAGTGAGAATGAGTACGGAGCCGCTTCGGAGGGAGAGTGGACACTGGCAGTGGGCAAGGGCAGCAGAGGTTCCCAGGATGCAGAGGACAGCACCAGTGCAAACGCCCAGGAGAAGTATAATTGTGCCTCCCCTCTAAACAATGAAATTCAAGTGAACTTGTCATTGTCAGGGAATGACTTGCTGCTTCCTGCTCAACCTGTGCTACAGGCAAAACATGCAGATATATACTGCATTACAGACTTCGCGGAAGAATTAGCAGAGATGATTGTCTCCATGGCAACTGAAATCGCAGCAATTTGCCTTGACAACTCAAATGGAAAACAACCCTGGTTCTGTGCGTGGAAGAGAGGGAATGAGTTTCCGGTTTCCCCGAACGTATCCTGCCGGTCCTTGAAGAGGAAGAAGGAAAGCCAGACCAGTGGGGCCGCAGTGAGGAAGCACAAGCCACCAAGACTCAGCGAGATCAAGAGGAAAACCGATGAGCACCCGGAGCTTAAGGAGAAGCTGATGAACAGGGTCATGGATGAGTCAATGAACCTTGAGGACGTCCCGGATTCTGTCAGTATTTTTGCAAACGAAGTGGCAGCCAAGATCATGAACCTAACAGAGTTCTCCATGGTGGACGGCGTCTGGCAAGCCCAGAGCCATCCCCGGAACCGGTTACTCAGTGGAGACAGGTGGAACCGGCCGAAGGCCTCCAGCTGTGAAAGCATCCCAGAGGAGGACTCGAACACCCAGGCTTATGTAAACAGCCTGGGTTTAATGAGTACCCTAAGTCAGCCAGTTAGCAGGGCCAGCTCTGTCTCCAAGCAGTCCAGCTGTGAGAGCATCACTGAGGAGTTTTCCAGGTTCATGGTAAACCAGATGGAAAATGAAGGAAGAGGGTTTGAGTTACTGCTGGATTACTATGCGGGCAAGAACGCCAGCAGCATCCTGAACTCGGCCATGCAACAGGCATGCCGTAAAAATGACCATCTCAGTGTGAGGCCAAGCTGTCCCTCTAAGCAGTCCAGCACCGAGAGCATAACGGAGGAGTTTTATAGGTACATGCTGAGGGACATTGAAAGAGAAAGCAGGGACAGCACCTCCTCCAGACGAAGCAGCCAGGATTGGACCGTTGGCTTACTGTCACCTTCTCTGCGATCCCCATTGTGTTACAGACAGTCGTCCATGCCAGATAGCAGATCCCTGGGGGCCAGGCTGACAGTGAATGCACCCATCAAAGCCAACTCTTTAGATGGCTTCGCTCAAAACAGCCAGCAAGATTTCCTAAGTGTACATCCAGTCAGTAGCGCTTCCTCCTCAGGTCTCTGCAAATCTGACTCTTGCTTGTATTGGAGAGGTGGAACGGACCAGATCACCAACATGTTAATTCACGAGACGTGGGCAAACTCAATCAAAGCCCTCATGCAGAAGAACAAAATTATAGTGGATGATGCCAAGGCAGCTGAGGTTGATCCTGCCTCTGGTGGCTCTCCCATGCAAGTGGAGAAATGTGCAAACAGACCAGCTTCAAGCAGAGTGCAAAGTGGGCCAAGTCTTCTTGTTCAGGAGCCCATTGATAACCAAAGGAAAGGCTCCGTTACTGAAAGCAAACAGCCCTCAGTGTTGTCTCAGAGCAAAGCTGCTCCTCTTACAAACCACAACAGTTTAGATTCTTTTAAAAAGGAAACTTCTTCGTGCTATGGGACGATGCCTGTAAACCGCACCAGGAGGTCACTTTGCTCAAGAGAAGTGCCTTTAATTCACATCGAAACGGATCAGAGAGAAGAGTGTGTTGGAGAAACTGAACATTCCCCCTCTGAAACCAGGCCCCTACAAGAAGCAGAGGAGCATTTGAAAGATGAAAATGTCCCAGATGTGATGAAGGGAGGAGACACTACCGGGAGTGCCTGCCAAAACCCCAGGTGAGTGAATGACCCCTTAGACTAGATAGGGTGTTTGGGACTGGAGTTTGCCTCTTAATTAGTATTTATTCTAAATCCTAGGGGCTTCACTGATGCAAGAACTGAAATCCTGAGACAATAAATGACATTCATGGGTTAATAGACATTTACAATAGAAAGTTGGAAGTAATTTTTTAAAATTTCTTAAACAAATTGTGTTCATCTATATAATGGAGGAAATAGAGTTTTATTTTCTCCATGAAAATTAATATCCCATACTATGTTACCTCTTAAAATTAAGTCTTGAAAATTTTCAAGCAAAAAGGAAAATTACATCAACTAATTTGAAAAAAACCCTAAATTTTAATTTTAATATTGGAATGTGACATTAAATACTTTGGTATCATTTTTCTCTATCATCTGTTAAGTTTTTCTGTTTTGTTTTGTTCTAAAAATCTTTGCAAGGACACCATGCCCCACAAATGCTGGACCTTTAGACGCTTGGTCCAATCATGGCAGTGTTACAAAGTAAAATTAGAATTTTGCTATTTCAATAGTTCCTTTCCAGAAAATTGTAGTGTAGGTGACAATTCATTCTGAATCTGAGACAAAGAAATTATTTCATTCCAGGTGCTTAAGGAAGAGTCCATCCTTTTACATCTCCCCTTTTCTGTAGACATTCATAATATTCTTAAATATGAGACCATTGTACCATTTAAAAATTTATTATTGAAGTTTAGTTGACATACTATATTAGTTTCAAGTGTACAGCACAGTGATTGAACAGTTCTACTATATGTTACTCAGTGCTAATGTAGTCATCCATCGGTCACCATACATTATTATAGTATTACTGACTATAATCCCTATGCTATACTTTTCATCTCCATGCTTATTTGTTTTATACTTTTTTTTGTCTCTAGCTTCATAAGACAGAAAAAAAAACAGAAATTAAGCTACTACCATTGGAAAACATAAGTTGGAGAAATAGCCTATGTAGTCTTTTCAGGGACATATGTCTATTGTACAAAGAACCCATTATTTAGGTGCAATAAACTAGGTGAACACAGTCTTTATCAAATTTCAACTGTTCTAGAAAATCCTTAATACTTCCCCACCCTACCAGGGAAGCAGATGGGTGCTCCCTATCACTATAGGGCATCATTACAAGGTATGGGTGGTGGTGGTGGTCCAGGTGCATGTGAGTATTTCTTTCTTAGCCACTTAGTACTGAGAACTTTCCAATTGACTTAAATCTTGGAAGAATTCGAGGGGGAGGGGACTAGAAAACTTACAAGCAAAAGAACATAAAGTTTAAAAAAATGAAATACAGGCCAAGCTGACCAAAACACGTTCAGTAATTCTCCAGCTTTAGACAATACTTATCAAAGTCTTACAGAAGTACCATACCTCACTTTAGTACTCACCACCTCCAGGAAGTAGAGAAACTCCAGAAACAAGTTTTTTAAAGTGATCAGAGTTGAAGAAACAAAATAACCAAATGTGAGATATATGAAAATGGAAAAGTTTTATTTTAAAGATTTTATTTATTTATTTGACAGAGAGAGATCACAAGTAGGCAGAGAGGCAGGCAGAGAGAGAAGGGGGGGAAGCAGGCTCCCTGCTCAGCAGAAAGTCCGACGTGGGGCTCGATCCCAGGACCCCGGGACCATGACCTGAGCTGAAAGCAGAGGCTTTATCCCACTGAGCCACCCAGGCACCCTGGAAAAGTTTTATTTTAGATTCCAGGTGTCTGACATAGCATCTTCTTCAATGTCATCATAAACCAGCCAAGATATTTAGCCAAAGAAAGTTACCTTGTTAGGGAGCATTTTGAACAAGTAGTTCAACAAGATTCATGGCTACAGGCTCAAATCAAATACTGATTGCCTCTGAAATGAAATAATATTCATTATGCAATTTTGAGTGGAATGTCACTAATATTATGCTTAAAATATATACAACCTAGACACTTCCAAAAAATTGAGGAAATGTGCATAAATGAAGCCTCCCACTGATTTAGATTCATATTCCATATAAGGACCCAAACACATATTCTTTCTACTCATAATATAGACTTCTGATGCGGTTTTCCAACAACCAAAGAAAAAAGAATACAGAATCATCAGTCTTAGAAATTCAAGAGCTGACTCTGTTTCCAAAACATAACATTGAATATATTTTTCTTTGTGAAGCAGTATATGGAATTATTGAATGCCACTAACTAACCTTGAGCAAGTTCCCTAATCTCTCTATGTCAGTTTACTCGCCGATAGGGATAAAGCTTTTAACTCAGAGCCTCATCCATTAGAAGTATTCAATAAATGTTTACTTTATGGTTGTTGTTGTTGTTCAGAGTTAGGGTATATGATTGCCTTTGTTTTAAGAGATGTTTTTTCCCAAGAGAAACCTGTTATGAACAGTGTGAAAATTTTATTAAAACGTAAGTACTAAGATTTACAAGGAGGGAATTAGTTATATTTAGATCACGTTTTCTAAGCTCAAGGTTGTTATTGGGGATTTGGTATGTCAAAATACAGTACTCAGTACTCTGTGAAATAGTTCCTGACTACTTACACATGGAAGGAAGTTACACAGACACTCTTGATTCTGTTTGGCCATAGGGAGATGTCATGTCCTGAAGATATTTCTAGGCTACTCTTTGAAGGACATTTTCACAATTTTGTCAAAAACTTCATAAAAACCCAACATACTGAAATAAAATCACTTTCTTAATTTTCTTTTATTTGAAAAAAGAATAACAATTTCAGAATTCATTATGGAAGCCATGTTCAAATGGAAATAGCTATTGTATTTGAAGCTGCCACATTTGTCCAGATATCTGAATAACCCCTCAATTATAAAGAAGGTAAATGATTTAGGATAGCCCAATTCTTGATTTCTGGAAAAAAGAGTATCCTATTGGTAGGCAATAATATGTTTTTAACTCAGCTGCCCTCTCTGAGATTATTGAAGAGCAATTATATAACTTTTTGACAATTTGATATCACAAGTTATAAACACCAAGCTGAGAATTCTGAGCATTCGTATGTTGTCCTCATTGGCATAATCTGGTTTTTTAAAGTGTATTTTATGTTGTGTTTTGATTTCTATTTGCTTCAAGAAAACAATTATTCATCCAACAAATATTTGCACGTCCATCCTGTGATACACACTGCCCTTGGGGCTAAATAAACAGTAGAGAAGAGGGATTTAGTACCTGCTGTCATAGCTCCTACACACCCAGTGGGAGACAAGACAATATGCATGGGAAGACCCTTTGGGAAGAGATTATTACAGTGTGTTAGGAGAGGAAAATAAAAGGAATAATGTGATGCAGAGCAACTGGTTGGGGAATGCAGTTACTTAAGATAGAATGTGGGCATTTGGATGAGACCTAGGACAAGAGAGTGTGCCAACCATGTAAAGAATTGAAGTGGAAGGGGCGCCTGGGTGGCTCAGTCGGTTAAGCCTCTGTTTTGGGCTCAGGTCATGATCCCAGGGTCCTGGGATCGAGCCCCGAGTTGGGCTCTCTGCTCAGTGGGGTGCCTGCTTTCCCCTCTCTTTCTGCCCATCTCTCTGCCTACTTGTGATCTCTGTCTGTCAAATAAATAAATAAAATCTTAAAAAAAAAAAGGAATTGAAGTGGAAGATGTACATTTGTGTTTCAAACAGTACTGGTGTTCTATCTAGCCTAAAAAAATCCTCCCACCACAGATCACCTAGAAATCCCACATTAAATATTGTAAATATCCCTTTTGAATACAGAGCTGCCTTAACAGTATTAAATAAATAATGATAATGAAAATCTTGGAGGCAGAAGATGAAGGATATAGAAATGAAAGTAGTAAACAAAAGTAGTAATTCTGCACTTGCTCTTGAGGACTTTCCAGTCTCCCTAACCTACAAGTTCACTTTCTAAAAGCTAGTGAAAAGTGGGAAATAAGACTGTGGGTCCATGAATGGTGAAGACTTAGAAATGACACCAACCTCCAATTCTTGAAGTGTTATGCCCTCAGAAAAAAGTACAAACAGTAAAAAGGTTCACTCACCAGAAAAGGAGTTGATAAGAACAGTTATCTTTTGGGGTTACGGCTCTAGATAGAAGGGGGAAATTCCTCCAAGAATTTATACCACAGCTTCCCTAATGTATATGTGAGGTTTTAATTTACACCATCTGTGTGGTCCAGAAAACCCCAAGTTGGTAAATTAATAAAGCAATTTCAGGTTAACAACACTGTGAGATCTTGGCAGAGACAACAATAAATCTCTGGGTATTTAAGCCCAAGTCTCAAAAGCTTTCAATAGATAAAGCTTTATCAAATAAGCGGTCAGAACCTCAAATCACAAGATACACAAGGAATCAAAGCACTGTGAGCAAGACTCAGTACAAATACCAAATAGTAGGATTAGCCCTAATAAGGATTTCAGATATATGAATTATTAGATACAGAATATAAAATAAATATTTTTCAAATATTTTTTAAAATAAGGTATATAAACTAGGAACAAAGAATAAACTACAATTAAAATAGAATGAGGCAGGCTTAAAAATTAGTTAAATACTACAAGAGATGATAAATATAATCACTGAAATTAAAATGTCTATTATAAAAAATAATTACTAAGAAATAAAACCATTGAAATAAGGCTTTAATGGCATACTTGCAGAGAGAACTATAGAAAAAGATAAATGTGTAAGGAACTTTGTTTCCATTCATGATGGAATAACTAAAGCTAAGTTTACTCTGCTTCTGTAAACAACCAGAAAAATGGGGAATATATATGAAACAATTGTTGTCAGACTTTGTACAACAAGAAGCCCTTTGAAAGAGGGAAACAGACATGGTGACCCTGATAATTGCCCAAAAGCTCTGCCTAAATTCTTTTCAGGCAATAGTGCAAAGTGAACAAACCTAAGCAGAGCTCAGCAGGCACTTTCAGTTAAGAAGTCAGAGATTAGGGGGTGCTACACAGAGAAAGAACTCCAGTAGCCTACAGAGGGATCCCCCTGAGCCTGTTGCTGAATGTTAAACCGTGCATATATAGATGAAACCCCATGAAGCCAAAGAGCTGTACGCTGAAGAATTCCACAGGTTCACAGGGGACCTGGAGAAGTTTATTTCCAACCAGAGTAGAGAATCCATGTGAAACTCATGTAACATTTATCAGAGACCCTAAGAGTGCATCACATTATAGATTTAAGGCTAAATTACCCTTAAAAAATAAAAGCTAATCTAAACTTGCTCTAAAAAAAACTTGAAAATAAGCATTGAAAAGATCAAACTGAACTGAAACTCTAGTTTAATCTAGAGTGAGTCTAACACACTTTAAAGAAATACAGCAAAATCCAGCATAAATTTACAACATAAGATCCAATTAAAAAATGTTTCACATATACCATAAAAGATCCTGAACTCTAGGAAACAAACTGAGGGTTGCTAAAAGGGAGGTGGGTGAGGGGAAGAGATAACTAGGGATGGGCATTAAGGAGGGCACCTGATATAATGAGCACTGGGTGTTATAGGCAACTGATGAATCGTTAAATTCTACTTCTGAAACTAATAAAAAAAAGTGTTAAAATTTGAAATAAAAAAAAACAAAGCAGAAAAATGTCACTCATAACCAATAGGATAATCAGCCAATATAAATATATTCAGGAAGTAGAAAGATGATGAAATTAGCAAAGACTTTAAATGGTTATTACAAATGTGCTCCAATATTTGAAGGTACACATGAATATATAATTTGGTGAAAATTATAAACTCACAAATCATGAATTACAGTGAATCCTAAGCAAGATAAACAAAAAGAAAACCACATCAAGGCACATCATAATCAAATTATTATAAACCAAAGACAAAGAAATAGTCCTAAAAGCAGCTCAGAGGAAAAAACAAGTTACACACTGAGGAACATAATAAAGATTTCAGGTTTCTCATCAGAAAAAAAATGAAAGTTAAAGGATGAAGAATGACACCTTTCCTGTGCAGAAGGAAAAAACTGCCAACTCAGTAGTCTTCACTTACAAAAAAAAAAAAAAGCTATCAAAGATAAGAAGACTCAATATTGTCAAGATGTCAGTTTTTCCTAACTTGATTTATAAATTTAGTGCAATCCCATCAAAACTCCAGCTTGTGAGTTTTGTGGATATGAATAAAATGATCCCAAAGTTTATGAAAAACTATTAAAGGAGAATAGCCAGGACAATATTAAAGAAGAACAAAGTCAGACTGCCACTACCTGTCTTCAACAGTTACTATAAAGCTACAGTTATCAAGACAGTGTGACATTGGCAAAAGAATGATGAATGGGTCAATGGAACAGAATAGAAATCCCAGAACTAGATCCACACAAATATAGTTAATTGATTTTTGGTAAAGAATCGAAGGCAATACAATGGAAAAAGGATAGTCTTTTCAAGAAATACTGGTGGAACAGCTTGATACTCACAAGCCAAAAAATAAGTCTAGAAACAAAACTTAACGGTCTTCAAAAAATTAACTCAAAATGGATTCTATATCTAAGTGTAAAATTTGATAAAACTATAAAACCCTAGGAGATGACATATGAGAACATTCAGGTGACCTTGGGTTTGGCAATGACCTTTTAGATAAAATATCAAAGACATGATTCATGAGAAACATAATTGATAAACTGGACTTTACTAAAATTAAAAACTGTTGCTCCCTGAGAGACAGTTGTCAACCAGACCAGAAGACAAGCTGAAGACTGGGATAAAATACTCCCCAAAATATATCTGATATAGGACTATTTTCCAAAATATATAAAGAACTCTTAAAAATACTCCATAATAAGAAAACAAACAACCTGACTTTAAAAGTGGGCAAAAGGCTTCAACAGACACCTCATCAAAGAAGATATACAGAAGACAAGCACATGAAAAGATGCTCAATATCACATGTTTTTAGGCAATTTCAAATTGAAACAACCAAGAGATGCCACTACACACCTACTAGAACGGCCAAAATAATTTAAAAAATATATATTGGCAACACAAGATGCTGAGAAAAATGTGGAACAATAGGAATTCATATTTATTGCTGGTAGGAATGCAGGGATGGCAAACCACTTTGAAAGACAGTTTGGCAGCTTCTTACAAAAATAAGCATGCACTTATCATATGATCCAAAAGTCATCCCCTTAGGTATTTATCAAAATGAGTGGAAAATCTATGTCTACATGAAACATCAGCCCACAGGATTTTATAGCAGCTTTACTCATAATTGACATAACTTGGAAACAACCAAGATTTCCTCTAGTAGGTTAATGAAGAAATAAACACTGCTACGTCCAGGCAACAGAAAGTTATTCAGCAATAAAAATAAGTGAGCTATTAAGCCATGAAAAAACATGGAGGAAACCCAAATGCATATTATTAAGGGAAAAAAGCCAATCCAAAATGTTTCATACTGTATGATTCCAAGTGTATGACCTTCAGGGGAAAGGCAGCAAAAAGATCAGTGGTCGCCAGAGGTTAGGAGGGAAGGAAAGATGACCAGATGGAACCCAGAAGGTTTTTAGAACAATAAAACCATTCTGTGTGATACTAAAATGGTGAATACCTGTCATTATAAATTTGTCCAAATCCATAAAATGCAGAGCACCAAAGTGAAACCTAATGTAAACTATGGATTTGGGGTGTTACATTGATTGTAACAAATACATCACTCTGTTGCAAGATGTTGATAGTGGAGGCTGTGCATGTGTGGCGCCAGTGGCACATAGGAACTCTCTGTTCTCTCCACTAAATTTTAGAACCTAAAGCAGCTCTAAAAAGTAAATAAACAAATAAATAAAGCCTACTGAAAGTTTTTAAAATAAGAGCAACGTAGTAACTTCATAAACAAACAAAATCCCCTAGAGAACATGTCACTAGGAGATCTGCACAAAAGGAAGTGCTAATGGAAGTCATTAGGCTCAAGGAAAACGATACTGATGGGATCTTGGACTACGCAAAGGAACCAAGAATTCCACAAATACTAAGTATGTGGGTAAATACAAAACACTTTTTCTATGTTTAAATTTTCTTTAAAATATAATTATTTAAAAGAAAAAGTGTTTTATGATATACGTAGAACTAAAATATATGTTGGTTATGATGCAAAGGATGGGAAGGAGAAATGGAAGTATACTGTTGTAAAAATCTTCCATTCTGTATGACTTGGTTATGTAATCTAAGGTGGACTAAGAAATTGGATGCATACTATAAACCCTGGAATGACTACTAAAAATATAAGACAAAGATCTATGCTAATAAACTAATAGGGGAGATAAAGTGGGTTGCTAAAAATACTTCAGTTAATCTGGAGAAATGCAGGAAAAGAGGAGAATAGAAACAAAGGACAGATGACACTAATAGTAAATAATTATCAAGGTGATATTTAAACACAATCCTATTGATAACTGCACTAATTCTTAATGGTCTAAACACTTCAGTTAGAAAAAAAATTAAAATAAAAAAATAAACACTTCAGTTAAAAGAGAGATTGTCAGACTGAGTATAAAAGCAAACCTCTACTATAACACTCTATAAGAAATGTGCTTCAAATATAAAGACATATATAGGTAAAAAATAAAAGAATGGAAAAAGAAATATCAAATGTGAAATAAGATAGGATAAAAAGAAATATGAAGTAGCTATATTAATATCAGACTGAGTAGATTTCAAAACATGGAATTTTAACAGGGATAAAGAGGGATATTTTATAATGATAGAGGGCCTGGTTCAGTAAGAAAACAGTAATTGTAAATATGTAATCACCTAAATAACAAAAATTCAAACTACATGAAACAAAATCTGATAGAGCCAGAGCTGGAAGACTGGAAGGCAAAATAGACAAATCCACAATCAGAGTTGGAAAGTTTTGCACCCTTCTATCAGTAACTAGCAGAATAGTAGAGAGAAACTGGATAATGATATTTAAGATTTGAATGTTTTCAGTCAAGTTGACCTAATTAACATTTATTAAACCTTCCACCAACAGTAGCAGTAAATACATTTTTTTCAAGTGTACTTGAAACATTAACCAGGGTAGACCATGAGACCACAAAATAAGTCTTGATAAATTGAAAAAATAACCTAGGATATCATGGAGCATTTTCTCTGATCACAGTGAAATTAAACACAATCAAAACATCTAGGAAATCTTCCCAAATATTTGGAAATTAGCAACACACTTCTTTTTTTTTTTTTTTTTTTTATAAACATATAATATATTTTTATCCCCAGGGGTACAGGTCTGTGAATCGCCAGGTTTACACACTTCACAGCACTCACCATAGCACATACCCTCCGCAATGTCCATAACCCCAACCCCTTCTCCCAACCCCCCCTCCCCCCAGCAACCCTCAGTTTGTTTTGTGAGATTAAGAGTCACTTATGGTCTGTCTCCCTCCCAATCCCATCTTGTTTCATTTATTCTTCTCCTACCCCCTTAACCCCCCATGTTGCATCTCCACTTCCTCATATCACGGAGATCATATGATAGTTGTCTTTCTCTGATTGACTTATTTCGCTAAGCATGATACCCTCTAGTTCCATCCACATCGTCGCAAATGGCAAGATTTCATTTCTTTTGATGGCTGCATAGTATTCTATTGGCAACACACTTCTAAAGTACCCATTGTTCAAATAAAAAATCACAAGGGAAATTAAGATAAACTTTAAAGTTAATGAAAATGGGGATGCCTGGGTAGCTCAGTCAGTTAAGCATCTGCCTCTTGCGTAGGTCATGATCCCAGGGTCCTGGGATGGAGCCCCATATCTGACTCCCTGTTCTGTGGAGAGCCTGTTTCTCCCTCTCTCTCTCCTCCTGTTCGTGCTCTCTCTCTGGATCACTCTTTCTCTCAAATAAATAAATAAATAAAATCTTTTTTTTTTTTAAGTGAATGAAAACAAAAACACAATATATCAAAATTTGCAGGGATTTTTTTTTAAAAGAAGAATTGTCTAACATCAGCAATCTGAACTTCCACCTTAAGAAACTAAGAAAAGATGGTCAAATTAAATCCAAGGTAATATAAGGAAAGAAGTAATAAAAATAAGAGCAAAGATCAACAATTAAAGAAATAGAAAAGAATAGAGAAAAATCAGTGAAACAAAGGGTTTTTTAGTTGAAATATTAGTGAATAAAGACACGTTTATGCATTTAAAGTTAAAATAAAATATTTAAAATGTGCATGTTTAACAAAAACAAGTTGAAATGGATAAGAGACCTAAATGTGAGACAGAAAACATCAAAATCCTAGAGAACACAGGCAGAAACCTCTTGGACCTCAGCAGTAACAACCTCCTATAAATATGTCTCCAGAGACAAGGGGAAAAAAAAAAAAAAAGCAAAAATGAACTATTGGGACTTTATCAAAGAGCTTCTGCACAGTGAAGGAAACAATCAACAAAGTTAAAAAGCAGCCTATGGAATGGGAGAAGATATTTACAAACAACATACCTGATAAAAGGTTAATATCCAAAATCTATAAAGAACTTAACAAATCCAACACCCAAGAAACAAATAATTCAGCTAAGAAATGAGCAGAAGACATAGACACTTTTCCAAAGAAGATACCCAGATGAGTAACACACATGAAAAGATACTCAACATCAGTCATCATCATGGAAATACAAATCCAAACCATGATGAGATACCATCTCACACCTGTCAGAATGGCTAAAATGAGCAAAACAAGAAACAACAGTTTTCTTCAGAATGCAGAGAAAGGGGAACCCTCTTGCCCTGTTGGTGGAATGCAAGCTGGCACAGCCACTCTAAAGAAGGTATGGAGGTTCTTTGAAACGTTAAAAATAGAACTAGCCTACAATCCAGCAACTGAACCACTAGGTATTTACCCAAAGGATATAAAAATACAGATTCCAAGGGTACACGCACCTTGATGTTTATAATAGCATTATCAACATTAGCCAAACTATGGAGAGAGTTCATATCCATCAACTGATGAATGGATAAAGAAGATGTGGCATATATATATACAGACAATGGAATATTGCTCAGCCATCAGAAAGAATGAAATCTTGCCATTTGCACTGACATGGATGGAATGAGGTGGTATTATGCTGAACGAAATAAGTCAGAGAAAGAAAAATACCATATGATTTTGCTCATATGTGGAATTTAAGAAACAAGACAGGTGAATATATGGGAAGGAGGGGAAAAGGAAAAGAAAAGGAAAAAAACTATGAGAGACTTTTAAAGACAGAGAACAAAGTGAGGGTTGATTGAGGGAGGTGGGCAGGGATGGGTTAGATGGGTGATGGGTATGAAAAAGGGCACTTGTTGTGATGAGCACTGGGTGTTGTATGTAAATGATGAATCACTGAATTCTACTCCAGAAACCAATATTGCCCTGTAAGTCAACTAACTAAAATTTAAATTAAAAAAAAATGTGTGTATATGTTTGTTATGATTTCCCTCTTCAATGAACTTTTTATAACTGAACAACTGGATGACCCATTGGAAAGAGGGTTTTTACTGTAGTTCTATATTTTTTTTATTGTTACCTCCTACCTATGGAAAGAGATTTCTATTTTCCATTTACAGTGATGATTCAAAATTTCTTTATTAAAATAAACATTTAGGTTACCTAAACCAGTTTTTACAATATTTACAAAATACAGGGGGAATTCAGGTATGGCAAAAATCGTGACAGTGGTTTGCTGGTAAATTAAGTTGGGGGAATGTTAGGCTAGATCATTTCTGAGGTCCTGGCTAACTCAGAAATTCTACAATTGAATTTGATATCATTTGAGAAAACGGTCCTCTGAAGCTCTGTATGTGAACTGTGAAATCAGAAGTGGAAAAAGGCCATCTACATATATCTGCATAACACATCTGTGCATTATTCATAAATAAATGAGCAAAGCTATCCATTTATCTCAAAAGAAAATGAAAACCAGTGTTTTAGATCATCATTATTCATTTTGAATTCCCGGTTATGTGACACAGAATATGAGATTTACTGTAAATAGACCATGAAATTAGATAAAATAAAATATGCCGACAGACTCATTTTTAACCTGAATATCCAATGTCAATCACTGAGATTTAACTTCTGCTTTAGTGAGAAATACCCTGGAATGAGTTTTTCTCATAATGTAAGGTTCTAGTTTAGTAAAGAATTAGTCTGGGAAATTTCTTTTTACCTGAGCAAACAGATGGTTGTAGAAGCCTCTCCTTTTTGCTCAGTACTTGGCTTATTTACCTCTTCAGGGGGATTATTTGTGTTTTCAATAAACTTTTCTTTCATTTGAATTTAACTAAATTCACCCAATGTGTTTTTGGTTGAAGCCGTTCTCTCACTTTCTCCCTGCTCAATTTGGAAATATCTCAACATTTTAGAAAGGAAAATCAAGCTTATTAAGGACTTTTTTTTTTCACCAAGTGTTAGTCACACAGAATGCTAGAAACAGCCATACCTTATTACTGTATCTATCCAGAACACTGTGGGAAGGATTCTTAGAAGCCAGGCTCCAAAGCTTTTGTGAAATTTTCTAGGTAACCAGTTCACATATCAAAAAGGAAAATTTTCATCAAACCCCAAAATTTATACATTTGAAAACTCCACTTTCTATATTAGAACTAATTTAAAAAATTTTTAAGTATAACCATTTTTGGAGAAAGGATAATGGTACTAATCCTAAGACTGAAGAGAATTACATAGAATTTTCTGCAGCCAATATATTATTTTTAATGAAGGAGACTGAGTGCCTTGGATTGCATCCCCTGGGAACAGACCTTAAGAGGGAGAGTTTCAGGTTGATAATCTGGTAGGATGTGCTCTCCAGAGATATGTGTGCATACATCCGTAAGTAGGTAGGAAAGGCAGGATTGTGTAGAGAGAAGGTTCCCCTAAATATGCTTGCAACTGAGGCTTCAGCACATCCTATAGGAAGCCCTGAAGAGTAAATGGTCTGTCAGGTTTAGTGCCAAGTGAGTCAAGAACTGGCCTTTTATGTCTTTGTATCACCTGGTTGTTGGGATGTTCACTGAGAGAGGGTATGACCTTGGCCAGACAACTCTCTGCCGCTGGTTATTCCCAGTGTGCACTGTCAATAGCCAATATTCTCTGCAGTCAGTGCGGAATGGCCCAGAAAAGCATTCTAGTATCCACTACACCAGGTTGTCGCATTTTTTGTTGTCGCTTCAGAGATACACTCTTACTTTTTGCTTGCGTTATTAAGGTGCTTCTCTCCTATACTATTAATTTTGATGACTGTCAAGTGTCAGGAGAAAGGTTGCATGAATATGTTCATATTTCTGTACATTTGGCTTTCTGAACAAAGAGTGTTGGCACCTGGATCAAAGGATGATTGAATACTAACCCTAAAGATAGAGATTTTTAGAGAGATACAGATTTATGTTTCTGAAGCTACTTGTTTATCATCTAGGGTGGTATAGTAGAGACCATTTCCTTCTCTCTTCAGGGAACATTTGGATTTGTTTATAAGTGATCTCTCTCGCTCTCTTTCACTTTCTATCAGTCTGTCTCTCTCTTTCTCTCTCCTTTCTCTCCCTCCCTGGTGAAGAGATAAAATTTAAAATCATATGGTATTTGTCTTTCTCTGTTTGACTTATTTCACTTAACATAATACCGCGTAGTTCCATCCATGCTGTCTGTCACAAATGGCAAGATTGTAGTTTTTTAATGACTAAGTAGTATTCCATTATATATATTTATTATATATACTTTTTTTAAGATTCTCTTTTTTTAAGTTTTTTTTTTTATTTATTTGAGAGAAAGAGAGATCACAAGTAGACAGAGAGGTAGGCAGAGAGAGAGAAGAGGAAGCAGGCTCTCTGCTCAGCAGAGAGCCTGATGTGGGGCTCGATCCCAGGACCCTGAGATCATAACCTGAGCTTAAGGCAGAGACTTAACCCACTGAGCCACCCAGGCACCCCTATTTATTATATATTCTTTATCCACTCATCTACTGATGGACATTGAGGTTCTTTCCATATCTTGGTTATTGTTAATAGAGCCGAAATAAATAGGCATGTGTATGTCCTTTCAAATTAGTGTTTTTGGTTGGAGGAGATAAATTCCTAGAAATGGAATTTCTGGATCATATGAAAGAGGAGAAATAGTTGGGGCTCAACTGTTGGGAGGCCAATACAATATAGCCTAGGAGTAATGATGCAATGGCCATGAGTCTCAAAACTAGAGGTCTAATGTCTGGTACTAACTTTTGCTGCACCTTGGACAAATCATATAACCTCACCAGGCTTCTGCATCCTGATCTACAGGAAATCTCTGAAGTTCCTTCCAAATCTAAGTTCAAGCAATTTAGAAGGATCTAAATTAAGATAATTTCATGAGCAGAGAGACAGAAAGGTCAATGGAAATAAAAAACACAGGAAGAGGATGGGAGGGCAATCAGAATTCGCTTAAGATATGTTGATTTCAAAATGTTAATGAGACAGATTGAATATTTTCAGAAGACCGGCTGAAAAGAGAGCCCCAGAAGCAGGAAGAGAGGCCCTGGCTGGAGTTCAGATTTAGAAGCTATTTCCATAGACAGGAGAGTAGATGAAATTGTTAGGGGCAGACTGGAAAAGAGGGCAGGGATGGAGATAACAGCCCTGAGAGGCAAGCAGGTTCTTAGCAAAGCATGACCAGAGAACCAGAAAGTCCTGGGAGGCTAGGGACCAAAACAAAGGCTGCAAGGAGAAACGCCTGTCAGATCAAGGGTTAAATGCTTTGGAGAGCAACTTAACCTAAAAAAGCACTCATCTGGAAAGGCGGTGCTGATATAAATCAGAGGTTTCAGAGGGAGAGGATGGTTTAAAAGGGTAGCTTCAAATGCAAAATGTGTTCAGAGGCATTTGCAAGCAATTTGACTCTGTAAACCTCCAGAACCTGGTGGGTGTTTTTCTTCCAACATGGTCCACATGCCATTTGCATTAAAATTACCTGGCGTGGTTGTTCAGAATGCAGGTTTCTTGGTCTCCTGCAAAACCAAAGATTCATAATCTGTGGAGAGGAGGCTCTGGGTCTCTTCATTAGAAACACCACTATTTATGCTTATGTGTGCAGCCCAGGGTGCTTCAATGTGTTTTTGAAATGAATGGAGGGATTCAGTAGAAAGACATAAAATGAAGGTTGGGGAAACTGATGGACAGCAATCTTGAAAAGGCAAAATGGGACCTAGGGACCAGGAGAAGGAATAACCTGGAAGAAAGACTCCATCCATCTCTAAGGATATCATGTTCCTTGTGGCAGAGACTCATGCTCAACAGAGCAGCCAGCAAGGTCTCCATGAAAAGTTCTGTCTTATGTCTCTACTCTTGGTAATGATATCTTGCCATCTACAGTGACAGTCTTGATGCCAGAGAGGTAACAGGGGCTGAAGTCTCGGCAGAAGGCAGAGCCCCTGATGAGTTCCCCAACCTTTCCGGCAGCAGTGGGGAGAGCACGGACAGCTGGTCCCAGCTTGCCAATGAGGAGGACAATCCAGACGACACGAGTAGCTTCCTGCAGTTCAGTGAGCGATCCATAAGGTACCTGCTCTTGACTTTCCAGGGAAATAGGTCTCAACACAGATTCTCAAATACTTTATAAATGGTTCTCTACAAAGGGTCCCTAACAGAGCAAGAAGGAGAGCTCCCACTAAGTCAGGGTGCTTGCCTGTCATGATTTATGCTGAGAGGTTTCCTAATATCCAGTTGTGCCTTTAATTACCTTGGCCAAGGTTAAGAGTCAGCTGTATTCTTTTCTCTGCAAGCCCCAGCTAGTGCATTCAGTAACAACTGGGAAATTTTAAATAAGAGCTGCTGTTACACCTGGTGTGTTTGATACTTTCTCTCTGGTTCATTTGTATTTCAGATGCAACCCAGGCTGGGTTTACATGAGGCAAGTGTTTCCACATTGTGTTGTGTTGTTTGGCCTAATTGTTTCTCCCCTTTCTCTCCCCTGCCCTGTGTATTGTTGACTCTGAGAACACAAGAGAGAAGTTAATGAAAGATCAGATTTGAAAGGACCCAAGCCCATCAAGAGACATAAACTAAACACTGTCCCTCTGTGAGGTGGAAATGAAAACAATCTCCACATTTCTGCCTTATTTGATACTGGACAAAATCTGCAGATTTTCCAGAAAGGCCAGTGGGAAAATGGGATTCAAATGCATCTGGGTGTAATGGGTGTAATGGCTCTTTGGTGGTCTTATTTCTGGCAGTTCATTCTGCTTAGACCTAGAAAAAATTCATAGTGTTAAATACTTGGTCTAAAATCCCCCCAAACTAGTGGGAAATATTACAATATGGAGATAAAAAAACAAAAAGAATTTAAGTCTCTAGACTTAGCAGAAGTTTATACAGTTAATTGCCTTCAGCACAATGTTTGAGTCATCACATTTCAATCAGTGACTATATTCAATGCCCCACATGAAACCCAAAGCAATTGAAGGAGTCCAGTTTGTTACTCATGGTAGTCCCCAGGGAAGACTGTCCCATTACACAACACACTGGCACTCACCCTTTGGAAACCTGACTTGGAAGAGACATCACTGGGAGGTAGTGGGAATATGAGGAAACTCAATGGGTTTGCTGAAATTGGAGGCATTCCATTCTGCAAGTACAGACAGAGCCTAAAAATTGGCTCAAGTCTACTATGTTTCAGCAACTAAGTTCCAAGCTAGTAACTAGACCATATGTCGATTGTGTAACCTATGAAAATGATTCAGCAGCCCTCCTTCTCCATGATACACAAGGTATCAGGTGCTGCTTCTCATAGATTTTACGATAAAGGAGATAATAAAACTTTGACATTGCACATCTTCATATTTGTAAATTCTGCAGTCCCACAGGAAAACAATCAGCCAGGTGCATATTCTGTGGAATGTCCCTCAGAAAAATCCCTTGAATGGAAAAAGGAGAACATGTGTCTACTGGTTTCTGTCAGAAGTGAAAAAGCAGACAAGTGAGCATTCTGATATCTCCCCAGCCAGCATTCTCAGAAGTATGTCAGTCTCCATGGGTATGCCAAAGAGTCTCTTGCTGATAAGCATCCTCACTGTAACTAGAATGAGGAAGACAAAAGTCATGCTGATTGTCACCCACTAGGTGTGGCTCAGTAGGTCTGACACGAGTGCAGAAATTCAAAAACAGTGATGATGATGATTATGATGAGGACGACAATTATGATTGGCTGGAGCCAAAACTGTCTTTTGTTATGTCTTCCCCTAATTTGTCCAGAAATAAATATTAATTTAGGAGTCCCCCAACAATATTCTTCTGGGGACCAAAAGAAGGACTTCTTAGAAAGAAAGATGGAACATCAGTGTTGGCCGTGTGGTCAGGTGGTGGAGACAGGCATTAATATGTAAACTTTTGCTTTGTCAGCAATGGCAACAGTAGTGCCACTAGCAGTCTTGGCACTATGGACCTGGACATTTATCAGGAAAGCATGCCATCTTCTCCCATGATTAAGTAAGTAGCCACTGAGATGCAGTGATTGTGAGACCACTACTCTAATTTCATCTGGAAATCCATTTTGATCATTCAGATTGTACCCAACCACTGAATCATCATGTCTATACTGCCGTGGATCCGTGTCACTGGAGCAAAAACTGGGGCTTAGAATAGTCCTAGCTAGCACCACTGTTTTCTCGATATCAAATCTAACCCCTCTGACAGAATCATCCCAGAAAAAGTTGATCCATATAATCAGAAATGATATGTCATTTTACTTAATTAGACACAGAGAAGCAAAAATCCTTTTAAATCATACCATGCCAACCAACAAATACTATTTTTCAATAGAATATAATGTGAATGGTTTTCCTGTACTTGTAGACACTGGGGTAATCATTACTAAATGTGTCTAATACCAAATGTGCCACAAGGAAGATATGTCATTGCCACACAGTGACTCTGCTTCCCAAGACCTTGGTCCTTCCAAAAGACCAAGGGGAAATAAAGAGCACTTAGAGAAGCGCAACATAATAAATAACACAAAATACAGGTCAGGAAAGGAGGACAACATGAAGTCAGGGCTACATCCAGAATTTGTGATTATTCTGGAAAAGTAAATGAATTGAAATCTATTTTTGACCATTATGACTTAGCTTATTACTATTTGGAATTCTCTGAAATCTCAGAAAGATAAAAATGAAAGATAAGACGAAAGCTGCTCCCTGATCTACTTCCTCAGTTACTCTCTCTAGCTCAGTCATTTTTGCTTCACTATGTAATCAGGTATCTTGCCTGTGGGAGTATTCCTCAGGGAGTGAAGGAATCAGTCCTTCATTTTTCCTTACTGCCATTATTCACAAGTAGAGATGAATGTACACATGACCTTGGGTTTGTTTTGTTTCATTTTTTAAAAGGAGAACCAAAATGCAAACAAAATTATTTTGGGGTACATTTATTTTTATCCTTCAGGAAACATTTGCTTTGCTACTTTTTTCCATCTTTCTCCAGGGTTAGAGCCTAGGAACCTATACACGTAGATGCATTCAGGGAAAACAAAAACGGCCACCACCCATATCAGCATCCTGAAGTTCATCAATGGCAGGAACTGTCCCTACTATATGTCATTTCACTTATATCACTTGCAAGGATCCTTGGGAAATTGGCAATTCTTCTAAAAGTAATTCTGTATGCATGGCAGAACAGCTAAACTCTCTCTCAACATCAGGAATACAATGGAATTTACAGCCAGTAAATCTTAGCAGTAATAGAAAATATAAGAGAGAATACTCTCTCATAAAAATACACATTTTAAAGAGCTCTGTGTCCTAATTTCCAGCCCGTACAAAAATATAGGACAACCACAAGCTTCCCAAGATGGTCAACTCCTTTCAGCTGTTGGGACATATGCTCTCCTTTTGGAAGCAGTTACTGAGTCCTGCCATTACATCAAGGCTTCCTTACAAGTACTCACTGTATGAAAACACCTCAAACATCGGACATGAATGTATCTAATGAAATACTTCAGTTATGTCTCTATAGTTCTTTATCACCTCCAACCTACTCATCCTCCCAATTAAAAAAGAAAAATTTCAATTTTAATTGAGATATTTTGTTGTACAATTTAGGTTCTGCAGCTCATTGGATGTTTTTTTTTTTCCCCTTATTCCAGATCAAGGAACCACAAACATTAGAAAAAAATATTGGAAAAATAGACTAAATGCAAATCATTGTGTTAGGATGACAATATATGATCCTTTAAATGACAAGTAAAATACAGAAGAAGGATAAGTCCCCAAATAAGATCTAGTTGTCTACAAGATATTTCCTTGATTGTTCAAACCAGTGAAAGTTTATGGAAGAGAAGTTGAGAAGAAGAGAAAGATGCAGTTCTTAGTCTCCCACACCCATTATCCCAACTAAAACTACATAGTTTATCTGGCCCTTTTTAAGGTCCTCTATTTATTGCAGACCCAATGATTCTTTGTAATACCCACATTGATATTTCCCCAGTGTTACTTCCCTCTATGAAAATGATAAATCTAGAATGAACTTCAGAAGTTTTTAGGTCAATAAGATCCATTGCCTCATCGTCCATTTGCAGCTTATTCTTCCTAAACATTACCAACCATATACTGTTGTTTTCTCCCAAAGTGAATTAGTAGAAGAAAAGGAGATTCTTAAAGGACAGTCAGAAAACGTAGAGGGTAAGCCACATTCCCATAATTTTGACACACAATTTGCCTGTGATCTCCCCATGGAAAACGTGGTAAATCTGGGCTTGTGTCTGTGTTCAGAAGGTGCCTCTGGAGTGCCGGTGGAAGCGGCCAGCCCCCAGGGGAGCCTGCTGGTGATCAACTTTGACCTGGAGCCAGAGTGTCCTGATGCTGAACTTCGAGCCACGCTGCAGTGGATAGCTGCATCTGAACTTGGGATCCCCACCATCTATTTTAAGAAATCTCAGGAAAACAGAATCGAAAAGGTACCCCATCCTGTGTTGGGATGTGAATAAGTTGTGCTTTTATTACTCATTAAATTCCCAGTCAATTCATTTAAATTTGAACTATTTGTCCTTTTCACCTAAAAATTGTGACTAGAACTTTGAAACCTTCCACCTGCATCAATATAACCATGATAACTGTTTCTTTGATCCTCAGTTGGTCTCAGCTCATTGGTGACAATGAGAAAGTGAAGTGAGGAGATGGGAACTTTCTCAGAGTCTGGTGTTTTATTTCTGTGTTTGTTTTTGTTTTGATGTTTCCTTGCTCTGCAACCAACCTCCTCATCCCACTCATTTAAATAGATAGATGGGAAAGGCTTGATAGATATGAGAAACTAAAGTGAGGCCATACTAATATTTAAAACAGACTGTGGCATGGTGTCAGTGGGAGGCATGTGTAATCCCCTACTACATAGGTTTGCTTTAGACAGACTTCCTCATTGTCACTCACCACTTACCAGAAACATAAAGTCGGGGAATAGATCCCTTGCCAACCTCTAAATTAACAGCAACTATCGCTCTAACTCCCAATCTCTAAAACTGCCCACGAACTGTTCTAGAAAGTTAATTATTAAGATTTAAGCACAAATCCACCTGCCAATGTCTTCAAGCTCAACTTCCCATAATTTAAAAGTGTGCTCCTTCTAAAGATGTTTAAATCAATAATAATGTTGTTGTGTGAGTTTCCTATTGCTGTGTACCAAACTGCCACAAATTTTCTAGGTTAAAACAAGACCAACTAGCTATGTTGCCAGAAGCTGGGTGAACTCTAATTTGCTCTCTGCTTAAGGATTCACAAGGCAGAAATTAAGATGGCAGCCTGGCTGGGAACTTGTCTGAAAACTGTGGGGAAAAACAAGCTTCTAAGTTTGTTCAGGTTGTTGTCTTAATTCAGTGCCTTGTGGTTGTAGGACTGATGATCCATTTCTTTGCTGTGCCCCTTCTAGAAACTTCCAGCATTCCTTGTCATATGGGCCCCTCCATGTTCTCATGCAGTCAATCTCTCTTACTTCTTCTGCCACCAACCAGAGAAATGGTTTTTAAAGGGTTTATGCAATGAAATTAGGTTCACCAGATAGTCTCCCTTTTGATTAACACATTATTAATTAAAGAATCCCTTTTACCATGTACTTAATAAGGGCACAATTTTCTCATCCTAGTCATGATAATGAGGATTAGGGCAGAAATTTTGGGAGCTGTTTTAGGATCCTACCTATCACTGCCACAGTGCATTTTGTAATGTCTTATTGTCACAAAGTTTTAACCACATATACATTATACTTCTTCCTCAGTAACTCATCAATAACCCCCACTCGTCAATAGCCATTGGATATTATCATCCTTTTTTAATTAGCAGGTCAGGACTTAGAGAGGCCGGCCCATGAGAGAGTCCTCAGGTAGTGATGGCTGAGCCTGGTACTGGAAACTTCTCAGTAGTGTCTCTCTCAGGTTAAATTGTCTTGGAGTTATGATCTGGATTTTTTTTTAAATATGTAATTGTGTTTTAATTCTCATTGTCAAAATCTAGTGGCCTGTGATGAAAAATCCTTTACCATGTTGCTCACGCACATAGAAATTAGAACAGCTTCCCCATTTCTGCATCACCAGCCAATGGCATTAGCTACCGGAAAAATTCAGAAGGAGACCTAATGTATACTGCCCTCTCCCACACCAGCCTCTCTCTCCAACCAGTAACTTACATTTCTCTTTGTGTCTAAGACTTCCTACCATTCCATACCACCTGAAACTAGATACTATGCTATACTTGTCATAGCTTTGTTGGCAAGGTAATGAGAGGTTCACTATTTGATAAATTCTCCTTTCACCTCACCACCCAGCCCGCTCACTGCAAAGAGTGGAGTGAAGGAACACTCTACATTGGATTCCTCCTTCTCATACACAATCCTGATGGCTCTCTGTCATGGGGAGGAGAACAAGAACATTCTCAGGCAAAGTGCATCCTCAAATTCCTGGAAAAATGAAAGACAGGCTTGTTTCCAATTTTATCTCCAGAGCATTATTTGGTACATTTTTGGATGGTCTTTTAATGATGTACATTTTTATATGATCCACCATTTCAAAGAAACAATGTAGTAGTCTCTATGAATATATGTCTCATAAATCCTTATCAGGTGAAAAGACAAATGGTGTGTCACTAACTTGATTACTAACTTGATTATGTAAATTAGGCCCTGACTTGATATTTATTTATCCTCACTACTTTTCAATTCTTAGAGGGATACCTGCCTTTTGCTCATAGCAGTTTGTCTGAGAGAATAAATGCTTCACTGGTGTTATCAAGAAAAACACGAAGTAATGTTTTACTCATTCAATGTGTCATCAGGTCAAGGAGCATATTTCTAAGTACTGTAACATTAAGGACTAAATATTCTAATATTTTTCAGAGTCATCCTAAGTTCCTAAGTTCTCTACATAGGGTGTCTTCTCCATAAATGGGCACTATTTGTTATCTGAGATGAAACTGGTCAAATAAAGCAAACCCATAAGCAACATGCTGACATCCTTTCTTTTATCAATGCTGTATCTGGAAACCTCTTTCTGATTGTCTTTTCTTGATTAATTAAGTAGGTATTCAAGTGTGGAAGAGATATTGGGGCCTCCCATGAGACTGTGTCATATGTAAAGGCAGCACTGTTTCACGTGCTCCTTCTCAGTTTGGAAAGGATGAAAGAAGCATCTCTTTTAAGTTTGGAAATGTCATTTTCCCACCACCACCCAAGTATTAAACATCACTCACAGATCTATGCCCTGAGTCCCCATTTGTGTGAATTCTGCATTTTTAAAATATATCAATTTTGTTAACAATTTTCACACTAGGCGTTCCACACTCATCAACCCACCTGCCTTATGACAATACAAGCATGAGCTAAAGGGGAGAGGGTCTCATGAGTAAATAGTGAAGCAACTTATCTTTCCCACCACCTACCTAGGAGTTGAAGGGCACTTAATTAAAGTCAGCTTATAATGAATTTCAGTGCCATTTCAACTCAAAAGGCAAATTCCAAACAGTTTTAGCGCCCAATGGAGTGTCACTCTTTTCTGGTAAAATGACTTTCATTTTAAAGCTTTCTCTTTAATGGTGTTTTTTTTTTTTACTCATTAAAATGTTATGTTCACTTGAAAGTCATACACTCAGAACACTCATCAAGTGTTTCTCAAGCATGTACAACACACCAGGCACTATTCTAGGTCCCGGGAATATAGGAAACAAAAGAGACAAACTTCCGACCCATGGAGTTTCATTCTAGTTCAGGAGAGACCCACAGTAGGGTGGATACAAACTAGGATAAACTCAGATTCTAAAGAGAAATCTTGAAATGTGATGGAAACTTATTTTAGAAATGGGAGATGATAAACACATGGAAAATGGGATTTATTACACCTCCACTATGAGCCAAATGCACAGAATTACCTGGGACAATCATTTACAATTCATATGCCTAGACCCTTCCTTGGCCCTGATCACTTCCAGCGGGGCCCAGAAATACACATTTTTTAACAACTTCCCTCAAGTGAAGTCACTTTGATGAGTACTAAAGTTTGAGACCTCCTCCCATAAGAAATATCCTGAAAGAGTGGCAGAATTTGATGTACAATTTAAGTATTTAGTATTTAGTATTAGTATTTAGTATTAGTATTAGTATTAGTATTATATGTAGTATTTAGTATTAGTATTTAAGTATATAGCATTTAGTATTCTAAATTCCAGGGCAAAAATTGCTGAGAATCCTAATGCCTGATGATCTAAAACAGTTTGTAAATATCGTTCACAATGGCTGACAGTAGATGCAACTGATGAATCACTAAATTCTACCCCTGAAACTAATAATGCCGTGTATGTTAATTAAATTGAATTTAAATCAAGAATTTTTTTTAAAAATTTGTTCTACTTAAAGTGAACAAAATCATGAAGATAATTTTTTTTTAAGTAACATAAATTGGCCAATTATTCTGTCTTTTGGATACAAGGTATCATTGTCCTCTAGCTCCCTTTCTAAATCTAATGAGCTTCTGTGAGCTGGAATGGCCTGATGACTGACTTCACTGTAAATCAGTGCCTTTCTCATCTTTATGCACTTGAGAATTACTTCCTTTTCTAGGAGGCAATACAAAGAGCAGAGGAAAGAGAGGAAACAGTTGTATGCATACCTCCCCAAGAAAGTGAGGATCCAAAGAGATGTGACCTCACTGCTAATTTCTCATTCCATTCTACATGAAAAGTGGTGGAAGGACAATAAGAAAAAAAAGGAAGGAAAAATATACTGTCTTAACTTAGACAACCTTAACAAAATACCATAGACTGAGCTGCTTATACAAGACATTTACTGCTCACAGTTCTGCAAGCTGCGAAGTCCAAGATCAAGGTACAAGCAGATTCCATTCCTGGTGAGGGCCCTCTCCTTCCCTCTGTCATCATACGGTAGAAAGAAAGGCAGAGCTCTGGTGTCTCTTCCTTTTCTTATAAGGTCATAAATCTTATCACAGGAGCCCCATCCTCATGACCTCATCTAAACCTAACTATCACCCAAAGGCCCCACCTTGCAATACTATCACATTGGGGTTTGGGGTTTCAATACATGAATTTGGTGGAGAACACTGACATTAAGTGCATAATAGATACTAAATCTCCTCCTTTATAAATATAAGAAATTGTCTTGAATTGAACCCTTTAGTCAAGGTTCTCAAATTCAGTGTGCACCAGAATCACCTGGGGAGATTTATAGGCCCAGATGCTCTGGCCAATTAAATCAGAATCTCCTCTTGGTATGAAGCCCAGGCATTGGAGTTTACTAAAGGTCTCTGGTGGTTCCAGGGTACAGCCAACACTGATAATCACAGCTCTACAGGCTATAATTGCAGGAGCAATATAAAACCAACTCACTTGTGCTTAATAAAATGGAATTCTGCCCTGGAGCAAAAGAAGGTAGTTGCTTTCAGAAATCCAAGCTGTTTTTTTAAAAATCTCATAGCTTGCAAACAACTTCCATAGATTCTAACATAGGATTTTTGTAAACAATTTATCTAATTTAGTAAATGTGTCTGTGAATATAAAAGTCCTCTACCATGTGACACTTGTCTTTAATGAGTCTGTCAATGATGTACCATCACAGGATGTAAATCCTTCTGGCTTCCTAAGACAAAATATTTGCTCAAGAAAATGCCAATTGTTATCTATAGAAAGGGAACCTAATTATTATTGACTATGAAATGGCAGGAAATGAAAATATTTGATTTTTAATTTTCAATGCATTGGAATAAAAAAACTCAGATCCTTGACATACTGAAGCTGATTCTAAAATTACCAGAGCAAACATATGGTCAGGCAAAATGAAAGATCTAGGGCCAGCTGCTAAATTGAATATGGTTTGGAAGCCTATAGTAACAAACTGGGAGTGTCTTTCTTGGCTTCTTCACAACCTTAGCTTCAATTTTTATTTAGAAATTTGTTGTAGTCATGGAAGAAAAGAAAGTATAAGACCTTCTTGCTCATCAGACCCACAGATGTTTCAAGGTCTTGATGTCTGAGATTAAGTCATCACAGCCTCAGAGTAGGCTATATTTAGTGGGGCTGGATCATTTTTAAAAGCTGCTTTATTGGGATATCAGACTGAATTTAGAAATCATGAGACAGATCCTAGCCTGTTACCATTTCACAAACTACTGGCAGATGGCTACCTGGTGGGGCATTTTGACAACTTTTGGTCAGTCAACATCATCCTGTAGTCATCCCCACAATGGGAGATCCTCTTTCAGCAAGTCCTAAATAAATGGAAAGATGCTTGTAATTGAGCTTCTAAAGAGGTCTAGACTGAGAGCCTTCTGGGAAACGCTTAGCGAATATTGACATCTGCCCCAGAGTTTTGATTGTCTTTTAGAGAAGTGACTCAGGGATAGAAGTTGGGAACAAAATGGTAGCCCAGTGAGCCAGACTTTACAGGGGGAAAAAAAAAAAAGGAGCTGAGGTTAATTTTATATTTCTGTGTATTTTATGATGACTGCATCTTTGTAAGACATGTTAAGGGAGAAGAGACAACCTCCAGGGATGGGCCTGGCCTAAGGTTATTTATGACCCTGAAATCGTGAAGAGATGTCACCAACCTATGAATCTCTCACAATGAGACCTCAGAAACTTGCTCTTCAAGCTTTGTCCACTGGTAACACCTACTTTCTAGACTTCCAATAAGAGCTGGAAAAGTATGATTTGTCAAATCATGCAAAGACATCCTAGACTTTCTCTTTTTTCTCTGATGCTTCATGTTTTTATCATTTGTCTGACAGAAAACGTGCCTCAGATCATTCATACATGCCAAGATATAAGTAATAGCTCACAAAGTTATTTTTATGCATCTCCATAAATTACTAATAGTTGCTAGGAATGTTCCCCTATCTGAAGGTATTTGTCTTTTTTGCAAAGTCTTAACACAAAACATTAAGCTCTCTAAAATTTCAAGAATCTGATAGACAAGAAGCTATGCAAAAGTTGCAAAGTCCCAAACAGGTAGTAGTCTCTGAAATTCTATCACTAAGAGCAAGGGAGCTGAATGGAGCTAACATTCCATTGCTGTTCTAGTAAACAGTGAAGAGAGGTCCTGGCTATCCTACCCCGCAATACACATGACACTGTCAGTCACAATGCAATAAGACAGATGCCCCATGACCAGCTTTTACTGTCTTGTTGCCCACAGCCATTTTCCCAATCTAGGCTCTGTTCAGCTTCAGCTTACAACCACTTTTGTGGAAAAGCCTATCAATAGAAAATTATTGACTAAACAGCCTCAAGATATGCATATTTAAGTTACATATGTGTAAATTAAAACTTAAGAATGAATACTTAGATGAGGTTAATCCTCAATGGTTCTGGATGCCATCCCATATTTCAAATAGTCTTCTTGCTCATTTAAAATGTATTTGAGTCACATTTGATCATTTGTTCCTTCTCTCATTTGGCCAATTTTATTGAACACCTATCAGGTACAGGCACAAGATAGTAAGACAGGGCTTAGGTATTGTCCTTCCCTGGGGAATTATTATCTATAACCTAGTTGCTATTGACCTCCTATCTGTTTCTTTTTTTACATCACCCCATGGGCTCACGCCCATGAGTTCATCTCTCAAGACCTCAATTTTTCATTTGTCAATGCTGGCTTCACAGTGTTGTTGACAGAATTAAATGAGATTATATGCACAAATGTACTTCCTACAGGTTTTGGCCCTTAGTAATTGTCACTTTTCTTTAAAAGTGTCTGCCTAAGGAGTATGGAGAGGTCTTCACTTTGGGCTTCATCTCACAGTGTCATGAAACGAACCATCTACAGTAATTTCCCACCTTCCAACACTTCAGCTCACAATTCACCTGCAGCCAAAAACATTATCTCTAAATTGTGGTACCAGTTGAAGCTGGTACCAACAACTGGGACAAATCTAGGGTGTTTCTCCAATCTTTCCTTTTCCTTTTATAATGGAAAGTCAATGTCTCTTGAAATGTAGTGACGGGGGAAGAGATTTTTCAAGATGGAGGAAGGAGCCAGTAAGTGACTGCACTCTAAAGTTTAGCATTTGATTTATTTACCCTAAATGTATACATCCAATGAGAGATCATTTGAGACAGGTGGAAAGTCCTGGGAGCTATGCTGTACAGTCCTGTCTGAAAGAGTCCAACCCAGAGAAAAGCAGACCTGAGGAAACTCTTGAAATATCTAAAAGACAGACTCTTGAAAGAAGAATTCCATCTAGTCTCTGGCAATCAATGGATGACAACTGCTCTGAAGGAGAAAATTCCAGCTCACTTGAAAGAACTTTCTAACAATCTGAATTGTCTAAAAAGAAAATAGACTGTCCTGGAAAATAGTTTCCTGTCACTAGAGATTAAAAATATAGCCTTGAGAGCTTTTGGCTTTGGAAGAATGATTGAATGAGATGACTTTAAAGCTCATTTGTGATACCTGAGTCCTAATTCTGTGCTTTATTTTAGTTTTTAGATGTCGTGCGGCTGGTTCAGCAGAAGTCCTGGAAAGTGGGAGATATCTTTCACGCAGTTGTTCAGTATTGCAAAGTGCATGAGGAGCAGAAGGAAGGGACCCCAAGTCTCTTTGACTGGCTCTTGGAACTGGGATAAGATAGCTATGCCCTTAGAGTATCCCTTTCCTTTATTCCAGCTTAGATTACAGTGGTTTGCTCTAAATGCTCTAAACTTTCTCAAAACATCCATCACATTGGCAGAGCTATAAAAAATCTGCTATTCAAGTCTATGGCACATAGAATAAATCTGAGGAAAAGTAATAGGTCTGTACAAATCAATACAACCTATGAACGAGTTCAAAAGAGCTTGTATTAGAATGTCTGGAAAAACAAAAATTTTAATGGGCCCTAAACTAAAAGCTTACAACTAGGCCCAAAATCCAGGAAAGCTGTTCTTAAATATTTTTAATAATATAAAATGGTGTGTAATGTCTCCAACTATGTGATTCAACTGGAAGTCAAGTCACTAGTCAATATAATTTTGTAAACTATGATGTAACCTTTATTTTACTTTTTCGAGCTGATTATGGGGCTCTCAGCCCAGATCAACATTTAAGATATGGGTGAGAAATTTCCAGAATTTTGATACAAGGGATTTTCACTATCAGACCAGTATCAGTGGATATTAACAGAAATGCAAGAGTATTATTGACGTCCTCTACTGAGGTGATTTCATTTTTTCACTGCAACTCACTGATAAATGCTCAGCACCTCCCCAGCAATATCTGTGTTTCCAGCTAACCAGAAAACTCTTGGTTTTCAGTCGAGAGAGAGAAAGAATGAAGGTTGTCTTGTTTCCATCTCTGTATTACTTGCATAACATGTTCGCAGAATTCTTACCATAAGAAAAAACTTTCTTACCAAAAAAAAAACAAAAAAACAGTCTTTTGAGATAAAATCTGCTTGTGTGTTAAATTATATAAGATATAAACTTTCATTTTATTTTTATTGTAAATTATGAAGAAATTATTATCTTAATATATTGAGTTATCTTAGAGGTTCATAAAATATGAGGGGATTATAGTCTTAAGTGTCATATCTTGACATGCAAGATCAGTACTTTTATTATAAATGTGTTGGTTCTAGTATGGTAGACCTTACCTGGGTGACATTTTTGATGACAGACAAAGGATTTGACATAACCCGTTAGGATGATACACTCTTCCTGATTCAAAGATATTGACATTTAATTGGGGAAGAAGAAAACCTTATCATATTTAATTTGTTTAAATAACAGGGATTTACTCTTCTGAAAAATAAAAAGTATCTAACTTCTCTTCTCCCTTCAACTAAATGAGACACCCTGGCTTTTATTTTCTTGACCAAAGAAGGTATTTACTAAGATTCCCTGAAATACCATGTTTTACTCTATTTTTTAAAATTGTGAAGTAATTTTAAGTGTGAAAAAGGCCCCATGCCGTCAATGCTGGCCTTATGTGTCATCCACATCTTGAACTGTCAAGAAAGCTTCCTTGTAAGCCTTACTTCCCTCTTCACCACATACCGAGGAATCCTCCTCAGTACTCACTAGACACTTATTATGTTACTAGTCCAAATTTAGGATATGTGTTTAATTTGTCACATTAACAAGATGTCAAATTTTAAAATATATCCATTATCTCAAGCTGAAAGTTCTTTGTGCTACTAAATGGAAAAGGATCTATTTATTTTTAAACAATCCCAGAATATTATGTGTAGACGTTTGTTGTGCTCAAATGAATGTTTACTTACCCTAAAAAGCACAAATACTGGATTGTAATCGTGTGATAAAGTTATATACATGTTGTACCTAATGTTGCAAACTAATCAATAAATTTTTGTTCCCGCATTGTCGATCCTTTTTTTTTCTCCCCAAGTCGTAAGTGCCTCATAGAACACAAGAGCCACAGTATGATCAGATGAAGGAAGATTATCTTTTAGACAAGATTTACTGTTACACTTTCAACTTTCAAATAAGCCAATGTTCTTTGACTAAATTAGTTGGCATCAGTGATATTCATGTAAATTAACATTTCTCAACCTTGGCACAATTGACATTTGGGGCTAAATAATTCTCTGTTGCAGGGGGTTGTACTGAGACTTCTAGAATGTTAGGAACACCCCTAGCCCTTATCCAGTAGATGCCAGTAACCACTTCCTCCTGTCATGACAACAAAAGATGGGTCTCCCAACATTGCCAAACATCCGTGGTTGACAAATTCACCACCAGTTAGGGGCTGCTCGTATAAATACATGCACTGAAGGAGCAGAGCCTGAGTCTCTAGAAGGTGTTAGGGTAAAGGAAGGGGAGCCTGTAGTCTCTAGTCTAGGGAATCCCAGTAGGAACCTGACAACCATGCATTCCCCTCTCGCCTTCCCATGGCCCATGAGCTGTGGCTTTTACGGCAAGTCTGGGGAATGGAAGAAAGAAGCACAAGGCAAACAGGGCTTGGACAAAAACTGACCTAGACTCCAGTAAACTAGAGGTAAAATTGTCAGGCTTAGAGGTAAATGGGTCAGTGCTCTTTGAATTCAGGAAATAGATTAGTAGAATTTGTGCAAATAAAGCTCTGAGACTTCTGAGCACTTTATATTATTCACTAATAAGAAGGCATAAATCTGCCATGTAAAGGATTGTCCAATCAGCCACAGGGTAATGTCGAATAATGTCGAATAAAATAAACTCTGGACATTGGCAAAGAGAGATTTTATTTGACAGGATTATAATAAGGGGAAAGGGGTTGTTGCAATGGTCACAGAGGTAATGGTAACAGAGTGCTCCCACTGGGAAACCTGCCAGCATCTCAGGGCCAAGCAAAGAGGGTTTTATTTTACTGTGAGAGTAAACAAGAAAGAGCCAGGTTTGGACAGTGGGATGGACCAGCCGAGCTGGTGGAAGCAGCGAGGTGGCTTGGAGGAACAGTAGGGGAGAGCCCCTTGCATCCTGAGCTCAACCTGTTTTTAGGAGGGGCTTCTTCCTTTTTTTTTTTTTTAAAGATTGATTGATTGATTTGATAGAAAGAGAGATTGAGAGGGATGGATGGAGGTAGTAGCAGAGAGAGAGTCTTCAGCAGACTTTGTGCTGAGTGTGAATCTGACGAAAGCTCAATCTCACAACCCTGAGATCATGACCCTGAAATCATGACCTCAGCTGAAACCAGTATTTGGTCACTTAACCAACTGAGCCACCCATGCACCCCCTCAGGAGGGGCTGCTTAAATAGGGTTGTAGGCTGGAGCAGGCTGAGGACAGGTCAACATTCAGGGTCCTGGAGAAAGGACAGAAGCACCTTAATTTGGGTGAACTGAATTTGTGAACAAGCCCCTTGCTCCAGTTGGTCCGTGGGTGTGAGCCATTCAGCTAATCATTTATGAGGCAAAGAATGGGTATTTGCGGGGTTCCCTATCTGAGGCAAATAAGGGGGACATCCAGGAGTCCAAGTTTCAGAGCTTAGCTCTTAGGAACCATCCAGAGGCAAGACCCAAAAACAAGCCTCTTTTCGGGACCTACAGGGTTTGAGCAAGCCAGGCCTCCTGACAACCTTCCCACCCCTGGCTTCTAGCGTGTTAAGTGGAATTCCTGCATCTCTGGGCATGGATCATAGTGACCACCGTAAGCTCCTTGAGGGCAGAGCCACCATTGACTCCATGGCTCCCACCCCAGTCCGCACACAAAGCCTCACCCACTGGGAAAGCTAGTAGGCTGTAACTGGCTTCCAACTAACGATATTTACACTACTCCCAGAAACACAATTCTACCAAAATCTTCTTAGCTTACCAGAGACTGCTACCTGCTCTAATAAGCTTCTTGAGATTTTTTTTTTTTTTTATGAAATTGCTTTTGGATGTAAGCAAGTGAAACTTTCTATTAAAAACTACCTTTCATTTTAGTTGCATAAGAGCATTTGATCGCAGAACGGAGAATGTTTTCATGGCATTGGGATGCATTTAAATTATATTCAGGACATTATCAGCAGGACTTTGAGGCCAGTTGAGTATAGACACCTTTGAATACAGTGGACAGGGCAAAAAGCATCTGAGTTTCCCTTCCATCAGCAAAAACTGTGCTTGAGAAAAGCCAACAAAATGCAGTCCACTGACGGCTAAAAATCCTTCAACGATCTAAACTTTCCATTTCCTGTAATAGTTCCCTTAAAATGCTCCCCCTCATTAAATCCCCATATCCAGTTTCATACGCTTCTTTTCAGTTTTTACATCTCCTTCCTGTTTCCTCCCGATCTGTCCTTCAGAGATGGCCTTTTGTTAAATTCTTATCAACAGTCATTTATTTGCCTTTGGAAGGTTCTCACTGCTTTGTTGAACTCTGTCCCATTTACTGCTTCAGTCTCTGCTGTGCCTGTTTCTGGCCAGAATGTGGCAGGGACTCCAGATTCTACCACGATGCTCGAAGCACCACAGAACCCAGGTGCAGAGATGGTTTTCTGGCAGATTGTGTGGTCCCAGGGATGAACACCTGGCCCAAGACTTTTTTTTTTTTAATTTTTTTATAGAAGTGGAGTTGACATACAAGGTTGTATTAGTTTCGGGTGCACTACATAACGATTTGACAACTCTGTCCATTACTCAATGCCCCCTACAATGAGTACAGCTACCACCGGTCATTCTACAGTGTTATTACACTATTTCTGACTACTCCCTATTCTGTAGTTCTCATCCTCATGATTTAGTTAGTTTAGAACTCGCAGTTTGTACCTCATAATTCCCTTCACCTATTCTGCCCATTCCTCCCTTTGGCAACCACCAGTTTGTTTTCTGTATTTATGAACCTGTTTCTGCTTGGGATTTTTTGTTTTGTTTTGGTTTTGGTTTTGGTTTTGGTTTGGTTTTGGTTTTGGTTTTGGTTTTGGTTCCACACATATAAGTGAACTCATATGGTATTTGTCCTTCTCAGGCTGTCACTCAGCATGGTTCACTCAGCATGGTTCCCTCTTGGTCCATCCATGCTGCCACAAATGGCACAATCACGTTCTTTTCAATGACTGAGTAATATTCCATCATCACAATCTCTTCCACCAATGCACTACAATCTCTTTACCCATTCATCTATCAATGAATGCTTAGATTGCTTCCATATCTTGGCTATTAGAAGTAATGCTCCTGTAATAAACACAGAGGTGCATATATCTTCTAGAATTAGTGATTTCATTTTCTTTATGTAAATGCCCAAGAGTGGAATTCCTGTATCATATGGTATTGCTATTGTTAATTTTTTGAGGAATTGTCCAGACTTTTCTATAGCGACTGTGCCAATTTACATTCCCACCAACAGTGGGCGAGGTTTCCCTTTTCTCCACATCCTTGTCAACACCAGTTATTTCTTGTTGTTGTTGTTGTTGTTTTCTACTAGTCTGACCCAAATCTTTATAAACACAAAACACACCCCTCTTTTGCCACATCACAAATAATAGCATGCAACACAGATAAGGTAGGAGAGTTTTGCTTCTTAGGGAGGAAAACAGAATGAATCGCCATTTGTTGAAATCAAATGATAGTGGTTAAAACCAGAACAGTTTCTAGTTTTGAGTGTACTGGATTCTTCATGGCCGTGTTTGTCATGTGTGAAGGGTCCTCTGACCTACTCTTTCAAGTAACAAGCCAATTATCTTAAGGCTAGCAATATGATTTATAGTGATAAAGGCAGTAGGCCTCATGTCAGCCTTTTACCAAAGCCTTAGAAATCTCTAGTAAAGACTTCTTCAATTAGATCAGTGTCTCCTTCTTCCTTCATTCAACATCTGGATCATCTTTTAAAATGTAAGTGCAAGGATCTATAGACAAAGCAGTCATTTCCAGTCTCAGGTACGTGTGCCCTCCAGCCCCTAAACTTTTTCTTTATTCTGAAACATTTTGATTTGTTTTTAATGTAACAGATAAAAGTATGCAGATAGGGGCACACGGGCTCAGTGGGTTAAGCCTCTGCCTTTGGCTCAGGTCATGATCTCAGGGTCCTGGGATCAAGTCCCGCATCCGGCTCTCTGCTCGGCAGGGAGCCTGCTTCCTCCTCTCTCTCTCTGCCTGCCTCTCTGCCTACTTGTGATCTCTCTCTGTCAAATAAATAAAATCTTTTAAAAAAAAAGTATGCAAGTAATATGATATACGAAATCACTTCCAGCTGCAACCTTCTACACATTGCTGTTTCGCAGAGAGAATAGAAAAGGTGGTATTCCCAGGAGGAGCAAAGGGGTTCTTCTCTGGAATTCTGTGTCTCAGGAAAATAAAGATTTGAACAGGCCTCTTATTAAACATCAAGCAGCAGGTTGTCCCTTGGTTTCCTCGATGTTGGGAGCAAGATGCAGAGAAATCAGATTTGAGCAATTTTGGATAAAGAGGTGAGAGTACTCAGAAAGACAAAGAAAAATGTAGTTACAATTCTGAGCATTGGTATAGGCTCTTTCGAAAATCTAAGGAAAACTCCACGTATGTAAAATTCAGGGATTACATGTACGGTTTCAGGAGGATTGTTCGTGCCATTTTCAGAATCCTGCTCTAGACTCTACAGTCTCTAAAACTCTACAACACATTTGCTATCACCTTCCAGATCCTTCCTCTAGAATCTGATCTATTGTAGTACCAAAAGGATCCTCAGTATCTATTTGTTTAAAGAAAACCCCCTCTGGGAGCTCATGTATTATTTGCCCCAGGGGTACAGGTCTGTGAATCATCAGGCTTACACATTTCACAGCACTCACCATAGCACATCCCTCCCCAATGTCCATAACTCAACCACCCCCTCCATACAAAAGAATACTATTTTAAAGGTATTTTTTGTGTAGAATATGTCCTAGTCAAGGAAGGAAGGAAGGAGAAGAAGGGAGAAAGGAAGGGAGGAAGGAGAGAAGGAAGGAAGGAGGAAAGGAAGGAAGGAAGGTAGGAGAGGCAAATGAATGAAGGAAGGGAGGGAGAAAGAAAGAAGTGAAGGAGGAAAGAAACCTATGTAACTCTTCTTTTTTTTTTAAGATTTTATTTATTTATTTGACAGAGAGACACAGTGAAAGAGGGAACACAGGCAGGGGGAGTGGAAGAGGGAGAAGCAGGCTTCCCGTTGAGCAGGGAACCCGATGTGGGGCTTGATCCTAAGACCCTGGGATCATGATCTGAACCAAAGGCGACGCTTAATGACTAAACTACCCAAGTGCCCCCGCCTTGTAACTCTTCAAAGAATATATAATACTTTTAAAGTAGGAAAATTCTAACTCTAGCAGAAGTATGGAGTTGAGTTTATATAACATATGTCATGGCTAATGCATGACAAGATAAATGTCCACATTTGCTACTTTATGCTTCATTCGAAGTCTTGGGTCCCCTTCATGACTCCTTAATTTTTTGAGAACTCTCCAAACTATTTTCTATCATGACTGCACTGATTTACGTCCCACCAACAGTATGTGAGGCTTCCCTTTTCTCCACATACTTGTAAACACTGGTTATTTCTTGTCTTTTTTTTTTTTTTTAATACAAGTCTGACCCAATTCTTTATAAACACAAAACAGGTTTCCATGCAACAACAAGACCTTCTTCTAGTTCCTTTTCAACTGCCAGGGGATGAGGTTCTGATGTCTGTCCCCCAATCAAACCATATGCATTTTTTCCTTTGTCAAAATTTGCTGAAAACAAAGATAACCATTCAAACCATCTGCCAGTCCAAGCAGATTAAATGTATTATTTTTAATTTAAAATGTACCCAGAAAAGGAACATCATTCAGCCACAAAAAGAAGGAAATCCTACCATTTGCAACAACATGGTAGAAACTTGAGGGCCTTGTATTAAGTGAAATAGATCAGGGAAAGACAAATACTGTATGATCTCACTTGTATGTGGACTCTTTAAAAAAAAAAAAAAAATGCCGATAGGTGTCTGGGTTGCTCAGTCGGTTAAGCATCCAACTTGATTTCAGCTCAGGTCATGACTCAGGGTCCTGAGATTGAGACCCAAGTCGGGCTCTGCACTCAGTATGGAGTCTGCTTGAGATTCTCTCTCTCCCTTTCCTTCTGCCCCTCCCCTGTTCTCTCTTTTTCTCTCAAATAGACCTTTAAAAAAATAAGATAACAGGGGAAAAAAAAGATCAGATTTGTGGTTACCAGATAGGGAGGTTGAAAGGAGGGGGTTACTGGAGGAAGGGGGCCAAAAGGTGCATAATTCCAGTTATAAGATAAGTAAGTACTAGAGAAGGAATCTCCAGCATGACGACCATAGCTAATACTGCTGTAGGATATCCAGGAAGGTTGTTGAGAAAGTAGATGCCAAGAGTTCACATCAAAAGGAACAACATCCTCGCCTTTTTTGTACCTAAGAAGATGGATGATAACTAAGCTTATGTGATAATCATTTCACAATATATGTAATTTGAATCATCATGCTCTACACCTTAAGCTTGTACTGTTGTTAGTCAACCGTCACTTAATAAAACTGGGGGAGAGGGCAGAGATCACTGAAAGAAATGCACCAATAACAATGGTTAAGAATAATATAATGAAAAAAGAAGAAATCTCTAGAGATATACTTTAATGAGGAAGAATAAGAATTATATATAATTAACAGAATAATTGTTTCTACATAAGTACCTTGTCTAGGCATGAAGACTTGAAAAGAAATTGCACTTACATAATTTTACTAATAATTTGTATAATGTAATTAGCTAAAAAATAGTGGAGACAGCAAATGGCTTTTGTAGTAAGTTATTAATTGTAAGTATAATGAACAACAATAAAAGTTTATGTTGTTATTAAAAATAACAACAATGGTTAAGTAGTAAATTTCATATTATTTCTTTTTACCATAAAAAAAGCCGTTCAAAAAGGCACCAATTACATCAGAGTTACCATAGATACCTCTGAAGAAATAGGAAGCTGTAGGTTCTTATGCCCTTAACAATGTGTGACTGTCTGGGTAAGCATTTCTTGACAGTCCAGTAACCAATTTACAGAAAAGATAGCTAAGAAAAGAAGTTCAGTAGAATGCCTGGCATTCTGACAGGCATTCTTATTTGGCCTTTTCGTTCCCTGAACATTTATGAGACCAGGCATGACAAGCACCATTTAAGATGACCCAGGAAAATGTGACAGAGAACAGACCGTGTGCTTGGCATTTTAGAATTTCCATTCTAGTGAGGGATACAGATGATAAACCATAACAAAAGTACAATATAGGAAATAAGTTTAATTGAGCATAGAGCAGTAGTGAATAGTACTGGGGGAAAAAAAGCAGGGTGAAGTGGAAGAGGGCAGGGCAGTGTTCATTTGGATCATGGTTAACCCCAGTAGTTCCAAGTTTCTCTCTAGGTAAATCCGACAGTTTTTGAGGAAGTCAAAAATTGTCACTTGAAATGGCCCCGACCACTTGTTAGTCAATATAAACATGTGATTTGGGGTCCTAAGGTAGAAGGCATCTGCAATGCAATATCCAAAACTGAGAGAGCGGCATTGGCTTGTTACCATGGCAACATTGACACGTGCCTCCAGCAGCAATGGTGGGAACAGAGTTGAAGAGTTAACTATTCCAAAGAGCAGACTGTGCAGGAAGCCAATGTACCCCAGTTCTTTGGCAGTTTTTCCTCTCACTTCCATGTCTCTCAGGCTATATATTTTTCCACTCTCAACTAAAATCCCAAAATGTTCCCTTAGGACATTTTCTGGACTATCGTCAACCTTCAACGTCCCTGTATGTGGCATTTTGTTGCCCTGCCTGAGCACAGGGTTGGTGACACATGAGCACACTCTTGCTGGGTCGTGGAGTCCTATCTTTTTGAATGTCAAGGGCAATCCTGTCGTCATCAGAACTCCTCTGATTGATGAATAAATAACATACAAAAATAAAGGAATTTATTCCTGGAAGAAAATGAATTCTCTCAGCTCGGCATGAAGGTTTTGGCAAGCCCTTGAGCTAAAAGATAGTGACATCTACTAATGAGCGTCTGACACAAGTCCAAGCATGGCCAGCTTCTAATGACCCTGAAAATAGAGGACAGCTTTGTCAAGAAGCTCCCCACTGTTAATTAGCCAACATTTTACTAATGATTCCTCCTTCTGTGCATCTTGATCAAGTCCCTATAAATCATTTGAGTGGAAAAAAATTATGGACCTAATTTTGTAGGTAAGGAAATTGAGATTTAAAAAGGCAAGAGGACCTCATTAAGGTATGAAGAATAAGAAGAAAAATAACAACCACCACCAATGACATTGATTGACCACTTGCTCTATTTTAAGTTCTCTACACGTATTAACTCATTTAATTTCCATAACAGCCCTAGGAGATGGATATTACTGTTATGATTTCATTATTGAAGAATCTGGAACCCGACAAGAGTAAATAGCTTGCTTAAGGTCACAGAGCTAGAGACAGGCAGAGCAGGATTCATTTTAAATTGGCATAAATTAGAGGCATGATAAGTGAGAGAGGTCAAAGGATAGACAACACAGAGGGAAAAGGAAGCAGAATCACAAAACACAAATCATTCTGTATCAGTTCAATCATATATTTTCTCAGCTACCAACCATCACTCTCCCAAAATAGAGAGTGAGCAATAAACAAAACTCTGTTACTTCGACAGCAAATCAGGCTGAGGAAGTGGAATTGATGACTATTTATAAGGCCAAGAGAACTGTTTGAGAATACCCCCATTCAGGGATACTTCTAGATCATTCACAATAGCTGACTCCAAGTAAATACTTCATGTAAATGCAAAATGTAAAGTTGCCCTCAATCTGAATGAACACCAGGTTATAAGATGTTTTCCAAAGCTTTAAAATCACAATAAAATTTTCTTCACCAAGAAAAAAAAATGTATTTTGCTTCTCTCATAATGGTTTTAGGAGCATTTTTCAAATGTATCACACTTAACCTTTTAAAATGTTATAATACATTAAACATTCTTAACCAATAATGAGCACTGCACCATTTCTCTGCTTGAAATGAAAGTTAAACAGCCAGCTATAGGGCAGAATCATTCAATGGAAGACAGAGGAAGTACACGCCAGCCAAGTGTTCAGAATGGGAAGAATAAACATCTCAGACACACTGGGAGGTGATTTTAAATTCTGTTTTTAGAGCTTGGCTCTAGGAGGCAGAAAGAAAAAAAAAAAGAAAGAAAGGATTAAAAGGAGGGTATTTTCTTTTTTAGAAAAAGATTTTAGTTATTTATTTGAGAGAGTGAGTGAAAGAGAGAGAGCAAAAAAGCAGGGAGAAGGAGAGGGGTAGAGGGCGAAATGGGCTCCCCACCACACAGGGAGCTGGACACAGGGCTTAATCCCAGGACCTGGGATCATGACCCAAGCTGAAGGCAGATGCTTAACTGACTAAGCCACCCACGGGCTCTGAAAAGAGGGTATTTCAAAGTAAGAAATTGCCAACATTGACTCATGATGGGTCTAGAAGTTAGTGGGGAAAGGGTAGGGACGATGAAGTGACCACAGCACACAGGGCTGTTGGTTATCAGTTACATGTTGTCACCTGTCCTTTCCCTGTCTGGGCATGAGTGACTCCCACTGACGAGGGAATGAAGGAGATCCTTGTCATGGAGAAGCCCAAATGAAATTGGCCAACACCACCCAAAGCCACATGGGTTAATACTAAGGTGGAAGCAAATGATTATCACATAGTATGGCCCCATGCAATAGAGTTTGGGTGGCCTCCTCAGCAGCAACCTGTGTCCCTCTCCTCCTTATCTGATTTTATTTAGTAGTCCACCTTCCTCCACCTAACCCGTGTGATGCAGAAGTTGATTCGATCTCAGGGACCAATGCAGGCTGGACAAAGCCCCAGACAGAGCCCAGACTTCCGTTATTGGAATAATGATGAATTCAGGGGTGGACGTGGACCTGATATGCCCAAAAGGAAGGGAAAGAATTATACAGTAGGTTCTCTCTCTTTCTCTGTCTCTCCAACCCCCAACAAAAATTAAACAGGAAAGCATTTCCCCAGCTGCTTTTAGCAGTCAATTTGAAAATGTAAATGCTTTAATAAACAATCTGAATTGCATGAGGCAAACAAAAACATGATGCATCGTTAAATTTAACTATTAGGCCAACTGGGTTTTGTCAAATTTCTTTTTGCCATCAATTATGCATCTGGGGCAGACCCCATAGTTTCCGGTTGTTTTCATAACTAAAATCTCCAGTCAGTCTAATCCAATTTACAGTGTAGTTCTTACATGCAATGTAAAGCCCTTGTTCCCTTCTGCTGAGCACCAGCCAGGCTGTGGCCTAAGGAGCTTGAAATGGGAAGAGTGACAGTGCCTGCTATTTTTGTCCTTTTTTCTCTTCTGGTTCTCTCTCTCTCAGTGCTGGGCACTGGAGAGCAGGAAGGGAAGCAGAGCAAATGCTTCTTTTTCTATCTGGAAGCACAACTACAATTTTCTATTGACCGCTATTGCTTCTCTTGTTCATACCACCCCCCTTGCAGCAGAAATCCAAACATCCGCTCTCCCCATGGGATACCTGCATGAGTGTTTTGGAAGGCCCCATGGAATTATTCACTTCTCTGAAGAGGGAGACACAACTCCAACTCTGGGTCTGTCTCTTCTTCCTGCAGCTCGATGACCCACCCCCAATCCCTATCCTTCTTCTCTCTCTCCCCCTCCCCCATCCAAGCTTCTTACTCCTGGTTTTTGCTATGCAACAGACCACCCTCTTGAACAGACTACCAGCAAAGTAGCTCAGGCGCAGTTACCTACTGCAATATCTCAGTAAATTAAGGCAAACGTTCCATGCCATACAGCGACAGCCTTATCTGCACCAAGCCCTTCCCTCTTCCCACCTTCACCTCAGCTGTGCCTTCTCTCTGGAATTTTCTTCTCTGCTTAGATGTGCTTAAAGTAAAATAATCAAGTCTGCTATCTAAACAGGCAGCCAACAAAAAAAGTAAACAAACCAGAATCCCTTTCTTAAGGGATGATCTTGGTACTCCCTCCTTTGATTTCAAGAAGAGAAGGAAAAAATACTCTCCATCCCGGAGGAGAAGAAAAAAGGCAGAGGCTGATGATGCATTAGTCATGCAGCTGGGATGATGGCTGAAATGGCTTAAGAAGTACAGATCTGAAGTTATATTTTCCCATTTCTAGAGGCCAGTTTCAGCCAGAGAAATAATGACAACCAAGAGAGAAGGTCTTAAAACTGGCAGATAAGTGGGAGATATGTGTTTCTTTCCTTTTCCCTCCTTTCTATACCAACCTGTTGGAGCTTGAAACCAAGAAAGCAGCACCAGCTACACAATTTGTTGGCCTCAGTCCAAATGCAGCACCCCTTGTTCAAAAAGGTATTAAGAATTTCAAGAGAATGACAGCAGAGTAATAAGTCAATCACAAAGCCTTTCTCAGTGGAACCATGTATATGGCCAGGTTACGTGACCCAGTGGATACAGAAGGCAGAGCATCAAGCCAAAGAGGACTGTTCTTGAGCCTTAATCCCTCATGAAGTTTACCTTGTTCAGTCATGGATGTGCCAGGAAACCATCACCTCTTCCTTCCTTTTTCTCTCTCCTTTTTGGAAAGGGAATGTCTATTTTATGCTGTTCCACCATTGTATTTTGGAAACACACAGCTCCTCTGGTTTTGCAGGTTCACAGCTGTGGAAGACTTCACATCAAAATGAATCTTTCCTCAAGTCTCACCCACATCTGATTTAGATCATATTTAGTTGAGACATTGGAATTCGGACTTTAGAGTTGATGCTGAAATGCGTTAAGAACTTGGTGGCTGTTGGGATGGAGTGAATATATTTTTGATTTGAGAAGGACTTAGTTTGAGGGGGAGCTAGGTGCAGAATTATGTACTGAATATTTGGGTACCCCTCAAAGTTCATATGTGGGAGCCTGCATTCCCCAGTGTGATGGTATTTGGAGGCAGGGTCTTTGTGAGCTAATTAGGTCATGAGTGTGGATCCTTCATAGATGAAATCAGTACCATTGTAAGAATTGACCTAAGAAAGATTCTGTCTCTCTGTTCTCTACCATGTGAGTATATGACAAGAAGATGGCCATTGGCACACCAGGAAAAATGCTCTCAGCAGACACCAGATCTGCTGGTACCTTGATACTGGGCTTTCCAGCCTCCAGAACTGTAGGAATAAAAGGCTTGCTATTTAAGTCCCTAGTCATGGTATTCTGTTATATCAGCCAGAACTAAGGCAACTCCAAAGAACCTCAATGCCCCCTTCTGTCTTTCTATACTACACACACATTCTGAGACAGAAAGATAGGACTGGACAGGAATACAGTTACAGTGAGAAACCTTGAGGGATCTGCTGGAGAATAATGACTTTGAGGTTCTACATGACCTGTGCCTTAAAGCCCAGATCAAATTTGGAAACGAAGAAATAGAAGAGGTGTAAAAATAATTCTAAGCAAAAGGAAGAGTGTAGGCAATAGGATGAGTCTTAAAACAAAGGCAATATAGGACAAAGAGTATGGAAAATGGGAGGACTTATGATTTAAAAGTGGTTGGAGCCAAAATGTAGAAGTCATTGAAAGAAGATATAGAGTCTATTCAAGCAATGTGTTTTATGCACATTTGTTCTGAAAGTAGGTTACTTGTGTTTTATATTATTCTAGTATTTTGACTCTAGACAAGCTATTGCTATCATTCCAGATTCACAGTGTAGCTTAAAATACAATGTAGACTCTGTGATTTAAGTCATAGTTTGATAAGTGAGAGACTTCTGGTAATGTCTGCTTTGTTCATGATGAGGAGCCAAAGGAATGCAGAATTTGAGAAAAAGGAATACAGCCTTGTGGTGCATTTGCCACTGAGAATCTGTGTATCTTCTGGGGAAATCATTAATCTTTCTGAGTCTCAGTTTATCCATCTGTAAAATGAGATCAATATACCTTCTGTTCAGGGTTATTGTAAGTATTTGATCTGAAAACATCTGTAAACATGCCTTATAGGCATCAAGCTGTTATCCAAGGTATAATGTCAATGTGGCTCCTAAATCCTTGACTGTATTTTGGAAAGGTCACCCCAATTGATGCCTGCTTGAAAAATGACAAGTAAATCCACAGAGGTAGAATTAAAACAGGCTGGGGGCGCCTGGGTGGCTCAGTGGGTTAAGCCACTGCCTTTGGCTCAGGTCATGATCTCAGGGTCCTGGGATCGAGTCCCGCATCGGGCTCTCTGCTTGGCAGGGAGCCTGCTTCCCTCACTCTCTCGGCTTGCCTCTCTGTCTACTTGTGATCTCTCTCTGTCAAATAAATAAATAAAAATCTTTAAAAAAAAAAACAGGCTGGAGTATTTATAACTCTGGTGTTTTCATCTGGTCAAAGCTTATTTTATTGTAATTCTCAAGGGAAGTTCTCAAGTGTCAAGTTCATGGACCCATGAATAGAGCCTGGGGGTAGTCAACACAGCTTGAAGTAGCATTGTTAGGATCTTGGCGAGTATAAGATTCTTTAAAGGAGAATTTTATTTAATACTTCTGCATTTATACTCCCTGATTCTCTATATTTTCCTAGTTCTATATCTCAGCTCCATAAGAATACAGGTCTCTGCATTTTGAAATGAGTGTTGATAGTGAAACAATTATGTAATCACCTCTCAGTGTTACATAATTAGAGTCTGGCCCTCTTGGTTTAGTGGACAGAGCCTTTAGATGTTATTTACTCCAGCCCATAACAGTTTCTTGCCATTTCCTTACAAATAATCCATGACCTTGAAGAACTTTGCAGAAGCTCTTTTCTCTGCTTGGAATATATATTCACCCATGATGGACTTGGTAGTGTCTCTTCCAGTATCTCTTTGTCCCATCCCAATGATTCCCAATTTCCATCTTTGTATCTGCTTGCTTAAAGGGAAACTAATAGCTTCCCAGTCTCTAGAAGTTTGCACACAACCTAGGCTAAACCATTCATTACTTTCTATTTCCTTGGCCACAGTGGTTGATTTAGGGTTGGACATATGACTGCGTCTAGAGAGTGAATCAAGAGTTTATAGACTACTGTGAACTAATGAAATAGATCTGTTAGGGAAAACGGGATTATTTTTACATTTATTTTTATTTTTTTCATTTTTCTAACTTTCCACTAGGTATTTGTGGTATTACATATGATTTCTTCAATAACATAATTAAGGTTTCTTGAAACTAAAATTCATTCCTTTCTAAATATTGGAAAGATAATTCTGACCATCTTTTAAAAGACTTTGATTAATAATGAAGTTAAGCATATAAGAAATTAATTAAATATCTCTTCAAAGAGTTCTCTTGGTATCTTTCTTTGGAATGAAATGGGCATAAGCCTGGCATCTCTCCTCTAGAAACTTGGAGACCTATAAATCTCTTATAATTGATGCCCAAAAATGCACCATGAAAATAATATCAAACAAACTTGATTAAGTCATTACAATAATTCATTCCTCTAAGAAGAGTCAGCCTTAGTTTATATCCAGCTTTTTATAGTTTTGGAAGGTGATATTTTTTAAATGAACACAAGTTATTTGACACTCCTCCAACTGAGCACTGTCTGTGTTCCCTGCACTTGAATCTGGGTGGGGTTCAGTCATTTTCTTACAACAGTGTTTGGTAGGAGTGATGCTATGTTATTTCTAAGGCTAGATAATTAAATGCCATTCAGTTTCTGCTATTGACCACTCACTATGAGGGAATCCAGCTGCCATGTAAAAAAAAAATCAGACTAGCCTGAAATTACCTTGCTGGAGAGAACAAATGTAGACATTCCTGCTGGCAATCTCAGTGAGTCTGGGCTTCAAGTCATCCAGCCCAGGCACCACACATATGAAGCAGAGACAAAACATCCCTGCTGTGTATTATCTAAATTCTTAACCTACAGAATTCTTTTAACATAATAAAATTACTATGTGCGATGCCACCGAGAGGTTTTTTATACAGCATAATAATAGGAAAATTTGTCTTTATTCCTTCAAGGATAAACCTAAGGTTTTTCTTTGATGTGTTTTAGCTTGTGTGTGTCTAAATATAGCATTCTTTTTGTTATATTTAAGATTTAATAAACTTCTTGAATCTGTGATTGCTCTCTTAAGGAGTTCTGGAAAATTCTCAGTCATTACTGTTTCTGTACCATTCAATCATTCTTTCTCCATCTCCTTATCTCATCAAACATGTTAGACCTTTACCCTGGGTCTTCTGTTTCTCACCCACTCTTTTGGTGCCTCTTTAAGCTAGATAATTTCTTCTGAACTATCTTCCAGTTTAAAGATTCTCTTTTCGGCTAAGTCTTCTGTTAAACCCATTCATTGTGTTTAAATTTCAGTTCCTGTTTTTTAGTTGTAGAAGTTCTGGGGTTTTTAAAATCTGTTATGTCCATATACACTATGGAGTACTATGCCTCCATCAGAAAGGATGAATACCCAACTTTTGTAGCAACATGGACGGGACTGGAAGAGATTATGCTGAGTGAAATAAGTCAAGCAAAGAGAGTCAATTATCATATGGTTTCACTTATTTGTGGAGCATAACAAATAGCATGGAGGACATGGGGAGTTTGGAGAAGGCATTTGGGGGAAATTGGAATGGGAGGTGAACAATGAGAGACTATGGACTCTGAAAAACAATCTGAAGGGTTTGAAGAGGTGGGGGGGGTGGGAGGTTGGGGGAACCAGGTGGTGGGTATTAGAGAGGGCACGGACTGCATGGAGCACTGGGTGTGGTACAAAAACAATGAATACTGTTATGCTGAAAATAAATTAAAAAAAAACACAAATATTCTTTATACATAATAAGTATATTTGTCTTATCATTTGTGGTCTGGTAATTCCAAAATCTGAAGTCACATTGGATCTATTGTTATTGACTATCGTTCTGCTGAATCTTACTCATGTCATTATGATTTGTTGTGCACCTGATGTCTTTGATAACATTCTCAATATTCTATTTGAAAAACTATTTGTATAAATAATTGTAGGCCTATGATACTGAAGCATTCTTCTAGGGAGGATTTTTGCTTGCTTCGGCTAGCAGTCTTTCAGTCTAGATTGCTTTAAGCTCATTTTGTATTTTAGTTTTTTGTTGTTGTTGTTTCATTGAAGGTTTGATCCAAACTGCATAGCTCACTATTACCTAAAACATAAATTCAGGAAATGATAAACTAATAGAAATCAGAGCTTCTCAAACTTTACAATGCATACACTTTAAGCTCATTTTGTATATTCAGTTTTTTTTGTTGTTGTTGTTTCATTGAAGGTTTGATCCAAACTGCATAGCTCACTATTACCTAAAACATAAATTCAGGAAATGATAAACTAATAGAAATCAGAGCTTCTCAAACTTTACAATGCATACAC